>NW_024423453.1:14267658-14528674 GCF_017311325.1 Ursus maritimus
TCCTGTACTCAGAGAGCTTAAGTTAAGAGCTGAGTGGTGAAAGATTGTGTGCTCTTTTGTCAGCAAAGAAGCAGTAACTGGTGAAAACTGACCTACCGAAGACAAGGGACTTGTAGCCCAGGAAAACCAAAGGGTCTCTATAAGCAGGCTCTCCCTGGAAAGTCCTAGAACAGTAGAACTGGGAAGACAAAAGTTGTCCTCTTTTCTAACTCATGGGCATATCCATTTAGCAGAGAACTGTGAGAACTGTAGATCCCACAAGCTGCCTGCACAGAAAACCCATTCTAACTTCTGGCACAAACAGACTAGAATAATAAAAGAAGGCCTTCGATTCTTCTCACACAATAGTTTGGAGTGAATATGATAAAAGAAATTTGGATTTGGCAGGGTCTGATTGTGGCTATTTTACCCCAAGATTAGACTACCATGAGCATTTCCCCCATTCCCTAACCGGGGCGCCATCAGCAGTGGAAAAGACTGGACCAAATGAAGGACAGCCCAGAGCCTAAAGCAAACACACCAAGAAAGAGCATCAGTGAGATTTGAGGAGGAAAAAGGTGCTGGAAATAAAAATGAAAACATTGGGAATCATCAGATAAAAGAGAAGACCCAAGGCAGGGAGATTTCCCCTTAGATGATAGAAAGGGTTTTCCAATACTCTCAACCAATGATTCTCAAGGTGCGGTCCCTGAACCAGGGGAATTAGTCAGTCATTTAAACTCTCAGACCCCATTACTCCAATGTTATTGAGTCAGAAGCCCTGGGGTTGTGCCCAGCAGTCTGAGGCATGTAAAAGCTTGAGAACCACTGTTCTAGATATAAAGTCTTATTACCCTTGAGGTAATAGGTTGAAGCTGCAACTCATTACCATCTTATGTGGATTCCGTGTTGGGTAGAATAATAATGCAAACCTAAAATAAAAGACATTTATTTCTGGATTCCATGTGCGTGGCTGACCAGTTGTCAGGAAAAACATTAACTTATACATCATGCCTCTTTTTCACAGTGAATTCTGAGTTTCAAAATATATCTGCATATTTGGGATATTTAGCATATATATTTTATGTTAGATTTACAAGTGTCACATGAGAGGCAAAATAATAATACGTAATTGGGAAATGACTGTTCATCTGAAAATATTTTTGCTTGATAATTCCACTTGGTGCAGAAAGGATTCTACTTGAACTTAAAAGACAATGAGATAGCTATGAGGATAGCTGAATAATTGAATGAAATGGTTAGAAAGTTCTCATGTGTACTCCTATTATTAATATTTCAGAATTTACTTGCATAAAGTCCATCTGCCTATATCATTCTGAGAAGTAATGGAGCATGAACACATGTGTGCAGATTTCTTTAGCTAAAGCTCCTACTTCAAAGCTGACTCGGTGACCTTTTCTAAATAGTTTAGTGGCTCTATCCCACGATAGTAGGAGATCAGAACTTAAATCCAACAGGATTTTATTGATATTAAAGTGAAGAAAAAAACCAGAACCGTACATTCAAAAGGCCAGGACATGATCTACTCTCCTACTTGGGTAAAAGATAACTTTGATGAAAGTTGTATCTATTAATCATTAAGAAGCAAGACTTGCTACCAGCTAATAAGGTAAATCTCGTACGAATCTCACAACTACAGTACCAATCCAAATCATTCAAGTGTGGTGGCAGGATTCCCAAGTCACATGGCCTGGGTTTCCATATCATAACTTCCTAGCTAGACCACCTTAAGAAATTACTTACCCTCTCAGTCTTTTTCCTCCCTTATCTTCAGAATGGGCATAGCATTACTACCCACCATAGAAAACCGTTGTGAATATGAAGTGCCGTAATACATGTGACGTGCTTAGACTAGTGCCCACCCCTGTGTTCAATACATGTTTTTCTTATTATTGCATTACTAACAAACTGAATATTTTATATTGAAAAAGAAACCCATGCAATTACATAGTGCTAAAATTAGTCCTTGGTAACCGGTCCGGGACTTATCTAAGCAGAACCACCTAAATACCTTTGACATGCGATTCACAGCTCATTTTAAAACTTAACACATCGGTTTGGTACAAGGACTACCATGGATTTGCATGGTAATATTATATGAGATGGATTTAAGCAAGCCATTTGGGATAATCCAAGCAAATTACCAACAGCTGATAGAGGATTTCTGCCCATGTAGCTGTTTTGCGCTGCGCTTCCTGCCTGCTGGTAGCAGCAAAATAGCGTATTAACTTCATCCTTCTGGTGTCCACCTGGCCCTCCACGCCTAGACCTTGAGTTCCAGTGATGTCACCCTTTGATCTTTCCCCTTTTAAAGTCCATATGCTGCATGACTTTCCCTTCCAGCCCAAAGCACAGACCTGTGAGAAAGAACAACCCCTCATTTAACATGAAAAACTGATGATTTCTATTAAATAATGTTTAAAAATAGACATGGTCTAATACATTCAATAGATTTGGAGTAGATTCATTAAAACTTCAAAAATCTATGTGTTCTTTTGCCTCAGCTTGACCCAACAGAAAAATGAAGCTTAATACCCCTCCATTTGTCACTGCCTATGTTTTTAAAATAAAAATAAATTTAAAATGCCACAATGAATCCCCAGTTCTCAGTATATAAATAAATAATATATAATATATATATATATATAAAAATATATATATATATTTTAAACAAGGGAAAAAGAGATGACTTGTGGATTTGAAAGAAGAGCTGTTATGTAAAAATAGAGTTAGAAGGAAAACTGAAAACATGTGAATGACCAGATAAAAGAGTAATGAGAAAAAATGTGTAAGAGCTGTGGTGCTTTCCGAAGGCTCTACCCCTCGATTCAGCCAAAGGGAAGAGCAGTTGGCCGCGGTAAATATTGCAGGCGGAACAGCAGTGTGCATGCATTAGCTACCCACATCTGGCATGCAGGTGTCCAAGTGGAGTCTGCCATCACTCCATGAAACAGTCAGATGTTGTCTTTTTAAATGCAGAATGGTGCGAGGACTCGTGGAATTCGGTGTTGGATGTCAAGCGTACAACACCTCCATTTACCTCGGGGTTGCAGGCAGAGCTGCTATTTGACATCCTTTTGAGTTAATTTTACTCAACAAAAATGTTTCATGAATATGAGTCAAAAACCGATTTCTTGCTCTTCCTTCAGAATCCCATCTTTGGGGAGATGAAACAAATGGAAAAAAAAAAGGTGTTTCTATTGCCAAAAACCTTATTTAACCTTAGTTACAGAGAGTTCAATTGCTTGTTTGGATTGAAAGAAAAAGATTATCAGAAAGAGTATTGATCACAGAGTTATTTTTATTTTTATTTATTTTTATTTTTTTAAGGATTTTATTTATCTACTTGACAGAGAAAGAAACAGCCAGCGAGACAGGGAACACAAGCAGGGGGAGTGAGAGGGGAAGAAGCAGGCTCCCAGCAGAAGAGCCTGATGGGGGGCTCGATCCCAGAACACAGGGATCACGCTCTGAGCCAAAGGCAGACACTTAACGACTGAGGGACCCAGGCGCCCCCACAGAGTTATTTTTAAAGGAGACTCCCAAGGACCCACTTATTTTTGACACAAAAATGAGCCATTCTTGACAACAGTTTAAGTGTCTTCTGGCTCTTTTAACCCCACTTTGGGTGAACTGCTCTGCCCCTCCTCTCAGATTTCAAGGCACCTACCTTTAATTCCTTTCTCAGAGACACCTACTGTTAAACATTCTTAGTTTGTAAACTTGGATCCCTCCAGGGAGAAAATACAGTAACAAAAACAGTTACAATAATGAACATGTTTGTCCTCATAGGAAGCTTGGTAACTGTGCATTAGCTCCTTGAAAATAGCCCTTGAATTTTTCTTCTTCTCATACCTGTAAGTCAGGGCTCTGCTTCCATGATGCTTGCGGGGTCTAGGAGAGAGTCACTGGTTCTTGGTTTTCAAGGAAATCAGGAATAGACACAAAGATAGCCTCTGGTAACGGAGAATTCTATTAAGATTATTGACAGCTCTCAGCACGGCATGAATAGGAACCTGTGCAGTTGGATCGGAACTAGCGGAAGCTACCTGCCGAATATGCTGAGTTCGCTTGCCTTTCTCAGGCTCTCTTTTCTCACCAGGCTGAAGAGACATCTCCGTGGGTCTCGCGCCGTGATGGTGACACAGACACTGTGCTTTCTCTCTGAGGACTGTCAGCCCTTTTGACATCGAACTACCTATCCGTGGTTCTGCTAAGCATTACATTGGTCACCTTTTTATTTTTCCCTGAAGACAGAAACTGATTCTTAACCACAATGGTGTGTGTGTGTGTGTGTGTGTGTACCTATGTATATATCTTAGGGATATTTAGAAATGTGTAAACCCTGACAGAAAGTTTTCTGTCCTGTCGATATTATTTATCTTCATTTCTATTCTGATTGTTTCTTCTTTTTAAAATAACCCTATTGGGTATTTCCCCTAACTTAAAAAAAAGCATTATGTGTCCATTATTAAAAATCTGAAAATTACACACACACACACACACACACACACACACACACAAAACCCAAATTACTACAATTAAATTTTAATGTTAATTACTAATCACTAATGTTAAATTTTAAATTAATCAAGTGTCTTATTGAAGGAGATATGTATACACATTTATATATTCTTATATGTCATTAATACTGTCCTTCAAAGTCTTTAATAAATGTGTAAATTCATCATATTATACTGATATATTGATGCAATATTTTATCAAAGTTATACATATATACAGTCGGAAAAAACTGTTTCCAATGCTTGTAAAAAAAAAACAGAGAGAGAGAAGAGAAAACCAACATGAATACACTGCTAATTCATGATTTTCCAATAAAAATATAATTTCCTGACTTCCTACGGTGGAAAGACAGACACAATCAGCTGCACACACACGTATCTACTCTATCCATCTTTTTAATATAATGACATTATAATTTTTGGAGGCCTTAGTATGACTATGTAAATATTTTCACCATTGCACAGTACAGAATATTATGTTGACATTTTCTTGTTTCTTGACATTATCTTGTTCAATTTCTTGTTGTTACTTCCATTGTAGGTAAGGGTAATAATCACTTGTTTTCTTGCTTACTTAGTTTCTATGTTTTATTCACTAATTTATCACCAAAAAATGTTATCATTATAATCTCCTTTTTGCTGAGGAAAGTGAATGTTAATCTCAATAATATTGAGGTTCAGCCCCAGCTTTTATGAGGTCTGGGGCTAAGTTCCTGGTTCTCACAGTACATCAAGGTATTGGAGGTATCATCTGGTATTTCGGTTATCCATCCGTCTTAGGTCTTTTGTCCATGGAGATTTGCCACATTATCATTCCTCATTCTTCCCTGCATGACCTTCTCAGGTCCAATGTCTCATTCATTCTGCTACTTGGTTCTGAGGGACTGAGAATCATTCTTCTGCTTTGATCCACACTGGGACCCCTAAAAAGTTATGAAAGGTTGTCCATGCTTTTATTTTTCTGGACATGTTTTGCAGCTATAATCTACCCAGGGTTATTTCTTGGAGTGATCACATGGTTGTTCTCCTTTATCTTATTAAGATGGTGACTTTCAATAATTAATATTTAAATTCTAAGCCAATTGTGAATTCCTAGGATAAGCCCTACTTGGAAATGCTGTATTATTTTTTATGTATTGCTGAATTTGATTTATTAATACTTTGCTAAGAATTTTCGCATCTGTATTCATGAGGTACATTTGTCTGTAATTCTTTTATTTGTAATATCTTTATCAGATTTGGCATTTTAAGGTTTTAGTATAAAGTCAGTTGAAAAATGTATTCTCTATTTCTCGAAGAGTGTGTTTAAGATTGGTAGGGTTTCTTTCACATAAGTTTGATTGAATTCACCAGTGAAATCATTTAGACTTGAAGTTTTCTTTGAGAAAAATTTTAAATAACAAATTTAATTTTTTTTTACAATATATGGGAACTATTCATATTTTCTATTTCTTTCTATATTGATTTTGTTCATTTGCATCTTTCATATGATTTTTCCATTTTGGGTGTGTTGCAAAATTCATTAGTATAAAGTTGTTCATAATATTCCCTTACTTTTTTAATGATTAAAAAGATTTCTTATTTATTCTTGATATTAGTAATATTTTTATCTTGATATTTAACAATTACATTACTTTTCAAAGAACAAACTGATTTATTGATTTTCTTTCATTGTCTATTTTCTATTTTATTGATAGCTGCCTTCAGTGCTCTTATTTTCTTTTTTCTACTTATCTTGGGTTTAATTTGCTGGAGTTTGTTTTTTTACTTCTTAAGATGGAAATACATACAATTATTTTACACTTCCTTTCTTTCTAACATAGTCATTTGAAATTATAACTTTTTAAAAATACTGCTTTAGCTGTATCTCATATATTTTGCTAAGACCTTTCATTATCCTTTGGTTATCATTAGTTCAAAATATGTTCCAATTACTCATAAGATTTTTTGCCTTATGGGCACTTCAGAAATGTGTTGTTTAAGTTAAAGATATTTGGAGATTTTATAGATAATTTATTGTTTTTAATTTCTAATTAATTACATTGTAGGCCGAAGTCATATTCTCCCATTCTTTGACATGTACTGAGACATGTTTATACTCTATAATATGGTCTGTCTTGGTGAATGCTCCATGTTTATTTGGAAATGCTACCGTAAATACCTATGTATAGTCTCTGAATATCAATTAGGTAAAATTCATTGATAGTGATTTTCAAATCTTCTGTCTACATGCCATTACCTTTGCTGTATTCTATCTTTAGAAGCAAATCACATGCATAGTCAAAGAGAGGGGATCACACAGGGTGTGAAAACGAGGAGGCAAGAATCATAGGACTACTTTAGGAACCTGTCTACCACAGCCTAAATATAAATATTGTTCTTGTAAATATTATATATTTGGTTTTGTGTTTTTTGTTAAGCCTGTAAATCTCTACCTCTACATTTTAAGTGAAGTATTTGGACAATTAACACTTAATGTAATTGTTACCATCGTGCCCACCTTTTCTTTTAAAATTCCATTTCTTCTTTCCTTCTTTGTACTTCCTTTTCTAGAATCATTTAGGTGACTCACATAAATTTTTGTATTCAGGTTCATGGGTCATATTGACTTTTAGGTATATCTCTTTATGTTATTTTGTTTTGTTCTATGACTACAATGTATATTTTTAACTTATGACAGACTACCCTCAAATAATATACTATTTATAGTTCAAATAATATATTCTGTATTACATATAGTCATATATATTATGTACCATATATTATATACTATGTTACATATTATATACTTCAAATAATATGCTATCTTTATATTGTTTAAGAACTTTATAACAATTACTTACATTTTCCTCTCCTATACTTTTTTGCTTTTCTTGTCCTATATTTTAATTCTATGTAACCAAATTTTTTCACAAATGCAGTTCCTTTGTCACAACTGCAGATTTCAGATGGCATATTTGAAATGCAGGGTAGTACTCTGTAAGAATTAGTGTAACTTGAACGATTTTTCTCAGATTTCTTGCCGTTCCCTTTTCTTTCTGTAGGCTGCTGTATTACACTTGGGAATTATCTTGTGTACCTCACGGAGCAATGTTTTATTTCCCCTGCCCCACTTCCAGTCGTTGAAAAACAAATTCTATTTATTTGTCCCTAAGAGAACACTGATGGTGAGTTAATGATTCCTTTGCAGCTGGAACTTCCAGAGATTTCAGTCTCTCAGTTGAGCCCTTATACATCCGTTAGAAGTTCTGCTGGTTTCTACTTACCCCCACCTATGACGGACTTCTCTGATCTTATTGTTGCATGCCTAAAGATGATTTCAGCTATTGGCCTCTCTTTTCTAGAAGGAGTTGATTGTTTCAGGAAAGCAGCTCAATGAGCTTTCTTTGCATCCTAAACGAGCTGACAATTTAGCGAAATCTATCATTTTGTGGATTATCTAGCTTTTGCATTTTAGGATGTAAGCAATTGTCTGTTGGGACTTTCTATATCTTAACTGGAAAAAGGAGTCCAAAAACAGATTTTTTAAGAAAAATAAAGCCAGGACATTTTTTTTTCTTAATCTACGTTCATCCTTATTATAATTTCCCACTGACAAAACCAAGGAAGCAAAAGCAACATATTTAATGTTTCAAAAGTATTATTAATTAATTAATTAATTAATTAATCCTAAGGATTAAGGATACAGGAAAATGCTTTCTTCTAATTAACAAAGTCTTTTTAGAGAATAAACTTTAGAGTTATTTGTTTCAGTGGAGAAGAGAATTGCTGGACTTGTTATAAAGAAGACAAGTAGCAAGTACACTATAGATTTTTGAGAGTGTTATATTGATTCAAAGCCCTGAAAATGTGACATGGGTTTTTTTTAATTAGTAAAGTCAATAAAACTTTTTCGATTAATAAAGTCACAAACCGTGCTTAATAAGAACATGTATGCTTTTTACTAAAAGTCTTAATAAAGTATGTGAAATGTCAATTTAATAATTACATTGGCTAAGCTGAGAAACATTTATCTAAACATTTGGTTTTTAATACTGCACTAAATAACCAGAGAAAAAATAACCATGTCCCTAAATATATATGATAACTCCTCTTATTTCAAGAAAAGGAAATTCATATTTCCTTTTGCGCTATGTTCACTTAAGTTGAATGACTTGATTTTTTTTACCCTTTAAGCTATGATGGTTCCCATATGTGTTTCTTTGGGTTTTTTTTTGTGGATGATAAGCTATGAATATCACTGCAGTTAAAAATAATATCTATATAATATAGCAAAAATTATTCAGACTCATTTTGTAATTATCAAAGACCACTGATGATTTAATGCATAGAGAAACTGAAATCTGAAAACTGCCTAGCTTCCCATAAGCTCATTTTGCTTGGTTTTTTAACTCTATTTTACTATGGTGGTCATTCAGAATAAAATCAGAATCGAATTTTTATGCGTTGAAGAAAACTTGATACTTGAAGCAAAATAAACTTTGGGACATCAATTCTTTTTTAGACTATTTTTGGCATCCACTTTTTCTTTTATTTTTGGAGAAAATTAAAATAACATCTAATTAATTTCTCATGTGGTAAGGCTAAATATATATTCACCACTCCATTTCCTTCTTTTTTTTTCCCTAAGATTTTATTTATTTATTTAAGAGAGAGAGAGAAAGCATGAGCAGGGGTGGGGCAAGGGAGAAGCAAACTCTCCGCTGAGCACTGAGCCTGATACAGGGCTTGACCCCAGGACCCTGAGATCATGACCTAAGCTGATGTCAGCCGCTTGACTCACTGAGCCACCCAGGCGCCCCTCACCACTCCCTTTCTAATGACTTCACATTGAACCACAATTATCTTAAGATTAGAAATTAGTCAGAAACAATGCTTTTCAAAGGATGTTTGTATTTTTCTATTAATTGAATGAGAAAAGTAAACGTAAAAATAATTTAGGACAAATCACTATTTTCTCCTGATATCTGGAGTCTCTTTCACACAAGTGGTTCTCAAAAATGTCTCGAGGAAAGCATATCCAGTATTGTCATTATAACAGCATTCCAGAACCTGAGAGTCATGGTCCTGAGCCACCGCAGGAAATCAGCTCTACTAATTCATTTCATCCTGTTTATATATAAATTCATTTAGGACATCAGACTTTCACTTCCCTGAGAATGTTTCTTCTCTCTTTAAAAGTTTGTCATTTTGCCAAGTCAAGATAAAGAAACACTTAAAACTGTAATGTTATTTCTACTTCTTAAAAATCCCCTATATGCATTTTTTTCAGTTATAATCAGATTGAAAGTTGCTCGTATTCTGTTTTAGTTATAGCCTTCTAGCTTCGTTTTCTTGCTCACCCTGACTCATGGGCTGCATGGACACATTCTCTCTTTCAAAACTTTAGTTTCTCTGACATGCTTACCATCAGACAGTTCCGCCTGCCGTACTTCTAAAGAATTCATCTAAATCGTTTGCCAAACCTCACAGTTTTTCTCTGCACTAATAGTCCCATTATCACTTTTAGGCACCACACCAATAGGAACTAATCTCCTTTTCCCTTGATGATAATTCTTCTCATTTTAAGGACTATATTGTCTGATATTAATGCAGCAACCATAGTTTCTTTTCATTAATATTTACACACACACATATGTATGTATGCATATATATATGTTCAATCGTTCTCCTTATAAAATATCTGTTTTTATCTTAAGATGGTGTCTTAGAAATGACATATAGCTATATTTTTTTCCAATGTGCAGTTGTTCTTTGAACAACACAGGTTTGACCTGCACAGGTCCACTTACAGGTTTTCTTTTTATATAAATACAGTATAATACTGTAAATGTATTTCCTCTTCCTTATGACTTTTAAACAACATTTTCTTTTCCCTTGTTTACTTCATTGTAAGAATACAGTATATTATACAAATAACATACAGTATATGGGTTTATTGACTATTTATGTTATCAGTAAGGCTTCCAGTCAACAGTGCACTATTCGTACTTAACATTTTGGGGGAGTCAGAAGTTATATGTGGATTTTCAACTGCATAAGTGGTTGGTGTCCTAACCCCTAAGGTGCTTAATGGTCAACTGTCTATCTGAATTTACCTGATGAGTTTGGTCCATTTACATTTATTATTACTAATATACTTGGAATTTTTCTACCCCCCTTTGTGCTTTCTCTGTTCCATTTTCCTATCCGCCTCATTTCTTTCTTCTTGCTTTCTTTCTGATTAAAGACTTCAGTGCCGTTTTGTCTATACTCTTTTAGACACTCTACTCTGCCTTGAAATTTTAACAAGACACATTAAATTTACTAAAGTCTAAATTTCATTAATGTCTCTACCCTTTTTCTAAAAAAATAAAAAGCACTTGAATTCCATTCACCTTCATTCAATGTACCTGTTGTTGCTTTTTAACATTTTAATTGTGTCAAGATTTAACTTCAGCGCCCCATGGATGTTATTATTTTGGGTGTGTGTATACAGCAATTTTTGTTTATACTTACTTTACATTTGATTCTTTTATTACCATTCCTTCTAGGATTTCATATTTTTTCTCTGGGTTTGTTTTCTGTATTCTTGAAGTAAATAGCAAGCATCTCTGCTTTTGTTCATACGAAAACGCCTATGTTACCCTTGATCTTGAATGATCAGTTAGCTGGCTATAAACTATAAATCCATATTTTTCAATCTAAGCAGAGGTCGAATTTTTTCTTATTTTTTTATTACTTTAAATTTATTTATTTATTTATTTATTTATTTATTTATTTTGCCAATTGACTTTTTCACTGAGGACGTAGACCCTGAAACGTTCTGAGTTTCATGTGGTAGTCTAAGTTTCAATCCCCACCATTACTTGTGTCCCCTTCCCAAACACGGCCATTGAAACTAAAGGTTTCGGTGTGAGGTGTCCCTAGTATACCCTGGCTTCATACTACCGTATCATTTTGGGTTCAGCTCGCTTTTCCATTTTGGCTTCTGTGGATTGACTCGACGTCTTGTGAGCGCAGTTTTGCATTAAAAAAAAAAAAATGTTTGTTTTACCTCCTTCAGAATGTCTAGTGATTTCAATGGGGTGATTTTTCAAGCAATAAATGTTATATTGACTGATTTAACAAACTTTTCTATGTTTACCTCTTTCTTATCTCTCTGTTTCTGAGCTCGGGTTCCATAACCCATCATAACGACCACTCCTTGCACCCACCCTCAATGCCTTTGCTCCCTTCCCTTCCACACACTGGAGCGGCAGAGCCGCAGACCCGGTTACATAAATCCCATCTGCTTCATGAAGTTTATATGTAATACAATTGTGCTGACTGGGGTGTGCTTTAAATTTATGACAGCAAACCTTAAGTAATTCACCAGTGCTGCATAATCTTTCTACCTTTCTACAGCCAATTGTTTATTCCCTTCTCCAGGAAGGCACATTCACACTTTTTTTTTTTTTTTTTTTGGTCATCAACACAGAGCTAGTGACTCTACCTCTTCTTTCATTGAACAAAAAGATAGAAAAACAAAACAAAACAAAAACACAAAGAATGACCTCATCCTTCCCAGCACCATATCTCCTGATGTTCCTGCATCTTTTACTCTCTGCACTGTCTTCCCTTCCACCAGAGTGGCCCAGGGACCTGTGTGCGCTCCTGTATCGTAACAATCCTTTCCCTTATGCATTGGCTCCCATGTCCACCATGTACTCCAAACCTGCTCCTGCAATCATCTCTCTCCCACAGCATTAATAGTCCCTTCTCCCTTTCCCAACAGCATATAAACAAGCTGTGCTAGTTCTCTGTTTAATGTCACTATGGCAACTCCCCAGCATAGCATTGTGAAATGAGGTACAGAGCCAGAGGGTATATTGAGACATGAACACGTCCCACAGTTCCTGGCCTCAGACATCTGTGAGCAGTAGAGAAGAAACGAGGTCTGAAAATCTTAAATAATGTTTGTTTTTCTCTTTTCTTAAATTTTGAAATAATTGTAGACTTGCAGAAAAGAATAATCTTTTCAACATATGGAGCTGAGCCAGTTGGATATCCACAAAACAAAAACAACTATTTTTAGAAGGAACTTAGTTTCTTATTCATTGAGTTATCTTGGTACCTTCCTTGAAAATCAATTGATAATAAATGTAAGAATTTATTTTGGACTTTCAGTTACGTTCCATTAATCCATATGCCCATACTACATTGTCTTAATTACTGTGATTTTATGAAAAGTTTTAAAATTGGGTAGTGTAAGTCCTCCAATTTTGTGTTTTTTTTTTCAAGTTTATTTTCGCTATTCTAAGTCCTTTATATTTCCAGACATATTAGGATCAGTATGTCCATTTTGACAACAACAAAAACTGCTAACACTTTGATAGTTTATGTTAAATTTATATAAAATCTGATAGAATTGACATCTTGATAATATTGAGTATTCCAATTCATGAATATATATTATTTCTTTATCTACTTAGATCTTTAATTTATCTCAGCAATGTAGCTTTGAGTATAAAACTGTTACACCTCTTTTGTTATATTCCTCCCTAAGTTCTTGTTGATGTTATTATAAATGGAATTATTTTCTTAATTTTGTTTTAAGGTTTTTCATTACTAGAATATAGAAATAAAATAATTTTTGTATGTTGATCATGCATCATGATCAACCTTTCTAGATCTATTTCTTTTTTCTAGTAGTTTTTCTGTTAATTTCTCAGGAGTTTCACTAATAGAATCAAGTCATCTTCAAATAAAGGGTTTTTTTTCCCTCTCTTTCCAACCTGTAATTTCTTTTTTCTTTTTCCTTTCTTTTCATTTTCTTCTTTTCTTCCTTCCTTCCTTTCTTTCTTTTTTTTAATTGCACTGCTTGTGTTTGAATCCCAGCTTCACCACAGCTAAGAAAGCCTGGGAAAGTTGCTTTATCTCTTGGACTCCCCACTTCTCCATCTGTAATATGGGGTTAGTTATTGTCACCATCTACCTTAAAGTGTTGTTTTGCAGATCAAATGGTTAAACACACATAAAGTGTTAGCATAGTATGTATGGTATTCTGTTCCTTCTCAACAAGTGTTAGTTGCTATTATTTAACTGCAAACAAGTTTTAGTTGTGTCTATAGGCAGTAAGAATTACCCTTCTGAGTTCTTTTAAGTGCTTTTGGCCTCAGCTATACAACCGTCAGGATAGCCACGCTCACTCCTTCTCCGAGATTAGCCTTCAGGCTTCAGCCTACTGCACAGTCGGTATAGTGGAGACCAATTTTTTTTCTGCTATACCTTTTATATCCATCATATCAGAACAAGTCAACAAAAACTGGCAGTGAAATATAACTTCTTAAGAATATTCCTAGTGCATAACGATTCAAAAAAAACCCTTTAAAATGAATTAAGTCTGTGAATAAACTTTGAGAGGAAAAAACTTGAAGTTTGACTAGAACATTCAATAAACATGGCTTCTCAGTCATCGCAATAAAAGTAACACATAAAAAATACAAATGTGTTGCATAGAATATAGAAAATAACAGGCATTAAGTACATCATGATATCATGCCAATCGATGTTCGCATATATTTACTTGGGAAGACTTAATTTCAATTAGGAAGAAAAAAATCTAAGGCTATACCCAAAATCTGGCTCAATTTTTCCCCTTATTTCTAGTTAATTCCGTGTGTGTGTGTGTGTGTGTGTATAATAGTATGTCATGTTGTTTGTAAGTAATACAAGAACATAGCACTCATTGCAACTTTGAAAAGCCATTAAAAGTGTTCACTTTATGCCTCAACAATAATGCTACAGTTTGTTTTAATCAACTCTGTATATACAGTTTGTCTCCTAAGAATTAAGTGTTACCTAATGTCCACTGACTGAAAGAATCATTTATAAGCTTGTAAGACAGGGTTTGGTTCAGTTCTATTTTGAAGAAAACGAACTTATCTGAAATATAAAACCAATTTTGTAACTTTGCCCACTGGAGACACTGGGAAACACTGCATACTACAGCCCATTGCAAAGGCTGACAAAGTTCATTAGCATATGAAAAATAAATTTCCTAGGCAAAATGACAGTTTTATATATATATTTTAAAAAAGAATAGATTTTCTTGGTGGAATTTCTGGAAACAACATAGTGGTGGATCATACTGTATTGAATGGCCATCTACTCTGCTGTATCATGCAGCTAGTCTGTGGCTTGAAATACTTCACCAAATTAGTAACTGAATCTGGGTTCCTGCTATGATCTGCTGAACATAAACTCAAACGTAACTGTTGAAATTGACTAATAGGAACTAATAATCACGTAGTAAAGTGAGATCAGCTAAAGTAAACAAATATGCATCGTTACCAAATAAATATCACTAAAGCAATGTAGCTTATGTATTTCCCACTCTTCCTGTTTCCCTAAGAGGGGAAATTTTCCAATCTCTTTCTTGGAGGAAGAACATGTGAAAGGCATCTATTCAGCTTCTTCCTGCTTTCTTGTTCATTTTTTTCCCCAAGAGAGGAAGAGAGATTTATCTCTTTGATAAGTTTGGATGAAGGAGCTAAGCATGTTCAGCTAAGCCCAATCCACCGTCCCTCATGTGTCTCCGATCTGCCGGCTTGCAGATGGGACTAACTCCCCTTAGGGGTGTTGCATACACGAACTGCATTACTGCACAAAACCGCCAACAGTATCTGGAGGCCTTCTGTGGACAGCATCTTGGGACAATAAGGAACAGCTATGTAACTCCCTGTGGCTGATCTTGGCCTGACCCAGTACGTGCAACATTGACATAAGGAGGCACAGCTTCTAAATTTTAATCATTAATAAAGATAATGATAATCCTAGCAGAGCCTGTGCCTTCTGAGTCTACTAATTTCCACTTCATTGTATGTATGGTCTGTTGTTTTGAATATATTCATATTGTGTCTAACTTTTGACGCTTCTTGCATAAAAACGAGTGGAACCAGGCAAGCTCCTAGTGTTCTGTGTACATAAATTATATGAACCAAAATCAGAGAAAATCCTACATGGCATAAATCCATGATGTATAACTGTTCTAGCAGCACATAGAAATGTATACATAAATACATTTGAAAGATGCCAGGTACTATATAAATGTAAGACATTATTGTGTTGTTATTCGTTGTTTATAAAATTATTTGGATCATTTTTCATTCAAAATATCTGCCTAAAAATTTTTGCTTTGAGCTTGTACCTCCAGAGGATTTTAAACACTGGCAAAAATCACCAGGCTGGCCTGCACGCGGTCGCTGCGATCGTGCCGCGTGGACTCCTGGCCAGGTTGTATTGAATCGGTTCCTTCACTCGGACTCTGCTTCCAGGGCCCTAATTTTCTGGCTCAGCTCAGGTTCAAAGATGTGTCAGACAACAATATCTGGCAATTCTAGGGCAGGAAAGGCCCCAAACTAAACAGAATTGGGAAATCTCACAGGGTTTCTATGCCAGGACTTGCTGGAAAGGGAACAATATTTAAAAGAAGAAGCAAGAATGCATCGTTCACTCCTAGAGACCAATTTGGACCTCTCACCACTCCTGCCACACACACACACACACACACACACACACACACACACACACTCTTCCAATATTAACGCATTGCTTAATAATTAATTCTCTCTCTGGATCATGAGCAACCTAACAAGAATAATTCAAGAAGGAAAAGGGACTGAACACCAGCGCATGTAAGACTATTCTAGCAATATGCTAAGAAAGATCTCTTTTTCTAATAAACAGATCACATGAAACAGTTAAGAGAGCCTGAACAAAGATGTATTTAAACTGCCAGTTTACTTTATACCAAAACTAAAACCTTTTAAGTTTCGTTTACATAATTCCTAGACTCTATGTTTCCTCATATTCATCTCTTGATGCCTTTGGACTGAAACACTATCCGGCTACATAATACTGAGTAGTGCCATGTGAGAAATAACCTACCGACCCCTCCTCTGGAACAGAAGACAGAGTAATGCAGGATGTGACTCTGAACCAATCCATGATGGCACCACCAGATACTGAGGACCATGCCAGGAAAGTAAGCTCCAGCCCTCCTCCTGCTGTGGGGGGTGAAAGACACCCTTGCCTTTGTTTATACGTTTATTAATGTTGTTTGTTTCCCGGATGCAGAGCCTCTATGTCCCCATTTCTATCTAGGAAGCAAATTGTGATGAAGGACACAACAGGTTTGAGGAACCCACTCTGTAGTGTTAACTCGTTCCAGTACAAAGTATGTGCCGTGTTAAAATAGTCCGTGCTGTGCCTGGTAGATAGTAAATGAGACGTCTGAGGCCTGGTCCCAAACTGTAGCTGGTGCTTCAGAAGAAGAGATGGCGACTTAAGGAGGCTGTTGGTCAGTAGGATAAAAGAGAAAATGGCATCACTACCTGGAACACTGGTCATCAGACACAACACTCAAACTTTCTAGTTTCCTAAAATCACATAGCACTTATTATGCTCCTGGCTGTTAGCAATGCTTTCATGCTTGTCAAGATTCTAGACACCCACATAATATATACACATGGCACTTCATGGGGCCTTTTATCTAAATTCCTGTACTTTTCTATTACAACTTTCTCTCCTGCGAATGAATTCTAATGCCAATTCCTTGCTGCAGGGACCTTCTTTTTTAAAAGATTTTACTTGATAGAGACAGGGAGCACACAAGCAGGGGAGGCAGCAGGCAGAGGGAGAGAGAGAAGCAGGCTCCCCTCTGAGCAGGGAGCCTGACACGGGGCTGGATCCCAGGACTCTGGGATCATGACCTGAGCCGAAAGCAGACGCCTAACCCACTGAGCCACCCAGGCGCCCCACCTGTTAACTTCTTACCTTTCTCGTGTGGCTTATCTGAGAGAGGCCTTCCAAAGGTAAAACATCATTTTACGCACATGCAGCGCCATGAGAGCAGGGAACGCTGTGATGTAACCCCAAGTACGTAAGATATTGTAGGTGTCCAGTAGATACTTGCTGGCTTGTGTTGAATCATTCATTACGTGCATTGCTTATTCTCGTGACTTCATTGTTTTTCAATACTCTAAGGTTTTATGCAGCTGAGTTTCGTCGTATCCTTCTTCATCTGGCTCATTCTCTGCTTCCCCCGGTGGCATACCTAACACAGTACCATATGGGTACATCAGTTCAGGTTCACTGATACACCTTTGATCAGCTGAGATGTGCTAGCCCGGATGGCTGTAACAGTAACTATATTTAAAGAGACCAACCATTATACTATTTCTACAAATATTTTTAATGACAAAGGAATTTTTAAAACAAAATAAATGGACTTTCGTAACTGGGAGAATGTTAGTAGTCTTCTAGTTCAAAACTTTTTACAGATGAAGACAGGGTAGAGGTAGCTTTAAACAATTATTAAAGTTTATATCACTACTAGTAATCATTCAATAAATAATTGTTGCTTAATGATTCTAGAAATAGAGAAGCACCTCATCTTTTTTATGTATCTACAAATTCCAAGGCATTTATGAAAACCTATCCTAAATCGGTAAAGGATCTCTTTATAATTTAGTCTAGGAATGCCAAGAAATGAAAGATTTAGATTGTAAATGCTACGTGTTATAAGAATTAAAAGTTGAGTTCAGAAAAATTCAGCAAAAACCTCTCAGCTCCTGATATTCTAGCTCTGGCTTCCAAGGGCTTCGGGCTATTTCTCTTCCACTGGGGAGACAAATGGTTATTAAATCTCCGCAATTAAGTGTAACATGAGGATGTAAATGGACTCAAATTTTCAAAATTGTACCTTAATTTTTTAGCTTGTTAAGAATTTGCCTCAATCAAATAGCACCACATTTAGCTAGCAGCGGGAACAGGAAGATGAAATTGAGGGCAATTAAATATATATTTAAAAATACTTCCCATGCACTAAATTTTACATCCGGTTCTAAAAGAATATAGAGATGAACAAGTTATACTTTCTGTTTCAGGAAGCTTAAAATTTATTAGCACAAAGAACACCCACAATGACAATATGACACAGAAAATTAAGAGGTATACCTCCAGTGCCTCTAATTTTATGGTGAACTAAGAATGGCCGTGCATATGATAGGTCTGGGCAGCACAGAAGCGAAAAGAGGAGAGACAGGTGGGAGCGGAAGCCTTGTTCATTACGAGGGCAAGACCCAGAGGTTCCTCCCGTCACTTCTGCTCACATTGCGTTGGCAAGAACTTAGTCGGGTGGCCACTCTTAGCTCCAAGGGATCCTGAAAAGTGCACTCCGTAGCTGACAGTCCACGTGCCTAAATCTCAAGGAGTTTCGAGTTGAATTTTAACTAATTTTTTTCTGCATCTATTGAGATTATCGCAGACATTTTTAAAATGTGTTCTCGCAGCGAATTGTATGAATAGATATCCTAGCTGGAGAAATTCTGCATACCTGAAATAAATCCAATGTGATAAGAACATTATCTCTGATTCAAATTTCTGGATTTGGTTTGCTAATTGTTTTAGAGTTTTGCATCTATGCTGATGTTTCCGATCAGCCAGATGTATGCTTTTTTCACACTGACTGCAGTAGACTTTTAGTTTTAACTTCTGGACTACTTCTCTTTTGCTTTAAAATTCTCCAAATTCCCCTACGATCTTCCCTTAGAAAATCTGCACCTATTGGTTGGGGCACATGCTTCCCTAACTTTGATCTGGGTTGACGGGTACGGGAATTGGATGTGGAAAGAGATATCACCAGAGCCCAGGGGAGTCCACAGGACACATCGCAGAATCTAAGAAAAAAATGTAAAGGTCACATTCCACAAAGCAATAGAAATGAATGAAATTGCCTATTTGGGACACGTGAGTTCCCAGGGCTGGCAAATCCCCCAGAGCGACTGCCTCGTCTAGCTTCTTAAAAGTTTTTGGCCTTTGAGAAATTCCCTCACTTGTCTTCAGCCATGCATGAAAGAGGTGTTGGTTTTTATTCAAAATATTCCTCAAATATACATTGTTTTTGTATGTGCTATAGCAGGAAGGGGTTGACTTTATATCCGTTCCACGCTACTGCCAGAAAAAGAAGTTTTCCGTTCACTTTTTCGCGGTAAACCTGACATCACTACCAAATGCATACACCTGAGCATGCTAACGCGGCCTTGTCTGTCATGGTAGGCCACTCGCGGACACCTTCTTGTTCTCCTCTCTTAGCTTGCATCACACTCCATGGCATTTCTTCTACCTTAGTCACCCCTCTTCCTTCCTATCTTTTGCTGTCTCCTCTTTCTCAATCTCATTTCTAAGCTTCAGAGTGCCCCACCGTTTGTTCCTGAGATTCTTCTTATGCTGTGCTCTTTCCTGAGGAGATCTGATCCATTCTGATGTTAAATATTGCCTAAATTTAATCCTCCAGAGCTCCAAGCCCATTTTAACTTGCCCATGTAATCCAGACCGTTGGGTCCCTATTAAATATATCTTCAAAATATATTCTCTTCCCAGGCTTTCTCTTCTCACTAAATTATTCCACCAAGTACCCCACTGCTGAAGGAAAACACATATGAATAATTCTTCTTTCCTTTCTTTTCCTTGTCTCTCATCTTTAATCCGTCAACATTTTCTGTTCCTTCTGCTGCTGAAACATACCTGAAAATGTCTATTTATCTCTACTTGTTCTGCCCACACCTATCTGGACCTACTTACAGTACTGGCGAAATGGCCTTTTGTACCCTCTCTCAGCTTCTTTTCTTCTCCCCGTAATCTGTTTCCATCAGATAAACCAGAATGACCTTTTGAAAAGTTGAATCACGTTAAATCGATCCCCCTGCTTAAAAATCCTTCCAAGATTTTTGTTAGCACCTGTCATAAAATCCAGCATTGCTGCAGAGTCAAGGAGGCTCTGCAGGTGAGGAAGGCCATCTTCTTCTGCCTCCGGTCTTGCCGCACCTCCCTGCTACACTCCAGCTGTGCAGGAATCCTCTTTCTTCGTTAGTTCCAGCCAGGCTGTTTCCTGCTGTGCGCTTTCGTAATTGCGATTTCCTCCTACCCTCCCTCCTGTTCCATGAACGACTGCTTCCTTTCACTTTTCCAGCGTCAACCAAATGCCAAGTCCTCAAAGAGTTTGATCCTGGCTGTTTTAGCTAAGTAGATCTCTGCAGTCCAAGTCTGTCAGGTTGCCCTGTTCATTTTATTCAAAGCACTTATAAAGTCTCTAACTATCTTACTATCTTATTGATATGCATGTTTATCGATTGCATCCACTTAACAGAATATAAGCCTCTTGAGACCAAACTTTCACTGTCTCTTCCTCATTCATGCATCCCCATGCCTAGAGCCAGGTCTGGATTCTTGTCTTCAATACCTATCAAGTACCAGAATGGATGAATACGTTGCAAGGTGGTATTAAATGACTTGCTGGGACTAATGGTTTCTTTCTTTCTTTCTTTCAAGACTTTTTATTTATTTATCCGACAGAGACAGAGACAGCCAGCGAGAGAGGGAACACAAGCAGGGGGAGTGGGAGAGGAAGAAGCAGGCTCATAGCGGAGGAGCCTGACGTGGGACTCGATCCCATAACGCCGGGATCACGCCCTGAGCCGAAGGCAGACGCTTAACCGCTGAGCCACCCAGGCGCCCCAGGACTAATGGTTTCATATAATTAATGTCTGTGGTTGCCAGCTGCAGCAGCCCCTGGCCGAGAGCTTATGCTAAGGATGTAATAGGAAAACGTGTTTGTGACCTTGCGGGCTTTAGCGTAAACGTCAGAGCACAGAGTCGGGAACGCCCGGCTTGCCCAGCAGTTGAGAACGCCCAGCTCGCTCAGGGTGGAATGCTGCCCTCAGATAACGAGCGGCCGGGAACGCCTGGTCCGATAAAGGGCAGAACGCGGCCCCAACGGAAACTTGATTGCTCTTGACAATAGCCCGCGGGGTCCATAGAAACATGTTTAAGAATCGGCCTCACTTGCTGAACGTTACATCCTCTAATCCCGTGACCTTCCCCGTGATGTGCTACTATTCACTAGGATGTAATATGGATCATCCCCTTGATTGTTTTTGATTGTTTATTGCCAATAAGTACGAGAGGTTGCAGCTGTTCGGGGTGATCGCACTCTTGGTGGTGGCACGCCTGGCGGTCGTCCCCTGCACCCGCGCTCTCTTTTGCAAGCTAATCTGTCTGTGCCTCATCCTTCTTCCGAATCACACCTTGGCTCCGCGGGCGGTGTCGCGGCAGCCAGCGTGATGCATACTTTTCACTGATCTCTTCTGCGTTTATAGACAAATCTGTTTATTTAGACAGGCAGTTTACAGAATGATAAAGAGGCTACAAACTTTAATAGTAAAGACTAAGAAACAACTTAAAAGCCTAAAAGTTAGTGATTACTTAAATAATTTATAGAACACCCATATTACATAATATTTTGCAGCCTTTAAACATGTTGCTGTAACTCCACGGTTTGTGAAAGGAAAGATGGCCAACATATACTATTACATGAAAACAGAAGACTGCAAAAAAGCACTTATAATATGATCATATTTTTAGTAAACATAAAAAGAAGATCATATTTTTATTAAACATAAAAGAAATCTGGAGAAATATATGGAAAAATAATAGCAATAGTTACACCTTGGTATAGAGACTATAATAATTTCTTATTTACCTTTCTGATAACATAAATGTTCTCAAATTGAATATATCCTGGACAGGTATTGTTTTGTACTTAGAAAAGTAGCCTAATTTTAATTTGAAGACTAAGACTAAATCTAATTTTATTTTGAAAGAAAAAGAAAGATTTTGTGGAGGCCGACAATTAATTTCTATCATTTTCTTTCTTTTTTTAAAGATTCATTTATTTAGGGGCGCCTGGGTGGCTCAGCGGTTAAGCGTCTGCCTTTGGCCCAGGGCGTGATCCCAGGGTCCTGGGATCCAGCCCCCCATCAGGCTCCCTGCTTCACTGGAAAGCCTGCTTCTTCCTCTCCCACTCCCCCTGCTTGTGTTCCCTCTCTCACTGGCTATCTCTCTCTCTGTCAAATAAATAAATAAAATCTTAAAAAAAAAAGACTTATTTATTTATTTATTTTAGAGAGAGAAAGTATGAGCAAGAGGGGCAGAGGGAGAGGGAGAGAAGAGAATCTCAAGCAGACTCCATGCTTAGTGCTGAGCCCCACACAGGGCTTAATCTCACGACCCTGAGATCATGACCTGAGCCTAAACCAAGAGTTGGACACAACCAACGATGCTACCCTGGCACCCCAACGTCTATCATTTTCAAAAATATTTTTCTCAGTTTCAGTCTTTGGCAAACAAACAAAAAAACCCTATAGTGTAATTTAGAAGGAAAAGAAAATGAAAGGACTCTGTAAAGAATATAAAAACGCCTAAGATTTTTATTTTGTTTATTCTTAAACATTATATACTAGGTCCATATTCCATCACTCTCTTTTCCTTTCATGTTTTCCACACACCCTAGTGTCTCTGTCACCTTTAAGTTAATAAATTCTGAGCAAGAAAGTACAACTTTCACTTATTTTCTTCCATTAAATTTGAATGACTACAGAGCAGGGTTTGTGCTTGCAGTGGTTATGAAATTTATATTCTTGGCAGCCAAGACCAAAAATCCAAAGGAAAAAAGGGGCGTGGGGGTAGGGGTGGAAGCAGAAACACCTCTGAAATGGCGTTACCTCTTCCCTCCCTTCTTTTACTCTGCCAAAAGTCAGGACTCAAGAGGGACAACAGGATGTCAAAGAAAGCTCGTCTTCTCCATTCATTCCATAAGGGCCAGTGAGAATTCTGCTTAGGCGTGATGCCAGGACTGGTGCAACTTTAATTCTTCATATCCTTTCCTCTCATATTCACACCTTCACCCAAATATTTAGATAACTAGGAAGTTATTTCAACAAAAATAGTCTTATAGCAATTCCAAATGAAGTGAAAAAAAAAAAAAGCAAAGTTTGATTCTGTTTTACCTCTATTTTTGTAGTATCATGAGTTGAATTTTTTTTTACAATGAGGAACATTGCATTCTCAAGGAAATTAAGAATTAAAATTAATACCTCAGCAACATAATTGAGGCTCCATAGGTGAATTTCAAATTGATTTGGGAAATATTGCCATCACTGTGCAGTCAAGTGATGGTGAATGTTAAGTAGGACTCAGTCTAAGTTTGTGTAGTCCAAATGTTACTGCGTTCTAAAGAAGTAACACTTACTCCTCCCGAATTTTACAGTTAGCTATTCGTCTTCTTAATCAAAGTTGTGTGTTCTCAGAGTGGCAAACTTAGCATGACAACATTGTCATTCCTACTTTCAATGGAAAGTTGAAAAGGAACCTGCTCCTCATATCTTTGGTCCTTCCTGTCTTTCACTGTGTTCCCGAAGTTTCCTGATGGGTTACCCAGCAACTCTAAACCACCTCACCAGAGAAACCAGTCCAACTTGGGAAATAACAAGGGTACTTCCCAACAACAAATGATTCTAACTACTTGATGGAAAGTGATGTCCATATATGAGCAACTGTTCTAGCTTTTTCTGTAGCTATTACTAGACAAAAAAGAGGAACACTGTCACTTTCTGATTCACGTGCCAGAGACTTAGTTAGTGCACAACTGGGAACCTGTTTCAAGTCATAAAAATGTTGGTAACTCATACGAGGGTATTTGTGAGCCAATTTAGAAGGTCTACAGTAAGTTCAGCAAATTTAATGAAAGCTTTAACACCACAGACTAGTAAAGGCAAGGCTCCTGGCAGTCTTTTGTGACATGCCCAAATGGCTTTTGTGTTTGGGAATGATTATACTGAAAGAATTTTGTAAATTAAATAGTAATAATGGAAAGAGTTGAATGATGCCAAGCCTGCGTGTCTCCCAGACTTTGCATTCTTCCTCATTCTCAAGGGTGGGGGGCACTCAACTCCCACATTGACATTTGCTTTTCCCTTGGACTCCAGAAATAATAGTGATTTTGGTTAGGAAATTAAAAGAAACTGTAGAGACTGGACCAACACTATAAGAGCAATCACCCTTCCTTTTTAGCCTACCCCTGACAACAAGCCTTCTACCATGTTCCTCATCCTATCCCTCCAGTACATAACTAATTTCCTGGATTATTCATGGAGCCAAAGCCCCTGCTTAGTGCCATGACTAGTGTCCAGTATTTCAGTCCCTCTACTACAGTGTCCTACCTTCGTTTGCCTCTCCCACACTTGGTACTGATTAAAAGCACTGCCATATTGCTACTACCCGGAGACCTGCCTCAGCCATCCCTAACACTTGCTGACCTCTTGCCTACCCAAGAGGTAGGCAAGTGTTTTGTGTTTTGGTTACTCTTCTAAACGAGAGCAGTAATTTGGTGTTGGCCCTTGAAGACAATTGGTTTCATGCCCATTATGGTTATTGGATGCGTTCTCTGGATGCAATGTTCTGCTTTCTAAGAAGACTTTTCTCTAACTATCAAGCAGCTGGCAATTTCCTGTGGCGGGGGATGGGCAGGCACATAGTAACAAATTCTAGGTCTTGGAGTCGGCCTTGTCAGTTAAAATATATAAGACTTGTCAAGTGATACTTCAGCTTCAACTCTGAAGATTAGCAAGAATGGAACCATTTTGAAAAATGAATTTTTAATATTCTTGGGGTAACCGTTAGGAGGATCCTGAGAGCAGGAATAGTTGCTCAAAAAAAGAGATCCAAACTGTTGGCTGGTGGTATGGGCCTCCTCTTATCACAACCCCTGCCTGTTGGCAGTTCTAAAAACAACTCATAAAAATAAAGGATGTAAGAAAGAGGAATTGTAAAATCATATAAAGTTTATATATTTAAATGATTAAATAAAAACAAGTAATAAAAGAAAGAAAATTCAATTTAACAAGATAATTAAAATAAGTATCAAAGAAGAGTGAGAGTTTAAATACTACGTAAACGACAGTGAAATTTACAATAAAGAAAATAAAAGTTTAGATTCAATAGAACACAAACTTAAAGACATTAACATTAGCATGGCTATCATGAAGAAGACAAGAGTTAATAGTACTGATGAAGATGGATGAAGGGAACCCTTATATACTGTTAGGAATTTCAATTGGTCCAACCACTACAGAAAACAATATGAAGTTTCTTCAAAAAATTAAAAATAGATCTACCATATGATCCAACAATTCCCCTTCTGGGTATGTACTCAAAGGAAATGAAAACAGAATTTCAACAAGATATATGCAAACCCATGTTAATTGCAGCATTATTCATAATAACCAAGATATAGAAACAACCTAAAATGCCCATCAATGGATGAATGGATACAGAAGAAGTAGTATATTAATATAATAATTAATATATGTATTATATGTAATGAAAAAGAATAGTGGAAAATACATAGAAGAATGTAATTCAACCACGAGAAAGGAGGACATCATGCCATTTGTGACAACATGAATGGAACTAAAGCACAAAATGTTAAGTGAGGGAAGTCAGATAGAGAAAGACAAGTACTATATGACATCACTTATATGTGGAATCCTAAAAAGCCAAATTCTTATAAACAGAGAGTAAAATGGGGGTTACCAAAGGCTGGGGAAAGGGGAGATAAGATAAATGTTCTAACTTTCGGAGTACAAACACACGGTGAGTGGTAAACAAGCCATAGATCTAACGCACAGTGTTATGCATATAGACAGTATACTATAATCACCAAGCTCGCGGAAAGACTAGAACTTAATTATTCCAACTACTACAAAGAAAGGATAATTATGTAATGCGATAGAGGTGCTAAATATCCTTACAATGGCAATCATATTGCAATATGTAAATGTATCTAATTTACATGTTGTACACCTTAAATTTCTACAATATTAGATGCTAGATATATTGACTAAAAAATCAAATTATACATACTGAATTAAGTTTCTGTATGTCCTTTTAATACATTTAAATATCAAAATGATTGTGGAGAGCCAAAAAATAAATTAAAAAAAATTAAGACATAAAAGTGAGAGGGGCAAAAAATAAAAAGCTAAAACTGAGAAGCAACAATGTGTTACAACATTGTAGAAATAAAGTGGCCATGTTGAAATTAATGAGCAATGATACACAAATCTATTCTACAGCAAATTTAGTTTTCCAAAGGTAATTCTGAATGTTCCAAAATTCTTAACTGTTGATATTAGAAACTAACCTTCACATAAAATGTGACTTCAATTCATATTATAACTTATTTAACTTTATATTAACTGTTTTGATTGCTCACTGGTTTCAACATTACAAAAAATATTACAATTAATACCTTAGGTAGTTTTCTGATCACTTCCTCGGAATTTGTTATTTTTATGCTCGGGTACTATCTTTCCTCAGAGCTATTTGTTATCCTAAGAATTTTATTTGTTTTGATTCTTTAATGCATTTAATAAATATTTATTTAGCACCTACTATGTGACATGTAATTTATTGGGACACAGCAGTAAACAAAGCAGACAGACATAACTCGCATTGCTCAGGGAGCTTATAATCTAGCGAAAGAAGGGTCCGTAAACAAGTACATCATACATCTTCTCCCCCCCACACACACTAGTAGGTGCTCAAGTTAATTTGTTACCTAGATCATGATGTGTGTTCATGGAAAAAAAAATAATTCTGGAAAAAGGTAGAACTGAAACAACTGAATGGAAACAGGGTGGCCAGGGAAGGCCTCACTGAATGATGGACATGAAATGGCCTTGTGTATCTCTATAGGAACAGCACTCCAGATGAGTGAGCAGGGACAACAAACACAGCGGCCTTGAGGCTGGAGCATGCCTGGGGTGTTCAAGAAACAGAGAATGGTACAGTTGGAGTTGACTGGATGCTTTTAAGAAGAGCTTTAAAAAATTTCGTTCAGCATTTCTCATTGTTTTAGTTTGTTTTCTGCAGGAAAACAACCTGCCAAACTTCCAGACCAATCTTCTCTTAAAGTGTGTTATTGATCTTTAAGTAGTTGATAAAGTATTCCATTACCCTTTTACTTCATGGGAAATAAATATTTTTGGAGATGCTTTTGGTCTATGATCTGAGCATTCCCTGTATTATGATAGTCCCCCTCCACTTACTTCAATAATCCTGTTGAATAAAGTCTCCCCTTACTTCAGAAAATAATTAATTGATCAAATAGTTTCAAATCAACCCTTAATGATGGCAAGCCTAGGCCTGAACAACACTGCACTGTTATTTCTGTGAATTACTACCAGAGAAAATTCTAGAGACCTTATGGCTCCAGGTAACACTGTTTACAAATGGAGCTCTCATGCAAGGCAATGAAAGGCTAGACAGGAGAACAGTAAAGAGCTCAGAATCTGAAACAGAGAGTATGGAATCCAATTTTCACTCTATGGCTTCTTTCTGCTTAAACTTGGGAAAGTTACTTCACCTCTCTAAATCTCAATTTCCTCGTATGTAACATAAGACTGTGAGAAATAAATAAGGCATGTGGACGACCAAACATCATGCCTGCTACATAGTAAGTACTCAAGCAATGTTAGCCACTGTATGAAGTTTCTACTGCTGTCAAATTACCGCAAATTTAGTGGCTTAAAACACACACTCATTTATTTAGTTCTGTAGTTAGATGTCCAGCACAGGTCTCACTGGACTGTATCCATGGTGTTGGCAAGGGTGTGTCCCTTTTGGGAGTCTTTAAGGGAAAGTCTGTTTCCTTGCCTTTTTTAGCTTCTAGGGCCTGGCTGCACTCCTCCATCGTGGCCCTTTTCCACCATCTTCAAAGCCACCAGTGGCAGTTGGGTCCCTCTCACATGGCCATGCCATCTCTTTGGTTCTCTGGGAAATAGTCTCCACACTTAAGGACTCATGTGATTAAATTGGGCCTCTAATGCTAATCCAGGTTAAACTTCCCATCTGAAGGTCCTAACTTAGTGTCCCTATCTCAAAGTGCTTTTTGCCACGTAAGGTAACATATTCACAGGTCTCTGCAATCAGAATATTGACATTTTTATGGGGCCATTATTCTGCCTACTGCAGCCAAGATTCTTACTGCTTATTCAGCACAATGGCTGCAAACTTTAACCAAACATATCCCATCATTATGCTGAATGCCAGCACTGACCTGTCATCTAAAGCACTACCTCCAGAAATAAAAAAAGAAAATCCAAAATGAGACCATGGTCTTGGATAAGAAAGGAGAAAGAAAAAATGAACTTATAGGGGTTGGGTGTGTCATTTAAATTTTCTTAATTTCCATCACCCATTTATTTTGTAGTAACCAAAGTCCTTGGGGGATGCTGTCATAGCTCTTCCCTTCTCATTTCTTTACTCAATCTTAGACCTCAACTTCTTTTAGTAATTCTATTTTTTATTGAGGTGTAATTGACATATAGCATTGTATTAGTTTCATGATATACAATATAGTGATTCAATATTTATATACTTTGAGAAATGATCACCAATAGTAAATTTGTGTTGAGAGAGTATTTTACAAACACGTCAACAGGCTAATTGCAAGTAAGATATACTTCTTTTTTTTTTTTTAAGATTTTATTTATTTATTTGACAGAGATAGAGACAGCCAGCGAGAGAGGGAACACAAGCAGGGGGAGTGGAAGAGGAAGAAGCTGGCTCATAGCAGAGGAGCCTGATGTGGGGCTCGATCCCAGAACGCCGGGATCACGCCCTGAGCTGAGGGCAGACGCTTAACCGCTGTGCCACCCAGGCACCCCAAGATATACTTCTGAGTCAAATCATAATGAGCTGATTTGTTTGATCTTCAGTTGATTGACTTTATCTATTTCTTTAAGTTCCTATTTTATTAACATTTACATTTTGGTTGTATACTTTGTTCATTTCATATGTTTCCAGTAAAGCTTTAGTGACATATGAAGAATTAATAAATACTGCAAATTTTTAGTGAGACACGGTGCTGTACAGGAGCTGACTAACTTGGAACTGGACAGAATTTGGGTAATGGCATCGCTAGGAGGGCCGAGAGGAATAGAATATTCTCCTTGGGTGTTTTTTTAGAACCATTCGTAGTCTTCAACCAAATCCATTTGGAAGTAAAATAAGCTGCAGCGCATGGAGAGTCACACAGCATTTGTCACCATGTCACCTTGTAAGAGAAGTCATTTAGAGACAGCAAAGGGACCAACTTCCTTTTCATACTGATGATGACAGCTGGGTATATCCAGGTCAAGGCCAGGGTGGTGGAGCAGGAGATTACACTGCCACCTCTCCTGGGTGGCAAAGTGCTAAATCTGTAATGCTAACAACCTTTGAAGCCTCACACTTTTAAATGTACTATTTCAGAGCTAGAGCCTTCTCTTCTCTAGTACCTTCTCTTCGGAAGGAAACACACACACATGCAAGCACGCACACGTACATAATCTTAAGGTACAAATAAGTGTATGACGAGGCCTCACGCTCTGTGCTTAGGTTTCCTTTTGGTAATCATGTTGACACAGTTCATCCTTTAAGTACCCAATTTATATAATTATAAATAAATGTACAGATGCATTTTTAACATATGTATGCTCTCCCTTCTAGTGCCCTTCTCACTCTTAGAGTGACATTGAAACATCAAAAATACTCTGCAAATAAAAGAAAGCTCATCCTTATGTTATGTCACATATTGAAAACTTAAACATACGAAACCCCACCTTTGCTGAGCAGCCTTATTCGTGCTACTTCTTGGATCCGCAGACCTAAAGTATATTCTGATACCTGATTCAGGCCAAAGATCTAGGCGGGTGGTATGGTATCATTTAAAAAATAAATAAAAATTTGGAAAGATGGGCAATATGGCAGCAGTAGCAGAAACATAGATTTTTCAGTCTTTCAGAATGACCCAATAAACAAACTAGGTTAACAAAAAGAAACAAACGAAAATCATTTTTAAATATCTTCAACCAAACCGAGGGACAAGGTATCCCATATACTGAAAAATATTTGGCTGGGCCAAACCACCAAAAGTAACAATATCTACATGGTATAAAGATAAAAATGGAAAATAGGAAAGAGACAAAGGGATATCAAAAGGCTCTGAGAGGCAGGGACCCCCAGAAATCGAGAACAAGATTGCAATCTTGAAAATAATGGCACAGAAAACATTCCCACAACAAAGACATGTCAGAAAAATGAACCTACCACACAGACGACAGTTGTAATCCAGTGTTTGAAATATAGCTTAGTGGAATATAACCTAATGGCATAAACATTTGATAAACAATCATCTATGTATTTAGTCATCATCTTGTTCGTGATAATATTATTGTTGGTCTGAAATTTTTGGACCCAGTAGGATAAAGCAATAAGAATGAAAAGATTAAGTAGAATTGATACATTTTATATCTCTTGATACATTTTCAATGGTTCATTTCTTTTCTTTTTTTGTTTTTTAAGATTTTATTTATTTATTGGACAGAGAGAGATGCAGTGAGAGAGGAAACACCAGCAGGGGGAGAGGGAGCGGGAGAAGCAGGCTTCCTGCTGAGCAGGGAGCCCGATGCGGGGCTCTATCCCAGGACCCTGGGATCACGACCTGAGCCGAAGGCAGATGCTTAACGACTGAGCCACCCAGGCACCCTCAATGGTTCATTTCATATACATATTGCAAGCATTCCATTTTCTACACAAAAATACAGGTGAAGAAATTAGTACCGATTTAATTATTTTCTATAGTACTCAGTGAATCGTGTATATTAGTGGCATTATAAATACACTAAAACCATTTATCAGAGCATAATGGAAAAAGTTACCATATCCTGAGAAAACATATCTGTGCAAATTGCATGATCCTTCCCCTTCAGTGTCATCTTCTTTAGCCTAAATTGTGTCTCAGTTTTGGATAGAATCCTAAACTGGGGGGAAAAGTGAAATCAACACATATTTTTCAGAATGTGAGATTGTACCTGTGCTGGAATAAGATTGAACATCTGAAATACTACACCACAATCAATATTTGCTCTGCTTTTTGCTTCTAAGTGCTTATGACTGTGAATCTTAAAATTTTACTTTCTTGATTTCTATGTCCACTTTACCTTTTTGGTTGTATGATTTTTTTCTCACTGGGCTGACTTTCGGTGGTTCAGAGTTTTTTTTCATTATGATCTCAAGGGGTTTTTCTCATGTCCTTAGATAAAATTTTAACTTTTCACATATAAATGAAATAATATGAGATCTGGAATACAGAGAGGAGCATAATAATGCTTTCAAGGGTATCGATATAATCTTTCTTCCAGAAAAAATTCCTTTCAGATATGACCAAAATCAGAAATGTATCCCGCTTTGTCAGATAACGCTATCTTATCACATGAATGAGAAGTAATATTCGGGATAACTCAGGATAAGAAGCACAGCTAAAGGCAAGCCCAGGGACCTGCCTGCACTCAGCTAGGTTTGCTCCTTTCTGGCTGGATTCAGAAAGGCATGGACCATTAGAGTTACAAGTACCCATAGAGATGAACGCCCACATGTTCCGGATGGGAGAACTGAGACCCACAAAGGCTGAATGACTTGTCCAAGCTTCTGGAACCAGAATAGGTTCCCCCCAGTTTAGGATCTGAGATCTCATTCCAGTGTTCCTTGCACTAAACCAGTCTACTTTCCATATTTCCAAACTTGACCCTTTTATATGTCTTATGTAAGGAAATAATACTAAAATTAAGTCAGGAGGCTAATGATTAGAATATTCACATTTATTTTCCCACATTTCAGGGTATTGGTTATGCTGAGGTAAAGCAAAAAACAATAATAATAATAATAATCCTTAGGGATCCAAAATAATACATTTATTTACATTTTGGTGTGGGATAACTCAAATCTTGCGATTATAGGATTAACCATAAGATAAAACCCTTGGCTATGGGTTTGGTCTAATTCCCCTACCATGAGATGCAGCAATACAAGGGCAATTGCTTCAGTATGGCTCACACTAGCTATCATTGCTCTAATATATGTATATTAATGTTATTTAAATATATATGTGTTTACTTATACATGTCCTATAATCTCCAAATTTATGAAAAAGACCCTTATCCCTATGTTATGCCCTAGAGCACCCTGGTCAGGACTCTGCATGGAATTAATGAACTCTTGGTACAAAGCAGTACACCAGTAAAACCCAACCCACAAAAATGTTCTCATTGAAGGTCCATAAAGAAATAGCTTAATAGCTACCTGGGAACTTTTTAATAAAGATAATTTCTTATGTGCTGAAAATATTTGCTTATCACCTCTGTCTCATTCAAAAATTTACCTTGATTCAATGAAATCGCCCTTCTATCCAGAGACCCTCATGATGATTCCTGAGTTCCAATATTAGATGTTGCACTAATTATTTTTTTAATTTGTGAAAGGTGTTGAAATTGGAGTAGTGCATTCTTTGTTTCCAGAGAATTTGATACACAATCAGTTTTTGATTCTAAGAACATATAACTTCTAAACCTTAAAAGTCTTTGCATATTAGGCATTTCCCCATGGGAAATTCTTGCAAACTAATATTTATATGTAATTAAGCCTGTGGTGTATACCAAAAAATTCATAGCTAAAATGGGTGGTAGAGATGATGGATTATATAAGTAGATATGTTTGCAAAAGCAAAATTATTCTTTACAGTAAATGGAAAAATGCAGGCATGGAAAAATTTGTATTTATTTAGTATATAATTTTTAGTGTCACTCAATAATGTAACCTTATCTTTCTTATAGTTCCTGCATTCTTTTTAACATATTTATATACATGAAATATAATTCATAAAGATTATTAAAATTGTTTTAATATATTTTACACTTAATTGATTTTCCCACTAAAAACGCAAGTATTTTTGATGATAAGGATACTTCGGTAATAATTCAAAATAATTTTGCACCCACTCAATAACTGATCTAGAGATCAAATTATCAGATTTAATTTTAGAAATTCACATTATTTTAAATAAACTTTGACTTCTTGTTTTTGAATAACACAATAACGACTTGATAAACAGAAAAGCAGAACGGAGTGAAAATGATGTTAGCAAGATAGCTTGGCAGCAGATACCAATTCTCACTTGTTAAGTGCTTTGAGCACCACAGCCAATAACACCTACCTAAAACCTAACTTCGAATGAACACCAACAGACTACAAAGCTATTACAATATTTTGAGTAAAGAAATGAGTGATGTTCGTAGCCCAGAAATGTGATCTGGACTAGTACAAATGTGAAGCTAAGTGTTTCCACAATGGCATCCCACGTTTTTATCTTCATTAAACCAAATCTACACCTACTTTTCAATGCCTTCCTGAATTAATAACTGTGGCTGGCCATCTCGATGCAAGAGAATATCTTAGAACAGAAAAAAAATGTTATTCATCCCTACAAGTAATAGATATTATTATTGAGAAATTTAGGTCGTATAGTATAGTAGGTGTGAACATGACAACCATTTCTTATCTGTCTACACAGGAAACATGTTACTCCTTTTCACATAAAACTATTTAAATGCATTCAGCCTGATGCATTATTTCTAATTAACTATTAACAAATAGTAAAAATCGCCCAAGGTAAAATAATTTCTGAGGGGAAAAAAAAACTGCCTTAAATATATACTCTAGAAACTTGAAATAATCTGAAGGAAGAGTACTGGGTGGGAGTCTTAGGAAATCTTATTCAGACCAAAAAAAGGAATATCCATTTCATCCATTGTATATTTTCCTCTCTGTTCTCTACTTGTTTGGTCTGGCATAATTTCCTGTACTTCCAATGAAATTTTTTGTAAGTTTTCCATGATATAGGCACGCATTTGGGATATATCCAGATATTCAGTCAAATTATATACAAAAGTAACATTTATATTTAAATATTGCACTACTGATGGCATAACTTTCACACACAAAAGAAACCGGAGATTTGTTACATTTCTTTACTTTAAAACTCACTTGTTACTCTAATTATTATTGCTCCATTCTTTCGTATTCACAATTTTTTAACTCTCACTTCTCGTATTTTTATGCATCTATTATGGTGGTTATGGTGCTAAAATGCTTCTCAGATAAACTAATAAATCTCTCCACCAAACCACCCCATGCTTCAGCACAAAATACACATCTTATTTGACTTTGCCTATCCCAAGCAAAAAACTTGGTGTATAGTAAACATGAATAATAATGGTTGGGTTAACTAAGTATAACTACTTAAGATAACTTAATAGACTTCTACAAGTCTACATCGAAGAGCCCACCTGCAGTGATATTTCTGGTTATTCTAGAATCCGTGAGGACAAGTGAGTTGACCATATCATCAGTGAGAAAGTGTGGAGCCTGGAGGGGAATTACCATATGCTTTGACCTCTATTTTTCACAGAAGTGAAATCTTGTAAAAGATGGTAATGCTGAACACAAAAATGAAAGAATTATGGAAAAGTTATAGACGTGTTGGTAGAAACAGGGTGGCGGACACGGTTACACAGTAGCCAGCTTCAGACCCGTCGTTTGAAAGCTTTGTGTACCTTAGATAATTTTTCAATGCTGGCTGGTGACAACATCCTTTCTGCCTTCTTTTCTCCCTCAACCAGTTCAGTAATTCCATTTTCACCCTAGATGCCTGATCCTTTTAAGAGGTTGGAGAATGAGAGGCAAAGAGCAAGACCCAGGGCAATCATTTCAATTTGTCACCCCCTGGGCCCATTTAAGGGCAATTCCATGGAAAGAGGGAGGATGAATTAAAATGTAATGAAAAGGGTTTTTTTTGTGTGTGTGTATGTGTGTTTCCATTTGATTCAACAGAGAGTTCTAAATTTAGTCTCATACCAGTACATTCTATCACATAATCAGAATTAAGTTCATCCTAACCCCTTGACTGTGGGTAGGACAGATAGCAGTCTCCTTACATTCCAAAACCCAATTTTCTATTCCGTGAACTCTTGATAGTGTCTACAAGGGAGAACACTCATCTTTTTCTTTTTCTTTTTTCCCCAAATATCTCCTAGAGATCCCCAAATCCCTTTAATTTCAGCAACTTTTCTCATTCAGTAAGGGAAAAGTATGTCAGGGAAAAATTAGGCATAATCTTCCTGAAAACTGTCAAAAGAATAAACAAAATTTGTAAGGTCCTAGACTCTTTGTGGCTCGATATCTGTCCTCATGAGTCACTGAGCAATCCCCCAAACATTCCAGGGGTGTCCCTTGTGAGTCCTTTCTAGCTGAGAAAGATGCAGAATCTGTGAGTGGCATGGTCCTAGCAACCCCATCAAATTCTGCCAGTCAGAGACCTCATGAATTCGAACACAAATAATAGAAGGGGCATCTCCTTTCAGTCCCAGAAGATGGATCTCTAACTCAGTGCTTCCCACATGCCGAGTTTTCTTTCATTCCTCAGCTGTTAAACATAATCGCTTATCATGGAACTTTCTCAATTAACTACTTCCACTGGAAATTCTGTGTATTCTAGTGATTTTTAAATATAGTAGAGACATTTTCAAGGACACACGAGAAAAATCATACTTAATAAAAAGTAAGCTTAGAGTAAGTTTAAATATTTTTTTCTCTCTCTGCCACAGATCTTAACTTTCCAACTTTGCCTTTTTGTGGGTAATTTAAGCCAGCAAGTCACTGAGTTTTGAGCAACCTGTTATCACATAGCTTGACGACAATCTTTATATAGGTTTTATTTTCTCAGAATAGAGTCCGCACATGTGTTTTCTCCTTGTTAAACCTTATTCATTGCACGTAAGATTATGTGAATCAGAATTATGAGTCAGATATACACTGATGTGTATATGACCATTTATTTACTTCCTAAGAAGAAGCTGTGTCCCCTCCATAAATAAAACCCAGTTCATACTTTTTATCATAAGGTCTTATGTGCTGATGCTTTAAAAACCTGCCTGAGCAGAAAATGGCCTCCCTTACATTACTGGTCGGAACAGTGCATCTAGTTTCAGTTCCTCCCACACAGTGCATCTCAAACGGCACTATCAGATGGAAAATGCTAGCAGATGGACATGCTTTTTTGGATGGTGTTTTTCTTTCTTTTTAAGTAGGAGTATGATGTGATCTGTTGTAGAAAACAAAAACAAAGGGGAAAAAAAGCAACTAAGCACCTTTTCCTTCCCCCGATGGGCCACAAGCATCCTTCTTGAATGTGCTTTTGGTTGCTAGTTCAGCTTTTTTTCCAGAGGTCGGCTGTAGGTCATTTACAGAGTGTTGGCAATTTGGGCTAGGGGCTTTACAGAGTCCTTCCCTGTCCACTGCACTTGAAACTCAAATAAAAATTGGAATAGTAAAGCCAAAAGTCATGTACAAAAAGAAATGGCCAAAACTTTTTTTTTTTAGCAACTGGTGTTAAAAAATTTATTGTGCAGATCAATTTTTACAATTCACTCCCTGCTTTTATTTCCCTTTCTCTCTGTACACAAATTAATCATTTAGTTTATAAAGCATATTTTGACGGGAGCCATCTTGTTTTGATCATGGTGCATGGAAAATGTAGACCGAGGTTTATAACCTCACCAAAGATATTGGTCTCCTGGTACAAAACCAGACTTTATTTTATTAACTTGTCACAGAAATCAGAACAACAATGCCAAGAATACCTATAGATGTACAGTAAATCTAATGCTACTGATTAAAAATAAATATAGCAGTAGTGAGAATGTGGAGAAATGAGAAATCTCATACCTTGTTGATGGGCGTGTAAAATGGCACAGTTTCTTTTGAAAACACTTAGTAGTTCCTCAAAATGTTAAGAAAGGAGTTATATGGTCCAGTAATTCTATTCTTAGGTACAAGCATATCTTGTTTTATTTCACGTCATGTTATTGCCCTTCACAGATACTGCGTTTTTTATACATTGAAGGTTTGTGGCAAGCCTACGTCAATAAAATCTATTGGTGCCATTTTTTCCAACGGCATTTGCTCACTTTGTGACTCTGTGCCACATTTTGGTAATTCTCACAATATTTCAAAATTTTCAATTATTATTATATTTGTTAGGGTGATCTGTGATCAGTGATTATAACTCACTGAAAGCTCAGATCATGGCTAACATTTTTTTAGCAATGAAGCATTTTTAAATTAAAAAGTAAGTAAGTGAATAAATAAAGCTCTTGTTGTTATGAGAAATGACCCAGGTGAGTGATTTCCCAGAAATAAGGAAAAGTTATATTCATAAACGAAGTAAACAAATATGTGGATTCTGCTGGTGGATTATTTCCACAAATAATTAAATTATTCACACAACTAGATACCTTGGGAGACAATATGGTGCAATTCTCATGATTTACCATTAGTTTTAATACTGGCAAAAAGTAAAAAGGACTACCTGGTATATCCTGCATTTCAACTTTTACCTACTGATTTTAGCTATAATTTTAGATTATTCTTTGAAAAATTGCAACATGAAATGATGAAAGTATAGAGAACGTCCTAAATAGCATATTCACCAGCTGTCTTATTGAATAGTCTGCAGAAGTTTCAAGGATTTTTATTTTAACCTACTAGTTGTTTTTTTTCCAATTCATCAAGCGAAACCGCATAAATTACTATTTCATTTTAATGTGAAAGTCATTTAACCATTCCAAGTTAAATAACAAGATCATAATCAATTTTAGCTAACACTTGTCAATTACGCAGCATGGGCAGGCAGTGTGCTAGGTGCCCTATTTAGATTCTCTCATTCAAAGAACTATTGGTACAGTATGGTCTCACTTTATTATCCCCATTTCAGGGATGGGAAGATTAAGAAACTCATCCAAGATACAAAACTAAATTCTTAGATGACCAGGGATTGCCTTCAGGCCTACTCCAAAAATTGCTTGAGGAAAGGCACTAAAAATGTCTTACTCTTCCTTTAATACATGTATAGCACAATGTTGTAACAGATCCCCGGGAAAACTAAGACTTGAAAGGACGAAAATGAGGGTTGGTAAGGAATACCTTTGAGCTACATACAGAGCGAGCTGCTGTGCACATACGCGGTCACTCCTCTGACCAGGGACTTCCAAATTCTCTTGTCATGATCCATAGCATAAAATACAATTTATGTTGTGATGCTAGGTACTCATACACTTGCGTGCACACATACACATTCTGTTAACTGAAGCAAGTTTTTTAGAGCAATACATAGCCTTACTCAGATTATGCTTCCTGATATTTCATTCTATTGTATCTCATTAAGAAATGTTCGTCAAGCCTAACTTAAATCAACTTCATGATTTTTATGGCCATAACTTGAAAAACTGCTCATGTGAACTTCAGGGGGTGCTGTATCCATATCTACCTTGAAAAGGACATTTAATAATATTCTTTCCTAGTAATGAGCTTTTTCTTCTTGTCAGAAGTGAAACAATAAGGAGTAAAGTGTATGGAGTCTTTCAAATATGTTTTTAAATATTTTTAACAGGTAAGATAAGAGACTTGGCCGTACTCTTTAGAGCTGGTGTCCAAGATATTATGCGAGAGGTTATAAACAAAGCAAATGGATCCCAACCTAACACACGGATACGACGGTATCCGGTTTGAAGTTCTTCAATTTCTTCCTATAGCCTTTAAAATAATGCTTAAACTCTGTTATGGAAACACAGGGCCCTTATGCTCTAGTTTCTAGCTACAAGCCTACCTTCATTCCCCTCCTCTCTTCCCCACTATTCAGCTGAATGACTCCCAGCTCCCACAAGAGACCCTGCATGCTATCTTCACAGATGTCTTTCCATCTCCATGGAGTGTCATCCTTCAAATCTCAGCCTAAATGCCATCTACCCAATGAAAATGTCTTTCAACTCTCCCAATCTCTCTCTCCATACATATTTCATATAATATAATCATCTTTCTGAATATATTACCCCTTTAACTATAAATTTCAGGGGACGTAGAAGGGTAGTACATAATCTTTGACCTAGAATATTTTGGATTTGATCTTTTTAGACCAAATATAATTCCAAAATTTAAATATCAACTAAATCTATGTATTTATAATGATAAAGAATCACGACTTTATACATTCATTTCTTTAGGTTTTTACATTTCATTAGTATCTTAATCAGAGGGGCAGAAAATATTCCAACTCAGTTTATATTTTTTAAGTCATTAGCTACCAACAGTAAGTAGATAAATAGGAGACACCACAATTCACAATTTGCCAGACAGACTTCTGTGTATGTATTCATTCATTATAACTCCACCTGGACATTCTGATGAACTGCTTGAAACCCAAGAGATCAAAAATCACCAAGGACCAGGGTCTCTAGTAAATTGCTTCTCAATAATTACTGAAATGTGACTTTAGAAATAAGAGGTTGTAAAAATAATCCTTTTATAATATTGCTTTTGTTTACATGCTATAATGAACTCTGCTGGTGGCCTGTCTGCATCCCATCACCAGCTGGTTAAAAGCAACCTCCATCTCTCTGAGTGTTGGCTGTTAATTGCTCATAACCACCCCTTCTTGGTGGAATTTCCCTTGGCTAAACAGAAGCCACCCCACCAAGGATGTTATATTTCCCTGCATGCTGATGCAGCCTACAGCCAACTAATAACTTACTGACTTGGAATTACAAAAGTTGGTTCCCTTTTTCCTTAAGGTGGAATAATTTTTGTAGTATAATTCATCCTCCAGTGCCCCCAGAGAACATATCTTTGCTTTGTTTCTTCCCCTAGGCAAATTTTTCTCAAGTTTTTATTTAAATTCTAGTTAGTTAATATACAGTGTAACATTTGTTTCAGGACCCGCAGCCAATCCTATTCCCGGTTCCTTGTGTCCTGAGAGCATTCCCTTAATGAGTGACATGCACCCAAATTCTTTGGCTCTGCTTCAGAGAAACCCAAATGAAGAAATGTGCTCCTACAAGTATTTTGGTTCCTAGCAGTTACTGAATAAATAATAAATTGGTATGTTTTCCAATATTCTTGAAAAAATAGATTTTCATTCTACTATAGTATGTATACTAAAAGGTTTGTGTGTGTTGCAATTTTCTTTAATAAGATTTCCCTTTATATATACAATTTAACTCTATTCCTACGAAATGGTCTTTGGTCTACTATAAAGCTCTCTTGTAGCATAGGTTAATTGTCAGGGTAATGCAAAACCAACTGCCCTTTTAAAAGGCCATGTAACATCTTATAATCATCAGATAAATTAGATAGGGAAGTGAACATGTTTCACTAGATGTGCTTTTGTCCTCCTGTGCATAATGGCACAAGTTTCTAATGTGTAATTACCCACCAACTGCCCAGCACCATAAGAGGATGTAAGGTATTCCCATTTGAAAAAAACAAAAAACAGAGATCTGTCTCACTTTCAAAGAGTTTGTGCAATTTTATCTCTTATGTTTTGTTTTTTAAAATGCTTATTTGAAAAAAATATTAATAAGAATAAATGTCCATTGTTAGTTTTCTAAACATTATTTTTTTGGTAGTATCCTCTGTCCTTTGGCTAAAACACAAAATCAAAATACACTTTTTCCCTTTTCACACTTGCTGCAATCCTTCACAAGGTGTAATATTTGCAGAACACTCCCAGGAGTTTAGTGTGAACAGAATGCTAGTGCAAGCTGCTTAAATTCTAGTATCAAAATCAGCTCTTCAGTTTAAATGACAATCAGACTTAAGCATATCCATCACACAACCAAATTATGGGGTGTTAATGACCTCTTAGTCTCCAAGAGCCTTCTACACTGAAAATGCTACAATGTTGTGAGAAGACAACTATAAAATATAAGAGTATTTTCTTAAAGATATATTTATTTATTTTAGAAAATGAGGATGTGAGTGGGGGGAGAGTTGTCAGGGGGAGAGAGTAATCCTCAAGCAGACTCCCTGCTGAGTGAAGAGTCCTACTGGGGGCTTGATTCCAGGACCCTGAGATTATGACCTGAGCTCAAAACAAGAGTCGGCCACTTAACTGACTGAACCACCCAGGTCCTCCAAAATATAAGACTATTTTAAATTAATACAGATATTTAGGCAATTTATGGTAATATCAATCTACAAATTAAGTGTAGATTTTGCCTTCTGGATATTTATTTTATGAACTTAGATCAGGGAATCCCCATAGGCACCATACAAGAAACTGTTTTCTGGAATACTGGTGCCTCTGCATGGGAACATTCATCCATACCCTGGTAAAGGTTGGTGTTGCACAGGTGTTTTCATTTGTCAAAACTCAGAAAATAATTCACTGTAGATTTGTGAATTACATTATATGCAAGTTTTACTTTTTAAAAAAGGGCTCTAAGAAAATACTGAATGATTGTTAATGATACATATGTTGAAGTATTTAGGGAAAAGGTGCATCTTGAAATAAGTAAAGAGAGATGAACTGAGCAGAGAAGAGTGGCTGGAGTGATATATATGTAATAAAGCAAATATGTTAATTGCAGAATCTATGCAGTGAGTATGAGGATGTTCATATTCTTTCAACTTTTTTGTATGTTTAAACATTTCTATTATAACATATTAGGGGAACTTTTTGTCTCAAGCAAATGGAAACTATGTTATGTTCCAGTATATTGAGTTAAAATCTTCTTTTAAAAGCATAGGTTTTACCTCTGAAAATTAAAGTCAATCATGTCAGAACACTGTCTTGGAATGTTTGGAAAATGAGTTTAACATTTTCTAACTAATATATTCATGTCAGCTTTGAACCAGAATTATACTGAGTGACTTTTCAAAGCAATGATTTGACTTTATGGCCCCGATAAAATATAACTTAAGAACAAAACAGAATATAAAAATAATCTTACATAGCTGTTAGTAAGTATATTTTTTATACGAGGGTTGGTATATTTACTCTGACATTATTGTTTATCTTTTATTATAGGATAAAGAAAATGAGTAATTATGTTTATGATGTTGAAAACTCATACTTTTCCAATGTGAAAGAAGAAGATATATACTTAAGATCTATGAGGTTAATTAAAATCTTATAATCCTGAAAGTGAACTGGAAAGGTATTAAACTCATGATGCATTAAAAAAAGTCCACTTATCTTGTAGATCTGTCCACTGATTAGTCCTAGAAATATTAAACAAAATAGTAACAGGAAGGACCCTGGAGCTATAAATTTGGTTTGTAAATGCCATCACTCACTAAAAGTAACCAGAACTTCTTTGAGAGATGGGTGCTTTCCAGTTGTGGGTGGGTAAGATACAGAATCAGTCTAGAGCATCTTGTCCTACTGGAGAGCAGGAAGCTTCCATATCCCAGAAGAGTCACATCCATGAGAGCCAGGAAGCAGCTCGAAGAGGCACCCACTATCCAAACATAAAATAATTTAAGCCTCAATAATGCTGACGACAACAATGAAGAGAAGCACACCTGATATCTTTACACACATATATTTATAGTGATACTGACACATTTAGTCAATAGAATAGACAACATGGCCCAGACGTTAGAATTAACGCAAAAAGATCTTAATGCAACTTTCACAAATATTGTTCAAGGACTTAAAGAAAAATATAATCATAATGAGTCAACAGATGTGGGATCTCAACAGAGATTAAAATCTAAAAATAAAATTTAGAACTTTATAATAACTGAAATGAAAATTTCGCTAGCCTGGGAAGAAACAGAAATTATCTCCCAAAGTCAATTTTTAAAACAGCCAATTTTGATGGATGCTAGGAAACCAACTCATTATTTAAATAAACTGGTATATAAAATAGTAACTGATAAAAACAAAATGGTAAATAAAGAAAAAGATTCGAAGATTAATCATGCCTTTTCTCTAGTACTTCAGGGTAACCAAAAAAGTAATAAGGGGAAGTTTTTCTTTATAGAACTTTTCTATTTAATACATAAAAAATAATAATAGAATCAGAATATCTTGATTTATCAACCTCCAATTAAAGGATGAATCTAAGAAGTTATTATCCTCACTGCTATTATCCATCCGGATTCAACCAGGAAACAGAACAATTAAGCACTGTAGAAATAAGAAGTTTAGTATAGGAATTATAGCTTACATGAATGTAAACATAAGCAAGAGGAGTAAAGGTCTGGAAGGCTGCATCCAGGGAACCAGAGAAACAATTATAAATCACATCAGCCTAAAGCACTGATGTAGGAGGGGAAGTGGGAGCTTATGAAAACGTCCAAGAAATTGCTGCATCTGTCATGATCATGAAGTACAAGCTCATGAGAGATCTGTGACGGTGCAATGTCTGGATACTATGATTACTAAGATCATTATAGAAGCATCCATGTCTGGCTGCCAAAATTGCCAAGAATGACTTTTGTTTTACTTTCATCTTCCAAATCATGCAGGAGTTTTTCTCATTTGCAAATCTTACAAGGAATCATTCAGGGATTGGTGTTCTGGAAAATAGAATTTCCAGCTTTCAAAAGTGTAGTTATGCTGCCAAGTTGACAAGAAGCAATGCAATACAGATGCTAATATCACAAAGAGAAAGAGAACCAGAAATCATTTTTGTTTGGGTAGAAAAAAACACATTATTGTCTATGAAATATTCTTTTCTTTAAAAAAATTGAAAACCCCTTAAACTTTCACTTTCTATCATACCTCTTAGGAATAAATGTAATAGAAGGCATCCTAAAATTTTCCACTTAAATTTCTAAAACATTTCTGAGAAAAACTAAATGAGACACAAATAAATAATGGTATATACCATGTTCATAGATTGAAGGATTAATATTGTTTGGATTCCAATTCCAATAAAAATTCCAAAGTATTTTTTTTTATAAAGTGACAAGCTAATACTAAAATTTATATAGGAACGCAAAAGACCTACCACAGTCAAAACATTCTTGAAAAAGGAAAACAAAGTTGGAGGGTTTATACTACTTTATTTCAAGATTTACCATAAACCTACAATAATTAAGACAACGTAGTACTAACATAAGGATAGCCATAGAAACCAATGGGACAGAAGAGAGGGCCTAGACATATATCTATCCATCAGCAATCATTTCAACAAAGTGAGCAAGGCAATTCAAAGGAGAAAGAAAATTCTTTTCAGGAAATGGTGCTGGAACAACTGAGTGAACATATTTAAAAAGTGAACATGGACCTCTACTTCACCCTGGAACCAAAAATTAATTTGAGGTAGTTACAGATCAAATGTAACAGCTAAAATTATAACATCTCTAGAAGAAAATATAGGAGAATATCTTCACGAACTTGGAGTCGGCAAAGATTTTTTACATAACTCTCAGGAATCAATAGCCATAAAAGCAAAACTTGATAAATCAATCTTCAAAGTGCGGCTCACCAAAGTTACTACTGAAAAAATTAGAAGTAGAGTCACAAACTGGGAGATAATTCTCGTGACACACAAATTTGACAAAATATATATAAACAGAGTTATGCATAAATATGCAGTTCTTATACCTAAAACTCTAAAACACATATATAAACCTGTAATATAAAAACAATACCCATAAAAATATGGGCAAATACTTGAACAGACACTTTATCAAAGGAGATACACAAATGTCCAGTAAGCATTTGAAAAGTTGCTTATTTTCAGTAGTTATCAAAGACATACAATTAAAAGTATAATAATTTACCACTGTAAAACCACAAAAATAGCTACAATTATAAAGACTGACAAAACCAAATATGGTTTCGTTGATGGACCACGTAGAACAATTGGAACTCTAATAAATTTCTGGCTAGAAATTAAAATGACAAACTACATCAGAAAAACATTTGACAGTTTTTATAAAGTTAAATTTTACCCTCCCTTTAAGGAATGAATTAAACTCTTAGATATTTGCCCAAGAAAAATGAAACCATAAATCCATAAAAAATAACTTAGATAAGATGGATGTAGAGATTATTTTCATAAGGATTCCAGTCCAAAAGCTACTCCAATGTCATTGAATGAATGCATAAGTAAATAGTGTTGTATGCTTACAATAGAACATTGCTTAGCAAAAGCAAAACAAAACAAATGAAAAACTGACTTAGACAGCAATATGTATGAAGCCTTACAAACATTATGTTAAGTGAAGGAAGATGGATATAAAATTGTACATACTGTGTGATCCCATTTGTATGAAGTTCAAGGATGGATAAGACTCACCCACGGTGATAGAAATCAAAACAGAGGTTGAAAATTGACTTGAATGATCCATGAAAAAGATTTCTGAGGTGATGGAAGAATCAGGCAGGAAAATTTACCTTAGCTTCCAAAACATAATCAACCTATGTTAAAGAGTTTTGTTGGCATAGGAATAAACAAGTAAACCAATGGACAAGCTAGAGAACATTACATTGTCTTTTAAAAAATTATGTGTGTATGTATGTAGGCTACAATATCTATAAACATTCGTTAAAATCTCAAAAAAGTTATCTTGACAGAACCCCTTTGTACCAAAGGGCAAGCTATTATGTTCTGAATATTCAGTGATCCCAAGGATGTCCAAGTTCTCCCTTGGGAACATATTTTAAAATTAATTTTAATTTTTTTTCAAAAGTGGTTATTTGATGTTTTTGTTGTTTTTGGTCCACCTGTCTCCAACTTCATATCAATTATGCCACTTTCGGTAGGCATTCTGGTTTACCTTAAATTTATTACCTTTCCACATTTTATAAAAGCTGCTCTTCTCATCACGTTGGACTTTCTGGCTCTCCCAGTTGCGTGTATGATTGGTTAATCTTCATGTCCAATGCTCTTTTGATCATTTTTCTTAGACTGCTCCTGGAGCAGTTCAGATAGTTTTGAGTATTTGTCATTTCCTCTCTCAATTTCACTTTTTTCTCCAACCATTGCCCACATTTTTTGCTAATTCTCATTTGTAAAATTGCATAATCAGAAACTGAATTCCTTTGGATTCCTCATTGCTTTAGTAGAATGTTGACAGCTGTTGTACCCTAATTCAAAGATTCCCAGTATTTCACCCACAATTAACTCCTGCATCACTTCCTCGTCCCGAGGTAGCGTAAAACACTATGCTTCCCTTTCTTTATGTTAACAAGTGCTTGCTCTAAAAAGTGATTATCTCTCCTTTACTCATCACTTTTCGGATTATTGAGCTCCATCATGATCATTATATAACATATTTTTTCATTTTCCCGAAACTGTTTCAGTTTAAACTCATTGGCCTGATCACGTTTCCTGGTATATAACTGTAACAATATTTGTATAATTTAAACTAGGAATATTTACACAGTGAATTTGTAGTAATCCTTGTAGTTGGTGTATTATGTTCTTAATGGCATTTTTTTTTTTATATTTCCCTTCGTAGGCAATATTTTTTCTATTTACCCACATTAATTATAGCATACTTAGAAATATTGCCAGTCAGGGCACCTGGGTGGCTCAGTCACTTGAGCAACTGGCTCTTGATTTCCACTCAGGTCATAATCTCAGGGTGGTAAGATTGAGCCCCAAGTCACTCTGATCAGCAGGGAATCAGCTTGGGATTCTTTCCCTCTGCCCCTCCCCCTGCATACTCTCTCTCTCTCTAAAAATAAATAAAATAAATCTAAAAAAAAGAACCATCTCTAATCATAACATAAAATTATGGGAAATTGGAAGTAGAAGTGTATGCATAACTTATTAATTGCAATCCTCTGTTTTTAAAAATAAAGAACAATGCAAAGCTCTGCTAAACCATCTTTCCACTGTAACACTACAAGACCTTTGCCCATTGACAAGTGAATTCGTTGTGATTTTCAAGTGTACAATTCAGGTATATTTAATGAATTCACAGAGTTTTGTAACCATCATTATCTGTTTTCAGAAGATTTTCATCATTCCAAAAAGGAAGCCCAGTACCTAAAAGCAATCACTCCCTATTTCCTGCCTCTCCAGCCCCTGGCAACTAGTAATCTAATTTCTGTCTCTATTAAGTTACCTGGTCTGGATATTTCATATAAGTGGAATCATATAATACGTGGCTTTCTGTAATTGAATTCTTTCACTTAGCATGATTTCAAGGCTCATTCATACTGCAGCAGGTGTCATTATTTTTTTTCTGTTTTAGGGCTGAATAATATTCCACTGTATGGGTAGATCACATTTTGTTTATCTGTTCTTCAGTTGATGGATATTTGAGGTCTCTCCACTTTTTAGCCCTTATGAATAATGCTGCTGTAAAAGTGTGTGTATAAGTTTTTGTGTGTAAATATTTTCAGTACTCTTGGGAGAATATACCTAGGAGTAGAATCACGGCATTATATAGCAACATGGGGCCTCACCTCTTGAGGAACTGCCACACTGTTCTCCAAAGTGGCTGTACCATTTTATAAGCCCACCAAATTGCTCTAGTTTTAAGGGTTTCCAGTTTTCACTCAGAAGCACTGAATCAGAGGTCTTTACAACTTCAGTATAAATAAATTGTACAATTCAAGGATTATTACCTCTTCCCTTCCCACTTACTACAAGCAGAGCCACTCTGTCATAGCCTTTGTACATCTGAGTCTAGCATTCTTTCATTTCCTCTAACTTCCTCCATAGTTTTCAATTCTAAACTCTCCCTGCTTCTATTTTAATCTTTACCATCATAACCTTGGTACAACATTGATCTGCTTGGAGCCCTTTTTGTAGAGGCTCCCCTTGTCCCTAAACCCCTAAGTTATACTGAAGATGAAACATTCCCCCATGAATCACTGTGAGAGTTCAACATTGAGGCTTGGGCCCCTTGCACTGTCCCACATGACGTGTGTATTGCCAGCCATAAATATAGACATTAAACTGATTTATGGACCTAGCTTCAAATTCAAGGTGAAAATAACAAAAGAGAAATGATGGAATAGATGGTGTAAATTATCAATCTCTTTCCTTAAATTTAGTTTATACTATTTAGGTAATTACTTAAAGTAACAATAAGGAAAGGGAGAATTACCTAACATTAAAAATGTATCTCTACTCCAGTATTTTAAAAGACTCATAATTTGGACACTTTTCACAGAATTTCTGTTGTGTTGTTTTTTTTTAAACTGAAGTTCTTGACATCATATGATATACAGAAGACAAATATATCAAAATTTGACCAGCTTTCTCACCCACATACTACCTAGCATATTTCTGGTTTTCAGTGACTCAAGTAATAGGATTCTGCCATTTCCAGTTGGTAATTTTACAGTTTGGTGCTCCAACGGGGTCTAATTTTTTTGTGTTTAATATTCAGTTGGGCTACATATTTGTTTCTTTAACTTTTTTTGCACTAAAAAGCACATATTTGCACACTGCTTTATTCCTTCCTTTTAGTTAACATACAGCCATAATTTTATTTATTTTTTCTTTCTTCACATATTTCAAGATTTTCTCAGGTGTTCATTTTAAGATTTGAGAAGCAAAGAACAAAATGAGAAGAAAATAAATACTAGTGACTCCCAGCAACATGGAAATGTGACTGAGCGCCTCCCCGGCGAAGGCATTAACTAGGCCCACGGTCAACCATGGCACAGACACGAGCCAGAGTGGTCCAGACCTGCCTCACGGAGCTACCACAGTGCTTGGAAGTTAGTTTCAAATCCAAAGAGCTGTTTTCCTGGAGGTGATTTGTGGGGTAGACAAGAGGGGAAAAGTTCAACAATAATTGTGTAAAATACCCAAGGAGATCAAGAAAGAAAATTATTCGTAATTATCCAAGTTATGTTTCTCCATGTATGTTTTGCTCTTTTACTTTCACTTTATTTTTCACCATGCATGGACTATGGTGCTGTCCAGATAATTATAGATTGGAGAGGAGGGACTGGTATGTTTTAAATTGAAAACCATGGACATATTAACCTCTAGGGACTTGTCGCCTCTTTGTTGCATTGAAGATTTACACATTGATCTCCTGCAGTGAGACTCTGTTAGATTCCACAAATCTCCTGGGTCTGATTTCTGTGTTTCCCAGTTTTCTGCTGAGTGGTTTCATTGCCAGAATAGAGGTAATAGAAAACAAGAAATAAACAAAACAAAAATCAAAATTATCCAGTTAAGAAATACTATTTGGAGAGAACAAAGAGCATTAAATTAATTTACCAGTCTCTCAAAATGATCATGGGCTATAGGATACTAGAGAAGAGTCTTAGAAAACTGTAGTTTCTAGAACAAGTGAACATAGTTTAATAATTGTGATGTCTTTGTTGATTTTTATAACATAGTTTGAGATTAAACATTTATGTTTTATTTTGAATACATTATGATGAATATATTTAACACTTGAAATAAATTTATTTAATATATAAAGATAGGTATGTTAACCCCCCTATATATATATATATATATATATATATATATATATATATGTGTGTGTGTGTGTGTGTGTGTGTGTATACACACTCATATACATAGATCTATATATGGGAAAGTACTTATAATTAATTTAGCAAAATCAGAATAAAAGGTGTTATTTAATCACCACCTATTTTCTGAAAAAGTACTGTATTTCAGATAGGAATGATGATATTTATCCATTAGCTACTATGTGGTCCCCTTCACAGTGATTTGGGTATTTCAATTCATGTTTAAATGTTTGTTATAAAATGAAAAAAGGAATGTATGCCCAGTAGAATATAAATATGTTTGTATCTAAAAATGTTCTGAATATAAGAATCTGGGGTATTTGGTAAATTTCCATATCTCTTCATTATAAAATGAGTAAGTCCATCCAATTTGAATTTAGTAATAAACTTTACACCATGTTATTCTACCATCAAATATCGTTCCCTCTATCATCTTTCAAAATGAGAGTGAGATGTAATACTGAATATACAGGTTCTCCTGGGAACGAGTCTGTCCAAAGATAATAAAAGTCTTCCAACGAAGTTTGTCAAGAGCAACACTATTTCAGTATTCAGTATCGATTAATGTTGCTAATTTTTAAATCCCTCCCCCACCCAAAAAAAGGCAAACAGAACATCTACACCTGCCCGATTCTGTGAAAGCATCAACTCTTACGCTCAATACCAAGCAATACCAAAGCAGGCTCTGAGCATTTCTAAATAACAGTCACAATATTACTACATTCAAAGAGGTGTATAAAGCATGTATTTCAGAACATCCACAATGCTAAAAGAAAAAAAAATCCAGTTTTGCATTCTGTCCATATATCGTAAGTGAGTGTTACTCATAAAGGATTTGAACTCCCTAAGCATATGTGTCCACTTCCACCATTAAAGTGAATTCAGGTGCTGGGCATGACTGTCTCCAGACAGGCTTTCTTTAAATAATTGATGGCTGTGGTCTTATTGCCCCATCGAACTATATCTGGATACACTCATGTTGCTTTTACAAGAGTTTCATACAACTCCACAGTCTGTAGAACACGTGGGATGTATCTCATAGTTTCTTTTATTAATATAAACTATTTTCACTTTCTCCAATGACAAATTGCCCCAAATTAGGTTTTTTACACCTATTATGACTGAACTGATGAGAAATTCATCTGTAGACCACAGCTGTGTATTGCAAGCATTATAGACCCTTGAAGCAAGGAGGTGATTGTTACACTGCCAGGATCAAGCGGAAAGAAAGTTGTTTATTTTGGAGGGAGACAGAAATCCTAGTTTTCAATTTTTCCAAGAAATTTAAAAGATTATTTGTTGAGATTCAAAATAGCCATTTTAAGCTCTATCCAAAATCAATTTGTTTCAATACTGCAGAGCCACTACCTTCAAAAAGAAAAAAGAAAATCTACTCTTTTATTATTATATCAGTATCCATTGAAAGCCAGAAATATGGCAAGCATTGTACGTGGCAGAAGCAATACCTAGTGAATGTTACACGTACGTGACACGGAGAAGATGGATCTTTGTGACTAGATGGGAATGTGATCCATGCATGCACTGGTTCCATATTTCCTACATATATTTGCACACACGTTTGTTATTATTCTCACCTGGCATAGTTAATATTGTCTGGTGATTTGCCATAGATGACAACTGCCCTCCCTCAAAATCTACCAAAGGAATAATAATGGCCTGACTTTTGAAAAGTTGCTGACAAGGAACAAAAACATATTAAAAAATTAAATTCAGTACTAACAGCAAATAGGAGCCTTATAGTAACAATGGGAAAACCTTGAGAAATCACACAAATAAATTTTATTTATTTATTCCATAAATGTGAATAAATTCTATAAAATTGAAAGAAACTTATGCCCCTACTTTTCTTGGGCCATTAATGCATGCATTAGAAAGGATTAGATTGAATACTCTTCGTAAGAAAAAAGAACATGACTCGTTACTGTTGATAAGTATTGTCATAAAATATCAGGTAAAATCAATGCCTAAATTTCATAAATTGCAGGCACCATCTTTTCACATGTCAAGAATACCATGAGTATTCTCAACGTCTAAAGTATAGTACCAAAAAAATAGACTGAAGTTTGTGAAATAATCTTGACAATGTAGCAATGGTGTGTTCACTGAATAAATATTCATTGTAAATATTCATAACAAGATTTCATTCTTATTTTTAGGTATAGGCATGTGAGAGTGTCAGTTTGAGATTGTATTCCTATGTGAAATACAGGATTTAGGGTAAAATGTATTTGTAGAAATTCTAACATTAAAGGAAACTAACATTTCCCTTAGTCATAGTCAATGTTAGTTTTAATCAAGATAGAATGCGTGACAATAAATAATTATTTAGCTTTGTCAACATAAATATATAAAGAATACTAATTCTCATAACTTTCATGTTTGTCCTATTTTATTTTATATTAGACAGCATTTGGTATTAAATTGTATCATACTCATTTTCTTTAATTACTTAAAAATTTTAAAACTCTTTATTAAATTGGTTCATAGAATTTCTCAATGCAACTGCAATTTATTGAATCTATCTCATGACTCAAAATTCTTTTTTCAGAAATTAGGACATCAAAAGTATTTAAAATCCAGCTCAATACTATGTACTATAAAATATGGAAAACAATTATTAGATAGTTAAACTTACATTAGACCTAATAATGAATTAGTAAAATTAAGGTTTTTTTCCCACTAAATAGTCATTTCAAAAGGAGCATTTTTAATGAAAATTATAAGTTTAAAAATTAGTTTAATGGTTTTGGTCAAAATACAACAAGGACAGGAAGTTGAAACTTTTAAGTTAAAAGAATAATTTATTTTATTTTATTGTTTATTATGTTCAGTTAGCCAGCATATGGTACATCATAAGTTTTTGATGTAGTGTTCAACGATTCATTAGTTGCATATAACAATTTTGTCAAGATAACTTTTTTAGACCAGAATATGAAATTGATTTTTAGATTGTGATTCTCTCAGAATCATGAAGAATCAGACCAAAGAAAATGAAATAAATTCTTCACGAATGTCAGATCTGCTTCAGATTTTTTAAGAATAAGATGAATATAAACAAACCAATGAAAGACGACATTCTTTAAAGAAGGTTGTACAGGCCTTCTTTAGAATATAAATAATAAGAAGAAACCATTTCCTACATATGTTCAGAGTACCAAATGCTCAATAAGCATTCCTTGAATAGCAAACCAGCACAAGTACCACGTCTTAAAAATAAGCATCTAAGATAAAAAATGCATTTCAATTAGTTACCTTGAAACAAATTTTAGAGGACGATGTGTTGTGGTGGTTCTCTATAAGAGATACGCACAATTAGACCTCAATGACAAAAGTAAAACATTCCAGGCTAGAAAAATTTCAAGTAAGGCAAAAAATTTCCCATCTTAAAGATATATAAATCAAATTTTTAGACTATTTTTAAATCATACTAACAGAAAAGCCTTGGACAAGTTATTGAAATGTTGTTTCATAATTCGTGTTCTTCCGCCTATTGAATATTTATTAACATTTAAATAAGTTATTAAAATACATTCAAATGTGTATATGCAGATGAAAATCATTTGGGATCAGTAGCTCTTTAGAGTATAAAAAAATTTATGAACGTGGACTTTAACTGACATAATTTTCAGTTCAGAATGATCTCATAAAAATCAAAGATGTAACATTGCACATACCGCGACGTTGAAGTCTGAGCTGAGTAGGGAGTTTCTTCCTGCCTGGTGCTGAGCCTGCAAGTGAACTCATTCATGGATGACACAGCTGTCTGCATGTGCCTACTGTTTTGTCTCAAAACTTGTAGTGACAGGTGTGTCTTGTCACTCTCTGGTGTACATTACAGGCCTGCCTTGTTTATCATTCCAAGATGAGCTCCGATGTGTGTGACCCTGACAGTGGAGAATATAATCAAATGCCCTTTGAACCGAGAAAGAGGAATTTATTGCTGTTAAAAGATTTTACAGTTTATAGGGTCATTAGCCCCCTAGCTTCTGAGGGTTTTTTTCAAGCTTGGCTTTGAATCCATAAATGCAACGGATTTATATCACAGAATTGGCATGAAATATGATATTTAGTGTTTCCTTTTATAAATTCCTTACCTCATGTATAAAGTATAACAATAAAAAAGAGTTAATAAGATAATGTTTTTCCCTCCCTTCTCCATCTCAGCAAGGAGTAATAGCAAACGTCTATAACAGTGAATTTTCTGTATTGGAGAAAAAGATGTTTTAAACTTAATCAAAATTTTTAAAAGATTTTTATTTATTTATTTGACAGAGATAGAGACAGCCAGCGAGAGAGGGAACACAAGCAGGGGGAGTGGGAGAGGAAGAAGCAGGCTCATAGCGGAGGAGCCTGATGTGGGGCTCGATCCCAGAATGCCGGGATCACGCCCTGAGCCAAAGGCAGACGCCCAACCATTAAGCCACCCAGGCGCCCCTAAACTTAATCAATTTTAAATAACTACATTACAATTTCAAATGCATTCTATAAGCTCCTATCGATACATCCTAATTTATCTATAAAAATAAAATACTAAATGAATTAAACAAGCAAAACATTATTTTGAAATACTATGGAAATCTTACCTGTCCACTTTTTGTTTACATTTTTTTCCTGAATATGGAGAAACTTGAATTTAAAACAATTGCTATTTGTCAAGACTGTATGTATTTTAACTTAAGATCTGGGATTTAAATTAATAATTAATTAGAAGATAATTATTTTTAAGCAGAAAGTTTGAATATATTCCTAAATTCTAACAAGAAAAAAAAGAGAATGAAAATAAGTCATAGTGATTCAATAACTTTATACGGAATTGAAATCAGTTGCAATTAAATCATATATATTTCTCGATCATAACAAAGGACTCATGTACTAGACAGGAGGTAGTTTACCTTAAATTTAGTCCGAAGTCAAACCATATTAGTTCTAGTACAATGAGAAGATGTTCATTGACATGGCTATTTAACATTAAAAATCCATTTAAAGAATATCTTGAACCTATACCATTGAATTATTGTCTTCCTTTAGAATACAGGATGAACCTCAAAGATGCAAAATATGATGAAATCTGTGTACCTGACAAGTTTCTTAGTTATAAACAACAAAAACGAACTCTGGCTAACTAGAGTCAAATAGGATTATTGAAAAGATAGCAGGTGACTCACAAATTTACAGACATGTTGGCAACCAAGGCTACGAGAACAGCCAGGAACAAAGGCAGGCTAGGTCACGAAGGACACAAGCACGGCTAATGTCGCCCCTTGGTGCAGTTGCCCCCTGTCCTCTCCATGGAGCCCTTCCCTCGTTGCCTCAACAAGAGCAATCAGCTTTCACGCAAAAACTCTCCCACTAAACTCATGCCCTTCCTAGTGACTGGATTTGGGTTCAGCCTTGTATTAGTCCTAATTCTCCTCAGCTGCTGCTGAATTTAATTGGGTTGAGCAAGTCTTCTCAGACACTGAACGATTTTCATTTTTTCCCTTGCCTTTTGGAATGTTTTTGTAGTCAGGATACCCTCTTCTTCAATACGCCCTTCAATGGCACCCCATTTCACACGCGTCTGCTGAGGTGATTCCGTCTACCTTCACAACTTACAGTCTCTTTCTTGCCTCCAAATCTCTAACTCCCCCAGCCTCTGAATTCCAGATCCTCATGGCTCTTTCCTTTCTGTCCACTTCAGCACTCACGTCTGACATGTTTGTAAGTCAGTTTCTCCTGTTGCTCAATCTCTTTTTTAATCTCCTTCCCTGCACTTTCTCTATAGGTACCGCCGGCCTCTGGTCCACCCCGTGACATGAGTCATTTTCGGTTTCCGCATCTCTTTCACCTTACTGGTTCAGATGGTGGCGATAGTGGTTAATTATTATTATCTCTTCCTTCATTATTCCAGGAGCAGAACTGTCCCTTTGCTGTTCACTCTTCAGGCAAGTGCTGACTCTGACCAGAGTGACATATTGAAGAGTGACCACTTCCCATGGTGAAGCAATTGGAGTCCTTCCCCACAAGGGTTCACAAGGAAGCTACAGGAAGAAGATTCCTTTCCTTTCTGATTGTAAAGTTGTGGAAACATGAGGCCAGAATGTTCTCACTGCCACATGTCCTGCACCTGCCAGTCTACTGTAAGAGAAAATAAGGCTGTCATGCGGAGGGAGGGAGAGATGAGAGGTGGGGAGCAATAGACACAGCTGGTGTCGCTGCTTCCGGGCGCACTCCTTTCCCATCCAAGGTTCAGTTACTGAGATATTATTTCCCTCCTTTTATACTTAGTCGGAATGCCTCTACTAGATGAATTTTCCCACTCATAATTTAATGATGTCACTGCTTGCTTGACATCATTCTCCATTCCCTACAGAATAAAGACCTTGGTGTGACACTTAATCAGCTCTACACGGTCTGGACTTAAAATTTCCCTTCTCATCTCCTACAAGTCTTTCCTATCTTCTCTTATGTTATAAATTCTGGCCTTTTTCACTTGTTATTTAATTTACCCATTAAATTTCCACCCAGCTGAATAGCACAACTTACATATTTTTCTTCAGTAAATTAAGCATCGAGAAGTGGATATGCAAGTCCCAGGCTGGAGTCGAAATTTCGTTGTCTCTGTGTAGAGTCATGGTCTCTGCAAGCCTGTTATTTCTTATTTGTAGAATGATACAATACCTTTAAATGAGATATGTATGTAATATCTTTGAAGAAATTTCATTCTCATGTGATTTTATTCATGAGATTTCCTTTTTATTCATGAGATTTTATTCAACCTGCTGCATAGCAAGAAAATTATGAGGCCTTTGCATAATATTTTTCTGAGATTCACAGAAGCCAAAGAGTGCTTGATAAACTCACTGGGTTAGTGTGACATTCCAGTTCTGTGCAGGTTCTGCCTCAGGTTGACCTGTGTCCCCTCAGCAGTCATCTGAGAGTTTGTCTGGGAAACTGAAGCCACACTTGTATTTTCTGCTCAGAGGAAACTGGAAAGCGGAGCAGCTGAGCCCTGGGACTCCGCCTTAACTTTGGTCCCACTAGTGATGTCCAAAGGAACAAAAGCCACCTGGAAGCCTTGCCCATCCGCCTAGAATCACGGGAACTTCCTGGCCTTGCTGGACAATTCAGTCCACGTGACTGTGAGCAACTGTCCGACGTTGACTCTGCAAAATACTCCTCCCTGCACAGCTCACTCTTTTGAGGCTATCGTCAACAACTTCACAGTAACCGGCTCTCCTCCGCTCCCGAGGAGAAAAGTAGCCCATTTGAAATTTTAGGTTTGAGTTGAGATTAAAATCGTTCATTGTAAATCTCATCGCTCCTCTACCTCAAATACTCGGCAGTGGAATAGCTGCTGGTGAGGGAACTGAAGCAGATCCTTCATTTCAACGCTTCTTACCTTCTGTGGAAAACTTTCAATATTCTTGGGAAAAGTTGCTAAGGGCAATGACAAAAATTTTACCACCTTTTGTCTAAGGAAAATATCTTGCCTATTAAAAAGAACTACGACAACTTTCAGCAAACCTATGAAGGCAAATCTATTGAAAGACAAAAGGAGTTTTGTCTTTTGTGGGGAACTGATAGAAAAAAAGGTTTTCAGAGTTAATGACTCAGGCTGAGGATCTCTGAGTCCTCCAGGCTTTGCTTGCACGTGGTAGCAATTGTATTTTAATAATGAAACTGCTGGGGTGTTTATAGTGTAAGCAGAGGAATCAGGAGTCGAGGCGTCTCCCTTGGCTTGGAATCTTCCACAGAACCTCAGGCAAGTCATTCGCAGTGAATGCCTCCGCTTCATTATCATCAAAATTGTGATTTGAGAATCATCCTGGACTCTGAGGTGGAATTCTGAGGTCATGTAGTTAGATACTGTTTTTCTGCTGCTTCTGCATCTCCCATTCCAGAAATCGAGCCTCAGGCTCACAAAAGCACAGGTCCTGCCAGAAACAGGTGCTTTGGTAAAGGGTTAGTGGTTTCAGAAGTCAGCGCCGGCGACCTCTCAGGCGGAACGCCCGGAGCTGTCTGTCAGCAAGACTGCGGGGCTTGGAATCACTTGTTGCTTAGCTCGGAATCGCCCTTAGACGTGGGAAAGTTCTAGCCAAAGACTGAAGTTCCATTGCTGTAACAAGGTCAGTAGGTCAAAGATGTCTATGATTTAATAGTCTTACCACTACTTCTGTACTTCAATTCAGCATTTTGCCAAATATGTACAGGGCCATTTTCTCTGATCTATTAAGAATTGTCTAACAGAAAATGAATTCCTGTTCCTTATCTAGACTCTTTTTTAAGGGAATGGCACCCCCAATCTGCTCTTCTCCCCTCTGTTCATGCATAGCGGGGAGTGTTCACAAGTTGTTTAGTTCCTTCTGCTCCGTGTAATGCAAGAGGTTTATAGCTCAGAATCCTTTCATTAATAATAGGGCTGAATAGGGCTCTGGATCTCTCTTACTTCCATTTCTTTCTTGTTGAACCAGGCACCTGTCTTGCTTCCTCACCAGGACACTCTTGCGGCTTTCTGCTCCTCAGTGTCCTTCAATGGCTTCACCTCTAATGCCTCATCAGGGGACATTTTGTTCTCGTCACCCTCTCTTATCATGGCTTTAATTACCATACAAATTCTGATGATAATACACATTTAGATCTCCACCCCAGAACCACCTATCTTAGACCTTGATTTTAAAATCTAACTGCCATATTGTAAAAATATTAACTGGAACAATCCATACACTTCTCAAACTTAACCATGTTCGCATGTTCTAGCCCCCACCTCCAACGTGGTTGCTCTTCTCGTCTTCTCGGCCTCAGTACGTGGCATCACTGTCCGTCTTGGTGCTTCAACCAATCTCCCTTTCCTACATCCTTGTCGGCAGCAATCCTGTCCATTATGTGCAAGAGGATCTCAAATCCACTGTCTCTTCTGCCACTCCTCTCTATCCAATCTTTCACTCTGTGAGAGAAATGCCCGTGTCTTCTGGGTTTCTTGCTTCTATTCTTGCAGAAGCCAGAGTTCTTTCTCTAAAATGAAAATTAAGTAAGTTACTCTTCTGCTTAAAATATTCCATTTCTTGTCATGGCACCTAAAATAAAACCCCGTCTTCTTACCATGGCTTCTTTTTTTTTTTTTTTTTAAAGATTTTATTTATTTATTTGACAGAGAGAGAGAGAGCCAGCGAGAGAGGGAACACAAGCAGGGGGAGTGGGAGAGGAAGAAGAGGCTCACAGAGGAGGAGCCTGATGTGGGGCTCGATCCCAGAACTCCGGGATCACACCCTGAGCCGAAGGCAGACGCTTAACCGTTGTGCCATCCAGGCGCCCCCTTACCATGGCTTCTAAGATCCTGAATAACTGGCCCCCACATATTCTCTAAACCCATCTCATGTCACCCTCCCCCTTGTTCATTATTTTCCAGGCACAGTGGTCTTAAGTCTTTCCCACTTCCAAATCTTACTCCTTTCTGTGCCCAAGATATGGAAAACACCTGACCTCCACAGTTGTAAGGGCTAGCTTATTCAGTAATCAGCTTAAAAGTCAACTTCTCAGAGAGGCCCCCTGAAGATTCTTCCTAGTTTGTATCTATCATAGCACTTTTTATCTTACAGAAGTCCTTTGACAACTACAACTGCTGTGCTCATTTATTTACGTGCTAGCTTATTGTCTGCCTCCACCATTAAAACATAAGCTCTGTGTGAGGATTGTCTATGTCTTCTTTCTTCACACATTTTTATCTCCCAACTCTAGTATTATCTAAACATAGTAGGTACTTAATGAATATTGACTGACTGATTTTTGAATGAATGAATGAATGAATGAGTGAATGCGCACTAGCCTTGACTCTTGATTTTTGTTTAAGTACTCCTCAGTAAAAGTATTTTATATGGTCTACATTTTTTCTGTTTGCAATACTTGATATAACAACATTCTAACAATATGTTTTAAATGAGCAGTTTATATACTTACAGTTTTATAATTTTGCATTTCAAATTGAATGAGCTTATATAGTTTAAATGGTCACAAGCTTTTCCTATCATTAATATATCCCTATGAATAACACATTTGACCCTTTGTCAATGAACTGTGCCTGTTTTCTATATTGACTTTAACCGGCAGATGAGATTGTGGGATAGCCTTATTCTTGTCAGATGCCTGATTTAACTGAGGTTGTGGAGCGACCCTTAATTGAGTTAAATTAGGAGCTGAGTAAATGATTCATAAAGCATCTCTTCGATTACAAATTCTAGCACTATGGTTTTCTAGCACACCAAAGTCCTCTATTTGTTTTCCTAACATATAGAAATAATTATTGATAAAACACTGAACATTTCTTCTCATTCATATACATACATAGCCTTGTCATAGTTAATATCTTCATGCACCATGTGACCAAAAGATTATAATTATTCACACCACAAGTTTTAAGTGCCTAATATGAACAGACGTTGTGTGAGGCAGCAGATAAATATGAATAATTTCTAAATAGTCAAGGCTGTTATATTCCAGGAATGTTCAATCATGATTCAATGTGATAAATGTCCTATTATAGGTTTATACAAGTTACTACAGAAGAACAGAGGTAGAGGAGAAGTGGGTTGAATTCCTGTTGTAATCTAGGTGTTGTACAATCATTTTACATACAAAATCTTATTTAATTTTCACAACCATTCTGGGGCTTGTAGAAATAGAGCTTGTATAAATCTTGGGCCTTGGCCAAGATTACATAGCTAGAAATGGTGTGGTGAGTATTTCAAGCCAAATTTATCTGACTTCAGACCCCTGTTCTCCCAACCATAGCATGTTGCCTCATTCTCCCTAGAAAATGAGAGGATGGGAAATGAGGAGAGTCAGAAAAAAAATTTAGAGATGTTATGACATTTGGAATGAGAAAATATGCATAAGCCTCACAGGTCATTTCATTGGGACTGCCTTTTTCGGGGAGAGAGAACTACCAGCAGGTAGAAAGCTTCAGGAACAAGGTGAACACCCTCAAGGACAGGCAAGCATTTCAGAGCAGTTGGAGCTTGAGAGAAAAACGGAGATGGACAAGATTGGTGATGTAGAGGTTGAGAAAAAACAAGTCGCAAATGGTCTTCAGTGTCAAGCCAAAGAGTCCTGGTTTCATTATAAAATAAAGAGAAGATAATGAAAGAGTTGGGTGAGCCATAACAGACCAGATACGTGTTTCTACAGGGATCCCTCTGGTGGCAGTGTGAGGACAAAGGGATCAAGGTTGCCAAGGCAGACACTAATTGTAGCGTTTCAGGCAAGAAATTATGATAACCTGAGTCAAATAGTGACAAAGGTATGCACAGCTAAGGATTAATGCCAAAGATTTCAAGGATATAAACAACACAGGCTTTGGATTCGAACATGTAAAGTGAGGTGGGTTTAACATTGACAGTGTCCCATCTCTCTCACCCTTTTGTTCGTTCCGTTTTAGTTACTTTTTGGCCTTTCCTTTCCAAGCAGTAACTGGAAGGGAAGAACTACCTATGGAAATGGTCTGAAGAATCAAACTTCCTTGTTGGTTAGTTTAAAATATGGATTGCAAGTTATTGCAGACAGAACTCAAGCAAATTCAATTTCATCTCTATCTTTAAATCAAATGAACCAGAATACGTGTCACTATACCATTAGAAAGAGGTTCCTTCTGAACTGCCTTTGTGCCCCTGCTGAAACCAACTTCTTTCTATATGTGGGTACTACGAGACACAGAGTATAAAAGTATATCACACATGCACAAAAATATGCAGAGAACCATACCATCTACCTCCTATGGAAGAAACACATACTCCAACTTGTTTCTTGGTTCACCCCTCCTTTCAAACACAACCCCTTCACTTCCATCTGGAGTATTTTATGAGACAACTTCCTAGTCTGTGCAGAAGGTCAGATCAGGTTTCCTGAATCTGTGGGCTGCTTGGAGAGCATTCCTAATATGCAAAGGCAACAAATCAAATTCAAAGGGAAACTGAAGTTGATAGATAAAAACACGAAGTCCTACAGCATGTGCAGGGTGGTGGCAAATGCTGAAATGAACAGCTAGGCTGTGAACAAATGCTCAGTTATTTCTAAGTACATTATTTGGATTTATGCTTTGCTTTCCATTTGTCAAGTGTTGAGATAACTGTGAAAACCGCTTCAGTCCCCAAACATTTTGGAAATGTAATCTCAATAGGAAAGTTAAAATTTAGGTATGCCCGTTATTAGCCTGAGGACACAGCCATTAGCCACGATGGTATCAGTAATACTCACTTTCATGGGCACCACTGGATTAATTCCGTAGACACAGCATTTTGTTCACATTATAATAGTATTTGGATGAAAGTCCTAAGATTCATCCCCTTAGAAGATTATCATTGATCTGGGGGAATGCAGTCTTCCAAATTATCTTCTGCAACTATACTCTACACAGTGTTTTGACTGCATGGTACAGACACTATCTTTTGCAATTTACTAATGCCAGGAGAGATCGCTGATGCTTCCAATGTTTCTAACGTTGTAGATTTACCTTTGAGCCACCATGGAAACAGAGTTGAACTTTCCAGGGCAATATCTAGTCAAAATATCTATTACTTCTTTTCTTATTTTTCCCTATTTAAAAGAAAGATACATCTACTTCAAAATGAATGCTGATAGCTCATGAGTAAAATAATGGAAAATGATGAAACATATCTTATTTTCTTCACGTTTGTTCTGATATATACCTTCCAAAGGACAGAATTTAAGTAAGTCTAATTATTTTTTATCATTTTGCACCTCTAAAATGTCACCAAACACACCTGTCATTTCCCCCTCCAGCTAAATGACATCATTCAGCCCTTTGAACACATATGTGAGCTCATGCTAAAAAGCTTATACTGAGCTCAGAGAAATCATGGAGTATTAAATATATATTGTGCTTCACATGCTTATAAAAATCATATCCACTTCTAGAGACCACTGGTTTCAGTTTCCCTCCCATTTGATATTATCTCACATCTGTGGAAATATGAGTGAAAGATCACCTCACTTGGCAATAGAAAATTGTGGAACCCCTTATGGAATATTCAATATGAAAACCGGACAATTGGTCTTAGGAGCAATTCCAACTAGAATAAGGAGTTCCTGGGAGGATATGAGCTAAAGTAACCATTTTAGAGATACTACACATATTTCCCTTTGTGAAATGTGGTTGGCACCTCATAATGGAAATGGTACCATCTACATTTTTCTGTAAATAAGTTTGAAATTCTATTTTTACAATAAATACTATATCTTTAAATTTCTATCTCTTCTTTAAGCTCCAGAATATGGTCATGGTTCCTTGTGAATCACTGAAGGAAAAGAATATTTCCTATATCCCCTCAGGTTCTTAATGAAGACATATACCAAAATAGTGAAAAAATAAACAACCTTCCATGTACAACCACACTCACTGTCATTCCAATGTGTCCACAGTCTGCAGGGAAAGGTACCTAAATACTAGATGAACAAGGTCTGGACAAGAGGTTTCTGTTCAGGATCTCTGGGAAGGTGGAATGTATCCTACAGATTACTTTTAACCAATATCTTCCCCTGACCTAGAATCTGTACTTGTCTTTATGATCAGAACTGTTGTAAAATTTAAATGTGTTCTACAGATTTTGCTAAGTAAGAAAGAAGTTCTGTTTACCTAAAACATGAATTCTAACATTTCCTCTGTGCTTAGTACCAATTTTTTTCCATAGTACCAGCTTCTGGCTAAGAAGGGAAAGTGTGTGTGTGTGTGTGTGTGTGTGTGTGTGTGTGTGTATGTGTGTGTTAAAAATTTTTTTCACCAGCACTCCAGAAGATGTTTGCGAGTAGAATCACATTTGAATTGGCTTGAAATATAATTACATTTTATTGTGTCCAAACCTGATGGAATGTAATGCCTTTGTTACACAAAAGTAGTAGGCCAGGGCAGGGCAATTCTAGCCAGGGCAAGGAGCTGTGGTGTGGGACAGTTTGGGCAGGGGACTCCCATTCCCACAGATGAGGCCCAAGGTTGCAAAGGGACCAGTGGAGGAATAGAGGGGAAGGTGACAGGGACCCTATGCTCCCCATGCTGAGTGACGTGGTCAATGCTTCATGGGTCTGTCCTTCGCAAAGAGAAAATGCACTAGGGTAATGTCCTCTGAAAAGCGCCCATGTCTCTTTGAGACCAGGGCAGGACAGTCTTCCTTCTCTTGGATACAGAGGAAAGAAAGGTGAAGAGTAACATTTTCTCTGAGCTTCCTTTCCCACAACCAACAATATAGTCCTTCCTCCCAGCTTCTCCCTCTGCTGTTAGGATGTAGCTACTTTAAAAAAAATTAAAAATAGGCAAATATCCAAATTCCACTATAGTATCAAGTAAGGTGACCTTCTTCAAAACATGTTTTGTCAATCACGGACACTGCCTGTGTTTAAATTTACTACACTTGAAAGCAAATTAATTTTAAAAGTACCAGCGTTCTAATTTAGTAACTTTTTTCCATTTAATAGTGGATTGCGAAGGAGTATTTCCAATGTGGTTATCGGAGATAAAACAGGCAAAGCTTTAGGAGTAGATCTGAAATCTTAGAGCACAATAACAAACTTCTGAGCTGAATATAATCTGTAGGTATGCTTGGTTTTCGCCGCCATACTACATACAGTAGAACTTCAGCTTATTTGCTGAAGCAGATTCAAAACACCACTCAAAGGAGAATCTTGCAGTTGTCTGCAGGCAATTATTTAGTTTCTTCATGTACTTTCGAAACAAATATCTACACAATGTCTGTGAAGGACTATGGGTGAGTGCTAAGCTGGCAATAAGAAAATAGTCCTTGTCCAGCCCTACTTGACATTGAATGAAACCATATAAAATGCTACTCAATGTTTGTCAAAGGCACTGGGGTAGGATAAATACTCAGAATGATTATTTCAAGGTCTCCCTTCCAGATTCTGTAAACTATATGCCTGGTCAAGCCAACTCAGCTGAAAGTTAGACTTGACTCTATTTTCCAGAGCATCGCCTTTTCTGAACGGCTGCCTAAAATGTGAACACATACGTTCTTGCATCTACTGTGTCGGTTCTCATAGTTGTGCCTCAGTAGAGCTGGGGGTTAAGACCAAGAAGCATGGAACTGGACTGCTTGGATGTGTCCTGGACTCTCACTAATTCAGTGACCTTAGGCAGGTTTTAAGTTCTATGCCTCTCTTTCCTGGTCTGGACCTTTTCAGACCGTCTATGGACCCCATGCTAACAAAGCTTAATTTCCTCCATAGTTATAATGGGAGAAATTGCATTAGTTAAGATCCTGTTAGCTTAAAATAAAAAAAGTATGGTTTAGACTAGTTTAAGCAAAAAGGGAATTATGGGATTGTCTCAGAGAATCTAAGTGAATGTTGAACAATCTAGCCTTGGGAAGAAAAGGGACCAGGCCTTCCGCAGTGGTCTCAGAAGCAGGAAATCAAGCTCTTGCTCATGGCTGTTAACACCGGCCAAACACAACGACCCCAAGTGACTGGGTAGTTTGGTTCAAAAATTTCACTGCCAAACAAAAGAGAACTAACGAGTACCCATTACTTGACAGGTATTGTGCTAAGATCTTGAGGTGTATCTGTGAAACTGATATATATAGATTCAGATTTACAGTTTAATTGGGCATATGGCATGCAGGCAAGTGCCTGGTCCAATAAATATTTGTTGAATGAATGAATGAATGTGAGTGAATAAATAGAGACATTAATCATACATCATGTTGTGGATCGGGATGGATATATTAGAGGGTACCCATGCAGGCACTTAGGAGAGACCCTTACTACAAAACAGTTTTCTCTGCTCCCCCTCATTGCCAAGCTCTTCAAAGTGTTTTATTTATTTCTTTATCTCTTGTTCACTCTTCAACCAACTTGTATACAGTTTCCATCTAACACTTCATAAAAAGGCACTTGTCGAGATAATTGATGGCCCTCGTGTCATTGAATTTAAGAAGTAACTTTCCATCTGCATCTTACACAAATTCTTAGTTGTATATGATATATTAGACTACTCCTTATCTATCCTTTTGTCTATGACACCATGGTCTCTTAGATTTTCTCCTACTTCAGAAGACACTTTATCTTAGATTATTTTGCTAGTTCTCTCTTCTCCCTAAATGTTGATTTTCCTCATGGCGTTCTCTTGGATACTCCTCTTTCTTTTCCTATGCTCCCCTACAACTACTTCTCCTCCTCCCCCTTTCCTCTTCCTCTTCTCCTTCTCTGTCTCTGCCTTCTCCATCTCTTCCTCTGCTTCTTCTTCCTCTTCCTCCTCCTCCTCCTTCTTCTCCTTCTCCTTCCCTTCCTTCCTCTTCCTCCTCTTCCTCTTCTCCTTCTCTGTCTCCGCCTTCTCCATCTCTTCCTCTGCTTCTTCTTCCTCTTCCTCCTCCTCCTCCTTCTTCTCCTTCTCCTTCCCTTCCTTCCTCTTCCTCCTCTTCTCCTTCTCCTCTCTCTCTCTTTCTCCATATATATCCCCTTCGTAAATGATCTCATCTAATCGTATAGTTTTATATACCAGTTTTATTCAAATAAATCCTAAAATTATTGTCTAGACCATTTTCCTTTGAACAATTCTAAATGCTACTGTCCTCTCATCCTGCTAAACCTTCAAATCTCAGCTTATATTGCAAAATGCTCATTGGCTGTACCAGCCTGCACTGACCACAGTCACTGAGTAGTCCCTGTATTTGGTTAACTCACTATGTTTTCCTGACTCTACCACTAGTCTATCAGCTTTCCAAAACAAGGACAACTTCTAACTTTATCACTGTATCCTCAGCCCCTGTCACAGGCCTGGCACTTAGTAGACCTCCAGGGAATATTTGGAATGACTGATACCTGAACAGGACTCTGCGGCATACAACAGCGACACCTACAAGAAGGAGCTAATGTATGTGCTAGAAGGAAAATCAAGAATATCTAGGTGGACTGAGGATGGTGCAGTAAAAGAAAACTTCCATATAGGCAGAAGATTTGGCACATCAAACATTCGTAAACAGCATTTATAAAGATGACGGTAAGTGGGTTGCATGGTGGTTGGCAGGTATCTCATTTTGAACCAGAATTACAATATTTCAGGGCTTTAGCTTTATTTAGCTTTTAAAGGACATGTATCTGATTGTTTATTACTTTTCATAATTATAAGTTTGCTTAACCTTAATTTCCAATTGAAACTTAATCAGCAGTGTTTTAGCATACTTCAGTTTTTCCATTCTTCTGTAAAGTACTCCATGATCTGTGAACAACCCCTTGAGAATCTGCTCTTTTAAGGAATCTGTGGTCACATTGTTAAAGGAGAAAATATTTATAAATGTGAAAAATTTTATCCTTCAGATTACTGTTTGACACAAGATGTTCAAGAATCATTTAAGGTTTTGTTTAACACAGAGGAAAGCTGCTCTGTGGAAAAATACAACACATCTATAGAAATATGTTTCACCCTCTACCCCTGTAGTGGTTGCTGGTCCTGCTGTCAGAGTCCCTGGGTGCAGGGGGATAGGGAGAAACATAAAAAGAAAGGTGACAGAGTAGAAATGAGATACAGGGTTCTGAAAGCCACCTTAAGGACAAAGTGTTTGTATTTTTGTATCAAGAGTTAGTAGCTATTGAATAATTTAAAGGTATTCAAAATACATTTTAAAAATAATTATTGGCTACAGTATTAATGTGCTGGGGCTACATATATAACAAAGTACTGTGGACTGGGCGATTAAATAATAGAAATTAATTTTCTCATGGTGCTGGGGGCTGGAAGTGAAAACCAAGGTGTTGGATGAGTTAGTTCCTTGTAAGGGGGGTGAGGAAAGGCTCTGTTCCAGGTCTCTCCTTGTGGCTTTTAGATGGCCATATTCTCCCTGTGTCTCTTAATATTATTTTCCTTCTGTACTATCTTTGTGTTCAGTTCCCTTTTTATAAAGATACTGGTCATACTGGATTAAGACCCATCCTAATGACCTCATTTTTAACTTTATTACCTTTGTAAAGACCCTATCTCCAAGTAAGGTCCCATTCTGAGGTATTGGAGTTTACAGATTTGAGGGGACACAATTCAGCCCATAGCAGCTACCGTGAAGTGAATGGAATATGGAGCAGATTTGCAGTGTAGTCGGGAAGAACAGTTACAAAGGCAGTGAGCAAAACAAGTGAGAACTGCTGTGACTGGATCTTGGATCTTGGTATTTGGACAAAGTAACATAGAAATACAAGGGGATTGGAGAGATGTTGAGGAATGCAAATTTGCAAAAATTGGTGATTGTTTGAATCGATATGTCAGGGAGAAGGAGGAGTCAAGAATGTTTTCATATGCTCCCAGAATAGATCACTGTGACTATTGATACTTTTTGCAATATGAAGAATTTAAGAACAGTTTGAAGATGACTTCTCCATAGAATGTGATGATTTTAAGTATCTGGAGAACATGTAAGTGAATGTGACCAGGAAAATCAGGCAAAATCTGAGCTGGAAACCACAGAGTCACATACTTAGCTTGTTTATTTCCTATATTTTTTCCCTGTAATAAACATGTTCTTCCCCAAAAGAAGCATGAAGACTATAATCGATTTGATGAGTGCTGTTTTAGCTGCAAATCCCAAATTGTGATATTCAACAATTCCATACAGAGCACCTGCTAGACGGCCTAGAAATGAGGGGAAGTTTGCAATATTAAATAGGTTTGTCATGGGATCTCAGAAAGAAGGAGAAATTTTAAGGAAGACTTGAAGATGGTGAGGCAATTCACCAAATGTGTTCCTGGAAGATTTCTAGGCAAAGGGAAGAGAAGAGCCAAAGTGCTAAGAGAAGTGGATGCCTGATTCATTCTAGGACCAGCAAAGCGGCTAGAGTGGAGCAGGCAGTGGAGAGTAGCTGGCTAGGAGACTAGAAATGTAGTAGAGAGGAAGACAAGGAGAGTCTTCAGACCATTATAAGGCTTTGCTTCTGAATGAAGTGGGAAGGCACCACAGCGTTTCAACAAGCAGTGACATGTTCCAGCTTGCCGCAGAAGGGGCATGTCAGCTGCAGTAGCCGAAAATAGACACAGCAGGACATGGGTAGACCTGTTAGAAGGTAATGTGACAGAAGGTGGCTTACACCAGCATGACTACAGTGCAGGTGGCTAGAACTAGTTTTAACTGAGATGTCATTTTTAAAAGTAGAGTCCTCAGGATTTCCTCATAAACTGGGTATGGGTTTAAGAGAAAGAGGAGACAAGAATGACTCTCAGTCTTTTGGCCTGAGAACCTGAAGACAAAGAAACCTATGGCTGGAGCAAGTCTGCAGGGGGAAATTAGGTGTTCACTTTGAGCCCTGCTGGGTTTGAGATGTTTATTCAGCGTTCACGTGATTATGCTGAGTGGGCAGTTGAACAAACAAGTATATGGCATGCAGAATAAGAATCTAGAGATTTAACATCAGAATCTGTGGAATTCATTTGTATTATGGTCAGAGAATGTGATCTTTGTTTTATTGGTATTTGAGGATTATTGACATACTTGTTTTATGGTCTAGTATGTGATCGTTTTGTAAATATTCCATTCATGCTAGAGAAGAATGCATATCCTCTCTTGGATTTCACCTTGACGTCTTTACCAATTTTTAATCTATTTGAATTATGAGTAAAATAAATGTGGGTGGAGGGGGAGGCTAATGTAAATTAGAATATTTAATCCTGGACGGGCCAGACTAACTGTTAGAAAAAATAAATATACTAGTGTTTTGCGGTTTTTTTGATCCATATTTGGTTTATCTCTTTGCACTCCCATATTTCCAGTTTTTAGTTTTAGGTTGCTTTGAACATCTCTCTAATAAGAAGAATATACTAGATTTTTTCTGTTTGATTTCTATTCACTCTGTTGACCTCTGTATTTTAACCTCTTTATAACAGTTTTGTTGGTATTACTTTTGTTGCATTCTAACAAACATTCAGAAAACTGTGCAAATCACAAATTGAATACCCCTATGAAACTGTCACCAACATGCAGAAATAAACCACTATTGCAGCCAGGGTGTTGGGGTCCAAGAGCACATGGCTCCCAAAAAGACCAAAGTGTTTTGGCCATTCGCCACTGACCTTTGCCACTGACAAAATTCAAAGGCAGAGAAACAAGTGGTGGTAAAACAAGAAAGGAATTTATTTCAGTGAGACCGACATCTGGAAGACAACAGATTAACATCTCAAAGACTCTCTCCAAAGGGCTGAAAATATTCTCAGGTTTATATAAGGAAAATGTGGAGGAAAAATGGGCGGGTACCTGCAGGTAGGCAATCGTAGTCTTGGGGTCAGTCACTCCCCGTCTTGCTGGCTCAGGACAGTCTTTATTGCTTGAGGCTGGGAGGTAGTGTCAGTTCCCATCGGGGATGCCGTGCCTGCAGGGTCCTCTGCCTGAGTTAAGAGAGAAACTGGCATGAAGAACTTAATTAATTAGAAAACTTGAGGTCAAAATGGAGGTGGTTGAAGTCCTCTTTCACGATGGTGCCCAAAGTTCCCTTATGACCCCTTCCACCTAGCACAGCTAGCATCCTGACATCTAACATCATAGATTAGCTTAGCCTGCACTTTTGAAATTTATGCAAATAGCGTCATACTGTATATATTCTTTTTTTTTTTGTCTGAGGGGGATGGATACGTGAACAGAGATGTAATAAAACAAAGCACAGCAAGATATTAGCAGTATAATCTCAGTGGTGAGTATTCTGGTGTTTACTGTAAAATGCTTTCAATTTTGGCTCTATTGTTGAAAATCACCATAATAAAATGTTAGAAAAATACTTTGTTATATTGTCCTGACTTTCAAGAAAAAGGTTAAAAGTGTTCAAAATTTATCAATTTGTACGGGGACTTCCGAGCTCAAGTTTTCTCAGCAGACCAGCAGTTTGATGTCTTGATGAATATTTCTCTGTGACTGAGAAGAATGGCTCCCTAAGATACTCACAGCTTGCTCACTTATTTTGTACAATCATCCTACACTCTTTGTTCTGATTTTGTATTAATTGAATCATCTTCTGATTTTTTTTTAATTTCTCAAAGGAAAAGAAGAGAATATAGTAATTTAGATATCATGTTTGGTAATTCTCTTTCTCATTTGAATTGATTAATTATTTTTCCATTAGAAATTTGGTTTCCTGAGCAGCTCAAGACAAATTGACCATCAAGATACAGGCAGGAGAGTCTCTGGACCTAAGACAGTCTCTTTAATGCAAAATAGCAAACCACGAAGTCCCAATTCCTTATCTTTATGCATATTGTGTACAAATAAAGGATGCTCCATGTCCATGAAATTGCCTCAAAACTAACTAGGGTAAAAATAAATGTGTTTATATTTAATTTCTCTTTCAAACACAAAGTATAATTCCCATACCAGCATATGGTGCCATTACAGGCATTTTGGATACAGAAATAGCCTTGTGATAAAGTGGCTATTATGGTGCTATTCATTAACGTGAAACTCGATTATCTCGCATCCCCTTTGGTGTGGTAATAGATTATTTTTCTTACAAACAATGTTATCATTATAAAAAAATCCCAATTTAACACTGTACCTGAATTAGAAAAAAAGAAATTTATGCATTCAGAGATATTGGGTATGTGTTTCTTTGCCTTAGTAATTCCTTATCAATTAAACTATATTTTGCAAAAGCTAAGGATGCATGTTTTAGGGTACACTTCGCATCCCCCAAAACAAAACTTGAAAGTAAATTGCTAATTTTAAGCATTTACCCTAAAATTCTGGAGGGAGCTATTGAGATTATGCAGAGACAATGAGCATCCTTATGACTTTCTTTATTACAACTATTAAGATGCTAGACTGAAGTTAAACTGAATTAAATTGGCTTTCAATAGTCTTTTAATGGAAAAGCCACAGGGTGGCCATTCGCTTCCATTGCAAAATTATGGTTTTTTTTTTCCCTTTAGCAGAATTTAAGAATATAATGTATACCACATTCTCTCCTGAGCACTGGAAATGGAAACGCACCTAAGTAACAGGCCGAGTACATTTAGTTTAAGAAAAACCAAAAGTCCTATCATTAAGAACCATTTTTGCACTTTCTAAGGTCTTTCAGCTCTGTATTCATGGCTTGTTAAGTGAATGAGTGCAAATCTCAAGTAAAAGAGCAGATTAAATATACAAATATACCAAATAAGAGTTACAGAAACATTGTGGGAAATGAATTGGTAAGAGATAAACAGGTGAAATTTCACAACTAAGTAGGAGATTGGGATGTCACAGTAGAGAAAAAGAGCTCTGATCTTAGAGTCAGGATACTATCGTTCTTCAGTTTCGATAATGCACCAGCCCTTGGACAAACTTCTTAATGTCTCTGAGCCTCATAAAGTAATCATAAAATACTATAGGGAGAGTTTATTTATGAGGATTATGAGGTAATAGAAACAGAAAGGCTGTATACATTGAATGATATTGTTCAAATGACAATTCTTTTTTATGTTTAAAGACTTTTCTATTCCTCATCCTACTTAAGGATATTTATCCTACATGTATAAGAGAGATTCTGACCCTGATAGTGTCCCAGCTTTGATTACTTAAGAAATGTGACTTGAGCAATGCTGCAAGGCTCCCCCTGCCCCAGAAATATCTCTGAAATCAGCCTTCCATTACCTGGAATGCTTACAATTAATACTACTATTTTGTATTTATATTATTGCATTATTTATTTGGGTTATGATTTTGTTTCTAAAAGACATGCATTTATTTTCCTCTCCCTCTTTCCTTCCCTTCCTGAACAATTCAGTCCTAAAGCAATTAGGTCAGGCAGAACAAGTAAGTGTCTATTTCCTATCACTGCCATACCAAATTACCACAAGCATGGTAGCTTGAAACAATGCAAATTTATTATCTTATAATTCCAGAATTCGGGAGTCCAAATGGGTCTCACTGGGCTAAAATCAAGATATCAATAGGACCACATTCCTTTCTGGAGGGTCTAAAGGAAAATCCATTTCTTTGCCATTTCTAGCTTCCAGAGGCTGCCTCCACTCCTTGTCTCTTGGTCCCCTCCCATCTTCAAACCCAACCACATTGGGCTGAGTACCTCTTATGCTACCATCTCTTTAGTTCTCCCCTTTCTGCCTCCCTTACTTATGTAGATTTTTGTGATCAGGCTGGGCCCACCTGGATAATGTAGAATTATCTCTCCATCTCAAGATCACCTGGTTAGCAATCTTAATTTCCCTCTTCATGTTCCCTAACATGTTAAAAAGTTACAGAGATTAGGATGTGAACATCTTTGGGGAACCATTAATCCCCCAATCACTGTAGGTCACTGTGCAAGCAGTGGGTAGGAGCTCCAATGGCAGTAGGGTGTGACAGTCTCAGTAGAGTTCACATGGTGGCCCCACAGACAAGGGGCATATGGAGGGTTAGAACCTAAGTGGGATGAGGAGGCCACCCCTATTGCAGGGCTACCCACACAGAGTGTCAGGTCCCAAGTAGGGCAAAGAGGCATTCATATGCGGGAGCAGGCTGTCACACTGTTAGAAATCCAAACAGGGTAAGGTGGCCACCCACACTTGTAGACAACCTGTCATGTGATGTTGGAGCCCATGTGGGATAAGGAGGCTTTCCACACATGGAGGTATTCCAGAATCAGGTAACATAACCCAAGCAAGGTGTCCACACTTACAGGACATTTCAGAGCCTATGCTGGTTCAGTAGGGCATCTCCACAAGGGGTGGCCCAGTGCTGGATGTCAGAACCATTGAAGGAACTCTTCTCCGTGTGAGGAGGCCTGGACTGGGATGTCAGAGCCATCCAGGTTGAGGAGGGCACACGGTAGGGAAGTTTGACATAGAGACTAGAGTGTGCAAGGTGCCCACATGTGTGGGCAGAGCAGATTGTATGTTAGAGCCCAAGCAGAATGAGGAGGAAGTCCACAAAGACGGGCAGCTTGGGCTGTATGAGATGATTCCCACAGGGTGGGGGCCTTACATGGGACAGGAAGCCTGAGCTGTTTAAGAAGGGAATACATGCATAGGGCAACCCAACGCAGAGTATCAAACTCCGACAAAGGTGAGGGAGGTGTCATGTAAACTGATGTGGAGTAATAGAGCCCAAAAGAGGTGAAAAGGGCATTTGTGCAGGGGAGCATCCTGGCATAGGGAGAAAACAGCGTGGAAAGAGCATTCCATGGGTATAGGGTGGTGGCAACATTTGTGAGAGATTGGTGACATATAAGGGGATTGAGAGCCAAGTTTCTTACTGTTAGAGGAGTGAATTAAGTACAAAAAGGCAGAAAACTAACATGAACCATGTAGTATTAGTATTGTGTGATCACATATACATAGAATTGGTATAGAATTGGTATTATCTTTCAATAAATAGAGATGATGATGATGATAGATGACTGATAGATAGAGAAATAAATACAGATATGAATATATGTATGTTTGAACATACATAGATGCCTGTCCACTGATTGGGACTGGGTTCAGCAACACCCCAATAAAATAAGCCCATCTAGTTCTCAGACACTGACTTCTAAATCCCACTCTCCAGTAAAAAGAACCAGAACTTTTGTGGGGGAGATGGCTAATTTCAGGGCTGCAGAAGCAAGCATGAGCAAGATGGATCTAGAGAATCTTGTTCTTCCAGAAAGGAAATGCTCAAGAATAATGTGGACATGTCAAAAAGAAATAGGAGTCAGCATGAATGGGTTCTCAATGGCCCAAGCAGGAAAAATTTGAACATGAAAATACATAATAACAGATTATAACTCACTGATGAAATAGGAAATCTCAAGTCCTTATAGATATAAATAAATAAATGAATAAATTGAAAGCTTATTTATGTGAAGGGATATTTACATAGGTCATGGTATCTCTTCCCACAAAATGCATTTTGCAAGGGGGTGAAGTAACTTTACAGTAGGGAAACCTAGTGATACAATACAGCTTTTCTCAATCAGGATACCACATCTGAGTCAAAGAACACACATTTGGGGATAATTTTCTCAACTCTTCCAAGAATGGTACATGCTAAATGCATATTAAAAATGAATTCATTACATACAATGAATATCTTAGACCAGAGGTCAGTAAAATATAGCCTGTAGGCCAAATCCAGCCAACTGGTTTTTTTATATATATACATCATGACCTATGAATGACTTCTTACATTTTTAAATGGTTGAAAACAGTAAAAAGAAAGGGAGTATTTTGTGATGTATGGAATTCAAATCTTATTGTCCAAAAACAAAGTTTTATTGAAATGCAGCCAGAGCCACTTATTCACATATTTTCTCTGGCTTCTTTCAAGGTACAGTGGCATAAATGATTTACAACAACCTGGCCATTTACAGAAAAGTTGCCAAGCCTTGCCTTGGGCTTAATTCTCTCATAGAAACTTTGGTTGACAAAAACGGAACCAAAGTGGACAGATTAGTAATGAAACAAATGAAATTGTCTGTAACCTATCAGGATGCACGAATTAATGGATGTTGAATTATGCCAGAGGGTTTTTCTTCATCTATAGAGATTTTTTTTTCACTTTTAGCTGTTAATATGGTGAATTACATTGACCGATTTCAAAATGAAACAACTTTGCTACTACGACCTAGAAGAAACCTACTAGGTCATGATGTGTCATCCATTTTTTTTCAATATTGCTATAATATATTTGCTAACATTTTATTAAAGATAGCTGTGTTCATTTAATGAGGAATATTAGTCTTTAATTTTCTTTTAATTTTTATTTCTGTTCTTGGTGTCAGCCTAATGTGGGATGCAGAATGTTTGAGATGTGTCTCGCCCTCCTCTGTGTTTTGGAAGCTTGTATGGGATTGGTATTACCTTTTCCTTTAATATTTGATAGAATTCACTGATGACGTCTCCTGAGTTTGGAGCCATCTGAACTCTGGAGATTATTCCAGCTCTTCTTTCATGTGATTCTTCTATCTCAGCTAGTTTCTGCCTAGACATGTACGTGTCATGACTGGGTCAAGGACTAGAGAGACCCATCTGCAGATTTTTTAGAGTTCTCTCTCTCTGCACAACTTCCTTCTTCCTGGTACTCAGCCCTGTTAGTCTGACTTCGCCTCCCTAAATCCATCTTTGTTTCCTCAAAGCATTGGGACCTCTGGGCTCTGTTTTGGTTTCCCCATCCCTACTTCTTCACTATGGCCAAAAAAACTCTCCAGGCAGTAAACAGAGGACAATTATAGGACTTGTGTCACTTTTTTTTCTTCTGTTGGGGATGACTTATATAAGCTTCCTATTATCCAACATCTAAAAAATATTTGTTCACACAGTCTACTTTTCTAGTTGATCCCAGGTAGGAAAGTAAGCTGGTTTCATTTGCATTCTCATAACCAAGAACAGAAGTTATTTAACACTGTTTATATTTATGAATCATCCTCCAAATTGCAGCCAATATTTCTTTTTAATTTTGCAATAAACATTTTTTAAAATATCTATTGAACAAATGTTTAAAGAAATACAAAAATGCCCCACCTTTGACTCTTAGTTCAAGGTTGACACTCCAAAGCTCTTCTTTCTTACTCTTTAGTAACTTTAAGTTACTTTAAGGAAGAGTAACTTTAAGTTAAAAAATTTTTGAGGTTGCATGTAAAAAGCAAAACTTCAAAATGATTTAAAATAGAAGCAATTCATTGAATTGTTTTATATTTTGTTCTAATTTGTGCGAGGCAAAACTACAATTACATTTTCAGAGACATTCTAAAGCAAAAATAAAATTTTAATTTTATTGCTTATATTAAGAAATTCCATGTTATAAGAGATTAAACAGAGAAATTAATTAGTAGGTTCATTTCATTCTTTTATAAGTATAATCTCTAGATACTGATATGATTTCTCTATTCCCTCTAAAAGAAGCAACATCCAATTGTAGAGAGATAGACATATGAGAATTCAGTTTACAATGAAATCCAGCGATAAAAAGTAACTTTTGTTTCTGAATCCTTCCCTCCTTATAGAAACATTTACAATCAAGTGCTAAGTTCATTTATATTGAAATCACTACCATCATCTCACAAATCGTTTGTTGTCAAATTTATTACATTAACAATCGTGTTCTCATTATACAACACTCAAGACACATCCACAATCTATCCAGAACTGTTCTATTATAATTATATTTAGTAGTAATGGCAGGAACAACTGCGCAAAGCACCTCATGAATTGCAGTTTCCAATTATATAACTTTCCAGCTGAATTTGATATTATAACCAAAGAGTTCAGTAATTGATAACATCATGGAAGCTTTTTCATTTAAAAATAAGAGCAATCTTACTCCAAGTGTCATATTTAGTATTCATACTAAAGCATGAAAAAAACTACCTTAAAAAGGAGCCACCTTTCTCTCTGACTAAGCAATATTCAGTACTAGGAAACAGGAGCAATATTTGGTATTAGGAAGGATTTTTCTAAGAAATTCACAGTAAGAAAAATAAAGCAGCAATGTGAATGATGAAAGAAAGGAAAACATAGAAAGACAAAAATATTCTGTCTTATGAATATTAATAAGAAGGAACTTGCACTAAGAAAATATTAACTAAAATACAATGGGTACTTTAGACAAGGAAAGAAAACAAATACTTAAAGAAAACAAATACCACTTTGTTGTTAAATAAAAGCATAAATATAATGGTGCTGATGGATAATTTTCCAAGACGTAGATAGTAAATATACATTATTTCATGCAGTAAAATCACATTTCCTTCCTCTATTAAAGCATTAAATGACATTATGAATCTCTCCTCTTCAAAATTCTAAAATTTTCAAAAACTTTTAGCATTGTCAGTTAAACTCAATCTCAGACGCAGGCAAAAAAAGGCTTCTGCTTTGGGCTCCACACTTTAGAAAACACACATATCAGAAACAAATGAATGGAACAAATACATTTACTAAAGAACATATGGGCGACTCTGCACGTGGGACCCTACTCCCAGTGCTGGCAGGATATGGCCTGGAACTCCAAACATCCTCCCTCATTTCTGAAACTATTCAGGCCCCAGAGAAATATTTCTCACATCTCAGCCCATATGTCCTTGTGACAACTGGTGACTGCATCTGAACGCCATGAAGATTTGTGGGCTGTTTGCCAGTATCAGAAATGGGCAATGCTTTTGTTAGGTTGGAAAAGATTTGGGTGTAAGAAAAAGGATGATTAATTTAAAAATTCTTCTTCCTAGATAGTAAGATTCTTGAATAATGAAGTACCATTTCATAGTAGGGTCAAGCATCTATGTTCTTCCTTCTCTTTGTGTTTCAATTTTCGGATCTGTGACCACCATAAATTAGTATAGTACTCACACCGGTTGCAGATGGTGACTGAAGAACAGTTTGCAATATTCCACAAATCATATTACTCTTAAATATAAATATATGTGGAACTAGATTCAAAATACTTGAAGTATGAAATAAATTCTTTCACTGGCAATTAGATGACCATTAAATGCTAGAATTGTAAATGGTGTTACTTTAACCAAAATACTTAATAAAATTTAAATATTTTTTCAAAGCAAATTAACATCTCTATTTAAATAATTTTATTTTTTATCATTTAGATCATTTTACTTTTTAATAGTTTGAAAGAAAAATAGCTCTTTAAAAGTACATATAAATGCTATAATGCTATACTGAAACTCAATAAACATCCAGAAAGTACACATATTATAGCTCCATGAGTTTACATAACCTGTGCACACCCAGTAACCAGTATCCAGATCAAGAAAGAGAAAATTGTCTGCACCTAGGAGTCGCAAAATTCTTTCTTCCCGTCACTACCCTTCTCCCCAAGATTAATTATTATTACATCATTACAATCTCTTCATCTTTTCTGCATAACATATAATATCAATAATCGTGGGAATAATATTCCCTCGTATTCGCAGGTGCCACCAGACCCAAGAGGAAGGGATTATACAGGGCATATACCCCTGGGAGTGGGAATCACGGGGAGTATCTTACAATTTTGCCAACAACAGTAAGCTATCCATTTCCAGATGCTATTTTATAGAAATAAAGAAGGTTCTTCGAGAACATACACATAATGGGTGATAAAGCTGAGACCTGAATATAAGTATTCTAACACAAAAATACCAGTGATCTTCTACTAACCAAGGCTCACACTGTTCATTGTCTTCCAAATGTCTTTCCGTTTGTCCGTATAGTGACACATCTTAAAGACGGCAACTGGAATCAACAATTTTAGGAATATGAGGATTTCCTTTAAAAATGATTGTATAGGCATCCACATTAGAAAACTGATACTTTCAATTAATCAGACTATCGTCAGTAACCACTATGCACATTGAGTAACAGATACTGCTAAATAACTCCGTATCTTCAACTCCTCTGCGACACAGAAAACCCACTGCTATAAACGGCATGTGTCCAGTAGAAAGGGCTCACATCTCTTGTTTGGGTCTGAATTCATATTACTCCTAGTGTTTGTCCCACACTTTAACCACCAAGTGAATTAAAGAATCAAATCAGTATTCTTTACTTTTTATTGGCACAATCTTTGCTCCACTTAAGAAAAAATAAGCATCATATGAGAACCCAGGCTCCAGTTGAGGATACATGGAGTGGGCTTTTGCTTAATGTGGAGGGTAGAATCAGATCCTTCAAGTGGCATTTCCAGCCTCATTCTAAAAGAATCTACCCGGAGGAAGACTTGAGGCACCGCCGAGACCACTGGAACCAGCTCTTTCATCCCACAGAAGTTCTCAGTTGTTCTAGTCTGCCAAAATAAGAAGGTAATAATCGGGGTAGGAGACAGAGAGCCAGGCACAGGGGATTTATAACAAGTGCACTGTGCCAAGATGCAAAATGTGCTTACATACCTCAGATGCTCCTGAATCGGCCTTGGAGAATGCTACCCACTTGCCCTCATCTGGAAACCACAACTGCTTCTTATAGAACGTTCTGTGGCTGAAGCTGGCAGTGTAAGTTTCCACACAGCCAAAAGAGTAAATAAATGCAGTATTTGCTGTTTAAAAAGCTAACTGACTTCCAACTGCTGTTAGAAACACACAATTGTCAAGATTTCCCTGGTTCAAGAATTATCATTTTTCTATTATATGAAATTTATGACATTAATCTACTTAAAATTATGAATCGACATATCTAAAACATCAGAGTAGACATAAAAGGGATCTTTTTTGAAAACAAGTAAAGCATTGTTGATACAGTGTGGCTCTTTTTCCCACTGATTTTCATTCTCTGCAGTAACCCTAGACTTCTAGAGTTAAAAGGAATCTTAGAGATCATTTAGGCCTTCTGTGCCTTTTTTTTTCTTCTGAGCAGAACAAAGAGATCCAGAGATATGAGACAACTTCCCCAAATTTATGAAATTAGAGTGTGGTATATCCAGAGATGGGACTTGAGTCTCTCGATTCTTGTGTCACCATATTAGCATCAGAGTGTAGACACAAGATTTCCAAATGATGGCCCTCAGTTCAATTGAGGACCCCATACTCCACCCACCTTGCATCCCTTCACACTGAATAGATAAAGGATATTTGAAATTGCTCATTTTTAACTGTGGTCTAAGCACACCTCCCTGTAATCTAAACCCCAGTCTCTCTTTTTCACTCTCAGTAGATCTCAATGCCAAGGCGACAAACTCTTATCAAGAGTGACCATGGCCTTGCTGATTCTGATTCTGATGTGGCCAGCAAATCCAGCCTCCAGGGGAGCCTTTTAAGAGTCTACCAAGAAACCTCAAGATCTGTTAAAATCGTATTTTCTTTAGGGTGAGCTCTGAAAATGTCCCAGTTCTTCTGAACCATTTTCCCGACAGTTTAATTTCACATAAGGTAACAAAGCTTCCACAGAATTTCTCTGCAGTTCCAGTTAGCATTAAATCTTGCCATTATTGCTTTCACACCATTGTTTTTAAGCTTACATAAACCCTTTCTCTTCTTCCCCTCATTATTATCTTCTCTTTTTTTTTTCTCTTAGAGATTCCCACTAGGTCAATATAATGATCCCTACCTTTTTCTGCTCTTAAATCCGTACCCCATTGGTCCCAGCAAGGGTGCTTAACCTGAGACTTCCAGAGACCTAACAACTGCCAGAAATTGTATGCAAAAAAATCGGTGTATGTGCATGTTTGCTTTGATCTAAAGAATTAATCACAGCTTTTAATGGATTCTTGAAAGACTGGCATCTAGAAAAAGGTTGAGATTGATCATTCTATAAAATCAGACCCACACGACTCACTCACTTTTTTCCTCTCTCTTTTCGTCCCTCCTTCCATTGATTACAGCTCCCTCCTCCTCCCCCTTGCCTGCTGCCCACACACCTCAAGAACTGATCAGCCTACAGAATAGAATATGCATGGCCCTCATTGTTCTTTGGCAAATGTAAGCATCCAAAGGAGTTATTGCTAGTTTAGCCTGAAACTGTATGTTGATGATTCTGTATAGGATAATGGTGACTCAAAGGGACCATGTCTACAGACCAATAAACTTTGGTTGATAAGTAAAGTCAGATCATTGATTACGGACTGAAAGCATTCTGGGATGGGTCATTATCTTGGCTGTTACGCATTATGCCAATACTCAACATAATATTGCTAAAACTAGAGCCCGGAAATAGCTCTGAAATATACATTGGTGAATGGACAATGGTCAATGTATCAATTTAAGATTACATTGGGCTGGAGGGTAAAGAGAGAGGGAGAAGAAAGTGGGTGAGTTACTCAGGAAGGACTGGGTAGCAGCCATAGGAGTACACTGCCGATTTTAGCCAGTGAAATAAACATTCTGCTTTTTTTGATAAAGTATTCCCCAATTGTGTGCTGTTCTTAGGGACTAGCATGCTGGGTATATTTTATATAGTTCTAATTAACTTTCAAAGCAATTTTCAAAAAGTAACAAACTGAGGAAAGACTGTGTATAAACTGGGAATTTGCTTGTTTATTACTTTGGTGAAAGTAAAGACAGCTACTATGTTTCCCCAGCAGAAATTATTATCAGCACTGTATCATTACAATATCACATGACACCCCAGCCAAAAGGCTTTTTTAAAATTTACTTCATAGTGAGAACAAGAACAGCATGAATATCTTGTTAATATATCCATGACTGATTAGTTACCTGGTATTCAAGAACCCAGTTATGAATATCAGCCTCTGCTGTAAAAAAATGTTTGTTTCAAATTTATTTCTTCAATATAAAACCAATGTAATGAATCACATGCCTTATACAGACAAATGTCAGAAAATAAAGGTAGTTTCAACACATTTGAACAAAGACTGCACATTTTGAATGGTGCCAGTAGGTGAGAGACTTTGAATACTTAATGAAGTTCAAGGTCACCTTCCAACAATGGGCTATGAATGAGGTCCTGGAAATTTCTAGCTCTCCATGATGCCACACCAAAATAACTGTTACAATGACTTTTCATTATGTGTCACCAAATGCCAGACATTGGACACTGCTCTTACAGGCAAAGTTGGCATCTCAGTAAGTTTTTAAGGAGAACTTGGTATTCATTTTGTGATATTTGGGGCAGAAATTTAATTTTTAGCATTCTTATCTGACTCATTCTAGTCTGCGAAATAAATATGCGGTTGATTTATGAAAGTTTAAAAAGCCTTTAATTGGCATTGCATGATTTCTTTAAACAATAAAGGAATTTGAATGCAGGCTAAATTTAGAAGGCATATTTTGCATCAGTTCAATGGCTACAATTCCATGGTAGGCATAGAAAAAAAGATCATTTTGCTACTACAGACAGTGTATACCCTGAGGTATGGGGTTACCGTGCAATGATGAATATTTCCAAAACTTTCAGATTACTGAACATCTGCTTTTCACAACCACATTTTAAGGGAAAAATCTGAGAGACAGAAAAACATACAAAATCCCCAGGACAGGAAAAATTTCCTTCTCATCTCTTCCATAAACCAGCACCAGATTCCAAATTGAAACCACTGATCATGTGAGGATATTTTCAATGATGTTGTTTTGCACCAGTCTCTTTTGTGAAGCATAATTTAGGGGTGAAGGTGACTGCGGTTTGGGGGACACCCTGCAACAATCAGAGTTTCCAAAACAGCACAGGGAGAGGCCAAAGGGATCAGACACACAAAACTCTTCCTCACTCACTTCATGGATCAAGCAGATCTTGCTTCATGTTAAGATGCACACATCAACTTCTCAATCTTTTGCTATATAAGGTGATTAAAGAGTTGGAATCACCCTGACATAAAAATCTGCAGGAAAAACACCAGCTGTCAGTGGAGTGGGAGATGCCACGGCCAACCTGCCCTCCCAGGAATGAAAAAAAAAAAAAAGCATGCTAGTCTTACCTAAAGTCAAGGGATTTGCCTCTTCTTTTCACAGATTGTGAAGCACTTTTCTGAAAAGTAGGGTACTCTGTCTACCTCATGTTGAGAGTGAGAAGATGAAAGCTTGTCCAGGGATCCCTGTAGACAGGAGCTGGTCACACATCTCCCCTCCATAATACAGCAAAAATAACCCTGCCTGAGTTATCCCTGAAAATATGTTCACTTTAGATTCAAATTTATTGAGTCACCTATTCTGAAAAGTCTATCATGTTTTATATGTCCGAGAGATGTCACTGAGCAGAGCAGTCTTCTTTTTCATGACTTGAAATAAATACAGTCACTGATATAAAATCAGAGCAACATTCTATTATACGTTTACTTCATATTCTGTTAGGAATGCAATTATCTTTAAGTACTAACATCATAATAGTTATACAATCATATCATGTGGGATTATGACCCGAAAAACAAAAGAAGAAAGAATCATAGAACAGAAATTTTTAAGCTAAAAATAGCATGGTGATCTCCAATTTTAGACCCTACGTTTTACAGAAGAGGGAAAAGATGTTTGCCCAAGGTGCCAGGGCTTTCTCCTGCATCATCAATTTCCCCCCTTTTACTGGAACATTCCCAGAAATACACAAAAATGTTTGGGGGTCTTATTATAAAAATACATACATACATACATACATACATACATACATACATAAAGAGCCCCACATCCCCTCTATTTCCCCTTAAGTATCATCGTAGTCCTCACACAAAACCTCTGAAAAGAGACATCTGTAGAGTTTGTTATGACATTCTTATCTCAAAATCCCTCCTCCACTCCCATCATTTCCTACCACACTGTAGACTTACTCGTGTCACGATGTGATGATCACCTGGTTTTTTATCTTCTTCTATGACTTATGTAAGAACAAGATTATTCTGTATTAAGAATCATTTTTTAAATATACTTTTCACTGATGTACCTAGCCTGCTATTTATATGATAAAAAGTTTTTAAAAATTTATCAAGCGTTTACTATGTTGATGTCACAGACATCAAAAGAGTACTTAAAATAATTTTCCCAAATAAATTTTCTTTCTATTTAAAAAAAGTAGGACACCTACTAAAATATGAAGGCAATTATCAATTATATCCATAAAAGCAAAGTGATAAAAAATATATATGTGTATGAAAGTGAATTAGAATAAAGGACTAGGGGGGAAGTACAAAAGAGGCCAGTAAGCTCAGGAAATCTTTCTAAAACAGGTGAATTTTGAGCCAGGACTAAAAGTAGTCAAAGGGAAGAAAAAAAAAAAACAAAACAAAACTCCTTTACTAAAATCTGACATTAAATTCCCAATACTATACTCCTCCATTTTCATTCAGTTAACTCACATAGTTTCCTCAAGATTCAGCTTCAACGGGTGAAATGTCATCTATCAATCCTTTTCTGCCCTGTACCTTATACATTCCCTATTGCTTCACTTTTTATATTATATATATATTTATTTATTTTTATTTATATATATTATATTATTTATATTATATATAATATATTTATAATATATATTATTTATATATATTATATATATTTATATTATATTTACCTCCTAACGTATCTGTCTCCCCTCTGGACCCTGCATTCTTCCTCCTCTTTTATTCATAGTGACAACCTAGTAGCAACTGGCATTTAGTAGCTATCAACTAATGTTTCTTGTATGACCCCTAATGCATACAAAAACCCCAAGAGGAAACTATTATTATTATTATTATTATTAATATTACACAAGAGAAAATAGAGAATCCCTGAGGTTGAAGAGTTCTTAACTATTAGGAAGCAAAAAGATGACTTTATGTCAACCCCACGTCAAACCCAAGATTTTAGGACCTGAGCCCAAGCCTATTCTACTATCCGAAGTTGTCTTCACAACAAGTATGGCTAGAAATAGCAGATTATCTTATTCCAGGTGTATGTAACCTTATTCCAGGGTTACAGGCAGGAATTAGTAAATAACACATGAGAGACAGAAATCAGATTGATTTGTTTAAAGTACAGAGACCCTATTGAAGAGTAACGGAAACTGTTGCTTCTTCTCATGTTTGGCCTAAAGTGTTGCACTGTCTCATCTTTGACCTCTTTCTGGGTGCCTTCAATGGCCTCCAAAAATTCAACTGTGATCTGTATACTGACTATATATACATATATATATATATAATCTCAATTGCCCTCATGAAGCTCTGAACCACATATCCACCTGCCTACTACACATGTCCCTAGATGGCCCTATAGGCCACTTACCCTGATGGGGATGCTTACAAGCCTCCGTATATTCCTAAAGACTATCACATTTTAAGAGTTGCACTGGATCGTGTTCTTGAGGAAATTCTTGAGATGGATGACACAAGTTATAGAAGCCAGTTTTGCTTGTATATGTTGAGACAATACATCATTGAAATCCCACCCTAATTTTCCTTGCTTAATTTTCAGAACAAGCTGACACTTGTTCAGCTATGTGTTCCAATCACATCCAGCTACTTCCCTTCCCTGAGTTCGCCCGCACTTTTACACTCCATGTTCCCGCCATGTTGTCTACATAGATTATATATCTGTGTGCCCTCATTCTATCAGTCAGGGTCCAGCCAGGAAAATGGAAACCACGCTAGGTATTATAATAAAGATATTTAGCATAAAAATCGTCTTAATCATGCTCTGAAGGCCTGAAAAAGCAAAAAGAATGCTGATGTAACGCAGACATATCTGCAGGAAGCTGCTCCGCTGGGGCTCAGACAACAAAATGGTGGAGATTGGAAATATCAGACCCAAGGAGCTTGAGCTAAAGGCCCATCGAGAGCTGCTGGAACTCCAGGACCGAGGAGAGAAGCCCTGTGGAGCTAGACTTAGAATCCTGAGGAGCAGGTAGCGTAACTTCTGGGGCTGCCTTCATTGGGGCGGGCTGTGATTGGTGCTCCAGTACGAATCGGGAGGTTGAACTCATGAATACCTGGCCTGGGTTTCAAACCTAGGTCTGTCAGAAACTAGTGCCTGCTATTCAGACCCCACATAGTACCACGTCTCCCAGTCCTCCTTTCTCTCCTTTGCATTCTAGTCTACACACTGCTGCTAAAATGCTCTCCCTAATAGCACAATACTAATCATGCCATACCCTTTCCAAAACCCTATAATCATTCTCTGTTGACTAATGGTTTAATATATACTCTTCCGTCTGGTGTTGAAAGCCTTCTACAATTTTCTAGCCTTTTCCCACTGCTTCCGTGGGTGCCCTCTATGCTCTCACAGGATCTTGTCTTGCTTAGCAATGCGGTAAATTTTCTATATTCAACATCTGATATCTCCAAATATCAGCTTCATCTTGTCCCTGAATTCATTTCCCAAAAACAACATACATACGTGCAAAAATAACCTTGGCTTTCATTTCTAAGGGGTCAAAACCACAGTGAATGAAGTTGCTACGGCACACTTAAAACTTTGCATAGTTTCATTGAAAAATAGGGGGTCTGATTTTATCCAATTAAGACTTATGTGACAGCCAAATGTGTAACTAAGTCTGAAAGAACAGAGCTCTGTCAATGCAAAATTTTTACACCTTTTCTGATTTTCACATACGTGGTAGACTGGTTAAAAGACATAATTTCTAAATTCTCAGCAGCTCAACAACTAAGATTCTGACTCAGGGCCACTTGCACAAATAGTAAAACTGGAGTTTACTGCACGTGAGTTGTATCATTTCAGAAAATTCCAAAGCAACATTTTTCCTTATTTGCCCTTTGAGTTGCAAAACTAGGTTTCAACAGGAAAAGAAAAATTGCTACTTACCGTTGAAAGGTGTCTCTTTTATGTGTGAAAACACTAAGGTGAAAATGTCAAATATTTCACATTTCCTTGAGCCTTGTGAAATCTAAAAGGATGTGAGATTTTCTGTTACTCAGAATATTCGGATTGGAGGTATGGAACATCTCCTGCCTGTGTGTATCGCCGGGTGTTCCCTTGTCATTCTCCTTTTTAAAGGCAAATATTAAAGATGTTGCTCTTTGCTGTAAGGTATAAAATTACTATTACTTTCCTTTATGTAGAAAAAGATAAGAATTACCCTGAAATTCTGAATTTGTGATAAAAAGGGCAAACCTTGTGTGACCGTTAATTGCTTCGAACACTTTAAATCCGATGTCTTTGTGTAAGTTCCAGATCAACTTCTGAGTAACGAGAACCTAAATGCAAGTACTATGTTTTTATTGCTAAGAATTTGCCTACATATCTAAATTATGTCAGTCTATAACTTATTCAACTGCAAGAGTAAGTTGTACATTCATTTAGCTTACTTTGGGTGCCTACCTGCCACCTGCTCTATATTAATGCATAATGCGTTATGTCATTTCTGGAACTCTTCCAACACTTGTGGGTCACAATGACAATACACCATTCCTTTGGCTGAACACTTGTTTGCAATGATGAGACACACGTTGGCCAATACTGCCAACAATTTAATGCTTCAGTTCCTTCTGTACCCCTGAGTAGATGGCATCTGGTCCAAATTTCGGGTCCCTTTGAGGATGCATGATAGGTAACTTTCATCTGGATAGCAGAGACACTTGACCAGCCAATTAAGTATTCTGAAATCCAGGAAGTTTATGTAGGTGAAGATAATTAGTCTTAAAAATAAACTCAGAATAAAAAGCCTCAGGAAGTGGAAACTAGCCAGGATCCCAGCTAATAAAAATAAATTGAGTTGAATTTTAAATTTTTGGAGGATTAAAAAAATCATTTACATAAAAGTTTCCTTGAGTTTGAGGTTATGTTTTAATAATGTCTGTAAAAGCAATGTGGACCCACCTATTGCAACTTCACTTTGAAGAAAATGGATATGTAATATGTATTATTTAAAGAGAAAGAAAAACATTTTAAAATTATACTTTTCCATACTTAATCTACATATAATTATTTTAACCTATTTTCAAACTACTCAAATAAAACAAAATCACAAAAAAATGGGAGAGGAAATATATTTTCTTGATTTCCTAAACAAGATTTTTGTGCATGAATTATAAGTCTGAGTAAATGTTTCAAGCTGTATATTTTTATATGTCTTATCATTGAGAGATTATATACTGTAAAAAATAAATACTCCTGGAGAATTATCAATGCTTTTCTTGAGTTGGAATTAGACATTTGGTCTTGGATAGATGTTTGTTTTGTGTTACAACTTTAGTCTGAAAGAACTTAGACTTTTAGTGACAGAACTAATTTGGAAATGTAGAACTTGTCTCCAAAACATGATGCCTACACGGACATCCTAGTACTGCCTTGTAAAGGATAGTTCTGAATTTCTGATGGAAAAAGTGTTCTAAAATTACCTTCCCTGTCACAATCAAATGACATCAGACATTTTAGTTGAACGAAATGTTACATAGCATATAGTATAAAATATTTACCATACAGAGTAAACACATGCACCCTGGAACAGGAATAGACTGACAATTGGGACTACGAGAAGAAAAGAGCCACTGGGCTAATTTATAATGAAAGATACAAAATTTTTATACCGTAAGTGATCACTATCATCAAGTTAAGAATTAATCTCTTAACTACCTGAACACCACAACAGGAAAAAAATAGAAAAACCAATAAGTGGAATGCGAAAAATAGAAACAGGAAAGTACAGTTTTAAATCACTATCAGACAATGTCCAATTGAACCTAAGACCTGTTTCCTCTCTTCTTCCAAAAGAAATAAATATTTGGAGCAGAACGGCAGACTGAAAAAGATATTCCTCCTGTTACTGACATATTTAAAGTTCTTATAGCCCGGCCTCCTCAACAGGTGAAAGGAGTGCACTTGATTGCACTGGAGTTCTGCTGGATTAAAACAGGAAAACAGTTAAAGTCTTGGCTCTTAGATTCACTATCCATATTCTCATAATTATTCATAAATGTTAAACAGCCCATCAGATAGTAAATTGGGAGACAATCTGAAAATGATTGATAATAATAACAATAGCAAATAGAATGTTTGTTAAGTTAAGCATAAGGGCATCATTTTAAATACATTATCATATTTAATTCTAGAAAATTAATATCAAATATAGAAGTAGATATTATTGTGACTATTTTTCAGATAAGGGAACTGAGGTATTAACAACTCTTCGATTTGAGGTATGACATAAGATTAAGATGGCTTTCAAACTAACATTGGACTTAGAAGACCTTATTCTGCCTATAGAAATTTAGATTTAGACCTAATCACGGCAATATAATATAGACCTTTTCAATAGTTAATGAGGAAGACACACTTCTGGGTAACCACATACAGCAAAATTTTTCTCTCTCATTTTTCTGGAAGACATTTCAAAAACCACAGGGGGTTAAACATAAGACGCATCTGAGAAACCACCATCAAAAGCATGTTCTAGCTTTTCAATAATTATATTAGCTAACATGAATTAAGCGCTTGCTCCATTCCAGGCACTTTCCAAGTGCTTTACATATATTAACTCTTTTAATATATGACCGTTTTATAAGGTCAGTATTTATCAGCTCCATTATCCTGTTGGGGAAACAGAAATAAAGTCATGTGCCACATGGTCATATGGCCGGTCAGTGGCAGAGCCAAGATTCAAATGTCGGCATTCAGGTTCTAGAGTCTGCCTTCTGAATCATCATATAAGAAGGCCTCTTTTCCTACTGACATTAATTTAGTCAAAATAATAATATTTCCAGAGATCCTACTACTAAAAGAGATCCGTGGTTGACACTAGAACGCACACATGCACACACAAACACACACACAGAAATTAATGGAAATAACACTTATTTAAGCACCTACTCTGTGTGCCAGGCCCAATGGTAGATTATACAGGCTTAAATCAAAATTCCTAAGTCATAGAGTAAAATTATCCCCTCCAAAAGTCAGATGATTTTAAGAGCCATCGCAGTCACAAGCTATCCCACAGCATGCCTTATTTACATAAATTTCAGTGCCTTGATCAAAGTCACACCACAGTGTGAATTGGATGCCAGGTCTCTCCAACTCCAAAGCTGATGGTTTCTTCATTATACTTTGCAAGAAGTGTAAGAAATGTTCCTATTTAAAAATTATTCCAGGAAATAAAATGTAGACAAATAAAATAAAATATCAGAAGACAGATTCAAGGCAACAGTGAAAGTTATACCACAATGCATTCTATGAAAGCACAATGGCTAACTCCCTGTACAACTTCAAGAAAGTTAAATATATGCATGTACACACATATATATCTATCTCCAATAGGGGAGAAACATGCAATTTCTCTATTGTTCTAGTCTCTTTTCCTACAATTTTCTTCCCTATATCTTCTACTCATGTCATATCAAACACAATTTCCTAAATACCTTATATCCTTGAATTATCTGGAATGCTCTTACATTCTTTGGAATATTCTTCCCATCGTGAAATACTATTCATCTGTCAAGACAGTTAACATGTCACGTTCTTGAAAGTACGACATCAATTTCTCTAACATGGTAAGCTGGGAATTATTATATGGCAATTATCATATTGGATCACATATTTTGCTTTATATATTTGTCTCTTACCAGACAGGTTTTTCCTTTATGCACAAACCACATTCCTTTGTTTATTTTAAAATATTTTCTATGTTGACCCATATCTTTGGTTTATCTTCTCCTGGAATGAAAAGACCTACATCATATTTTAACTATTGTAGGCACAATTTTAAGTTTTCTAAGAGTGTTTTCACATATATTTTAGAGAATTTTGCCCTTTTGCTTATTTTTGTGTCTTTGTTTCATGCTTTTGTTCTAAGTTTCAATAACTATTCCAGTTTTTAGTCTTTCCTTGCTGCAGATTTATTTGTTTCTACATTTAGCTCCCTAGAAATATTTCTTTCTCTCAGCCATTTGACTTTTAATCTTATTCATCATTTAACAGTATTTATTGATCAAGATTATGGAAGCAGCAGTAATGAATCAATGAGCTTTGCTTTCATAAGGCTTATATTTTTTTTTCTGTGATGATATGCATGGCTTTGTGTTCCATATCTTCTCTTATCCTATTAAGAATACTAAATAGTTTTGTAGTATTTTCTTCTGGTTCTTATTTTGAAATGTTTTAGAGATATGAATTTGTTCTGAATGTTCAAAGAAACACTCTATGTCCTTTCTCTTGGTTAATGTGCACAGCTCCTAGCTAGATCACTGGTGTCTACCATCTTTTCAACTACCGTGGCTCTTCTGCCTGACCAAAATTGTTTTTGACACTGTATAGAAACCAGTATGTGATAACAAATTCTCTAGTCTAAACTCCTACAAGGACACTTCCTAGATCTGTTCCGCTTTTCAAATTCATAAAGCATTACTTGCAGCCCCTCCTCTGCCTCAATGCTCACCACCCTCCAACCCCTACACAAACTTGTCCAGCAGTTTCACTGAATGTAGGAAGAAAGGCACAACTGTGGAACAGGGGCGTAGGACAAAGGAAGCAGCATACTGGCTCTCTTGAGAAAACACCACCCACACATTAAAAAAGATGCTTTTTACTTTTCTAGTTGGTATAATTTTTGTATTTCTGAGCCAGTGTACAGACATTGAAAGAATGATGGGGTTCCTAAAATCTTAAGTGAAATTCTTAGATTTCTGGAAGGATGGGCTCCATATGAGATACACATTACTGAGTGCGATATACTTCAAATACACTTGTTGTTAATGAACATTTTCAGATTCTGGCAATGGGTAGAAACACTACCTCTAGTGTCTATTATGAGTGTTTTCCTCATTATCTGTATCTTCATAATTAGTTTGGTGAGAAAATAGGAGAGAAAGCATTAAAGCCTGCAAGAGATAAACCATTTTAAAACTGAAGTCTAACTATTAAATTTTAAAGTTGACACATTCAAATTCTCTGATTCCCATTATAATAATTAAGCTCTAAAACCAAATAATAAAGTGGATTAAATTATGAGGACTAAAATGTTGCTGCATATGATAGAGTGAACCAATGGAGTAGAGATGTGTAGGTGTCAAGAACTGTGAAGGGTCTGTGAAGAGTTTGACCTTAGTAGGAAGCTAAGCAATTAACCTATCACAGTTACATGCATAATGGCAGAAGACACGAGAATCCTGGGTCAGAGAAAAAGGAAAGTGTATTACCAGTAATATTAATAGCCACAGTTATCATCACTTTGCACCAGTTTCCTGATCTTCAATCCCCACAAGGCAATGTAACAAGAGCCAGACGTGTGCATCAATGGTAATGCAGTAAGTCATGGTACAAAAGAGGAACCCCAAGCTCAGGAAACACTAATATTTTATTTTAGGCTAAAAGCAAGCTTGCCCTGACTTTTCTCCAGAAGGAGATATTATCTTTATCATGGTAGATAGTAACTATGCCTTCACTTCTCTATGAAAGGAAATACTTTAACTTCTGAGACTGCATTATATAAAACATCCTCGAAAAGATAATCCAGCATGAAAGGTTGTCATTGGTTGTGATTACAAGATGTGCAGAAACACAGGAGACCCGTGGAGAATTGTCTCAACAGTAGAGAAAAGGGAAAAAAACCTAACATTTTTAAAGCAATTATTATAGTCCAGGTGCAGCAAGAGGTACTTTACACATATTATTTTATTAAATCTTCACATCCTATGAAGTATGCATTATAATATTCATTTTATAAAATCTTAACTACATTAAGCAACTTTCCCAATTCACCAATCTTCTAAATGATATAGTCAAGATTTAAGCCCAAATTTATTTATCTCACCCTACTACTCTAAAGTAGAATGTCTTCTATGCTAAGATTTAATTTCAGAAGGTAGAACTTTTTAAAGAAAAAATATGCTCTCACGTTTTCAATAAAGAAGTGACCAAAATTAAAAGATTACTCATTTGAAGGACAGGTTTTTTTTGCAAGTTTCTTAAAAAAAGAAGTTTGCAAAAAAATTGCTTAGCTGATGTTTCTAGAGGTTTCCACCCCAGAGAGAGGATAAAGCTGAGTGACTTAGGCAGTCTCATTATTTGACTGACAAGGAGCAGTTGGAGGCTGCCTCTTTTAGAAATTATCATGAGCTCAGTACCTTGGACATCTCCCCAAAGTGTTGTTTGTAGCTTAGGCCACTATGCATGTTAACATTGTTCTAGGGAATGAAAAATTCTATTCCTTTCCATTCCTGCACTGAAAAAACAAGGTATTACCACCATCATTGAAATTATCTTTTCCATATCCAAAATGATAACTTTGAAATGTTTCTTAAATAACTCTATATTTGGGGTAAAGGATGAGTGTCCAGAGATATACTTCACCCTATTTAAAATAACAAGTCCTCCTTCCTAATTAGCACTTCTTAACACATATCCCTTATTTCCTTCTCCATGGCATTTATCACTAACATATTAAATATTTTATTTGATAGTCTGCCTTCCATAATTACAAACGTAAGCTACATGAAGACAGGTATTTTTGTTATTTATCTTCATGCTTACAAAAGCCTATGTGCCGATCACTGGAAACTCAACATATACAGTTTTAATGAGTGAATATAGATGGATAGTTCTTGCAGAGTTATTCAGATATCATATAAATTATTTCTTATTTAACCTACAATCATATTTCAAATGTTACCCGTAGTGTATATGCCCCCAAATGGGCTTTTGCTGGTTAATTAATTCATATTTTATATTTGTAATATGTTTATATTTGTGTTCTGTGAATTTACACTAATGATAAGCTAACTGGAGCAATAAATATGTCATTTTTTTAAAAATCTGATAATATTAAAATGAAACAAAATAAATGATGTGATTGTTAATTCTTTCATAAAATAATGGCGTTGGTTCTCTTTTGTTCTTGAATCTGTTTCGGATTCCAGAAAACAGAAATGTGAAAAAGACTCTATAGTTCCCAACTTGTAAAAAGAAATGTGAGGAATAGAAGTAGAAACCCACTGGCTGTTTTCATACTGATTATCTACACCCAGCTGCAATTCTTGCGTCTCCTCTTGAGACCAACGGAGTTGTCCCAAGGTGTTGCTCTGCTGGTGAAAGAGGACACGTCTTTTAGATCAGGCTGTTACATAGTGGAAATAATCGCCAACAGATGGTGATAATCTGTTACCAGTCTAATGGAGATCCCTGAAGATATGCTGGGAAATGAAGTTTTCACTAAAGGACACTTGCTACTAAAGTACAAAGTGAATAAGCAGAATATCCGGTACAGCTGGAAGGGAAGCTGCTTCTGATTAGAGGAGAGGAATACACAGCCAGTTTAAGTTCCAGTGGCAAAAATCTCTCTACATCAATTTCTGTATCTATGCTTGACTTTTAGCCTTGTTGACTATTCAACCACTTACCCTGCTGTTTCCTGAGCATTGGATGCACTTAGTGACAGCTGTTGGGTCAAAGATACCTAACATGTGTGGACACATATACCTTGGCCTGTCTGAGAGAATTTGTGCTCTGTACTTTTGGAACGGTCAAGACTGCTCAAGATTTATTTCTTTGCTCATCCTTATGGTAGGATATATAACCTGGATGTTATTAAGGTATGGGAGACTTTTAAAGAGGCTTTTTATTTGTGTGGCTGAACTTAGCTACTGTCTGTTATGAGCAATAGTAAATGCCACTTAATTAAAAACACCATGAACTAAAAATTCTGTATATAGGGGCACCTGGGAGGCACAGCGGTTAAGCGTCTGCCTTCGGCTCAGGGCGTGATCCCGGCGTTACGGGATCAAGCCCCACATCAGGCTCTTCCGCTATGAGCCTGCTTCTTCCTCTCCCACTCCCCCTGCTGTGTTCCCTCTCTCACTGGCTGCCTCTATCTCTGTCAAATAAATAAATAAAATCTTAAAAAAAAAATTCTGTATATAAACTTGCTACTCAGAGTGTAGTCCACAGACCAGCATTATCAGCACCATCTGAGAACTCATTAAAAATGCAGAATTTCAGCCCCACCTCTGACTAACTGAATTGAAATCGGCATCTTTTCAAGATCTGCAGTCACACCTATCCACATTAAAATTTGAGAAGCATTCCTCTGACTCTACAATATTTTCACACGGTATTTACAAATTACAAGAGAATTCTAAAATATAAGGTTTGAATGGTGAAAGGAGAATTTGAAATATGCTACCATGATGTGATGATGTTGCTGTTCCCCAAAACCGATCCTTGGTAAATTTTCCAATCTATTTATCAGAGTGATATCAATTCTAATGGCCCAAATTCATATATTCAATTAGCAGGCTGTCTCAAAGATTTCTATCTACCCATAAGCCTTCTTTCAAGCCTAACCTCAGTCTATAAAAAATGAACTTACTATTCTTGTCCCCAGCCCCCAATTTTTCTCCATTATGTCCTTTATCTCGGTGAATAGCTTTACCACTAATTGCACATGAGCAAGAAAAATTAACATGTATCATGGGTTCTTTCTTCTCCCTATCTTTCATATCTGATAATTCACTATTTCTCATTCATTGTACTTTCAAAATACCTCTTGAATCTTCCTCTACTCCAATTTCTGCTATTATTGTTTTAGTTCAGGTCTCCATTGTTTCTCAGCAGACTTATTCCTATGAAATTCAACCAGTCAACTTCTCTTCCATCTTGCCTTCCTCTGGAGAAATTTCCAGAACATATGTCTGCTTATGTCATTTGATTAAACCATTAAAAATAAAACCGTATGACTACTCATTTCTTATAAGACTAAAGCCCTTAAGAATCAGCTCCAGACTACCTTTCTAAATTTCTCTTTGGCCCCTATGATCCTTGGACTCTTCACCAACTTGTACAGCTGCCTGGCATTCCTTGCACATGAGAGATCCCTTTAGCAGTAGAGTACCTTGAAAAATCTTTTCCATCCACTTGAATGATATTCCTCCTTTTTTCTGCATGACAGACTCCTGTTCATACTCAAATGCCTTCATGAAAATAAAGGACACAATAGGAGAATTTGCTCAAACAGCTATTGGTAGATAAATAGCAATTTGCTGTATTTGCTTGTCTTTTGCAATATGACTTTGCAAATTTTCTCAACAAGAAGTAGAGTCTCTGTTTTCACTCCTTGAATCTGGGTTGGATTTTTTACTTACTTTGCATAGTAGAAGCAATGAAAGTGACTATGAGACAGTTCTGAGCCTTGGCCTCAAGACACTTAGCATGCTTTCATCTCTGCTCAGAGACATGCAGCTGCCCTGAGAATAGCCCAGGGCACCCTGAAGGAGACAGAGACTAACTGTGTCACCTGAATAACTTCCAAAACAACCTAATATCAACTGAGAGAAACCAACCCAAACAAATCAGCAGAACTGCTTATCCAACCTACAGCAGACCTTCTGATTTAGAGGTTCATGAGAAAAGAATAAATCCTTATTGTTTTATCCACTGTGTTTTTGTGGCAATGACTAACTGATACAGATACAAAAATTTAAAATAAACCTGTAACAGGGTTCAGCACACTATGGCTGCAGGCCAAGTCTGGCCCACGGTCTGTTTTAGTATATAGTACAGCCCTTGAAATAAGAATGTTTTTTACATCTTAAAGGAATGTTAAAGAAAAAAGAAGACAGACTATGTATGTCCTATAAGGCCCATAAAGCCTAGAATATGTACTATTTGGACTTTACAGAATAAAGTTCAATTCCTGAACTACAGTAAGGAGCAATCTATGGTATTGGTAGTGTGATAAGAAAAATAGGTCAATTGACAAAATGGAGATCCCAGGATGAATCCACACATACATGGACTCCTATTATCCGACAGAGTTGATATTGCAGGTCTGTGAAGAAAAGATAGACTTTCAGTATATAGTCCCTAGAGAATTGATTATCCATATCAAAAGAAGGAAGGAAAAAGAAAAAGAAAAAAATGGGATCACTTACAAGTAATTTGAGCCTAAACTCTAAAGATTCAGGAGGTAATATAGGAAAATATCCTTATAACCTTGAATGAAGAAAGATTTCTTAAGACACAAAAGCATCAACATAAACACTGGTAAAATGACATTAAAATGTAAGATTTCAAGTTACTAAGGTATATTATAAAGTAAATTAAAAGACTAACCACCACCAAGAAGAAGATAGTTGTAACAGAGGTAACTAATAAAGACTACAGTTAGAATAAATAATTCTACAAAGCAATAGTAAAAAAAAAAAAAAAAAAAAAAAAAAAAAAAAAAAAAAGAAAACTAGGAAACTAGGAAGGGAATTGAGTAGGCACTAGACAAAAGATAAATCCAAATGGCCAACGAATAATTAAAGTGTACTCAACTTCATCAACAATAAAAATAAAATTAAAATCACAGTAAGATACTATTACAAACCCACCATATAAGCAAAAACAAGGCAGCAGAGAAATCACTCTTAGATGGCTGCAATGAGATTGCACATTCTCTCCCAATGGAATAGAGATTGGTCTAGCCACTTTGGAAAGCTGGGATAATTTTATAAGACTGATGATAGTTCTCTCCGCTGACCTAGCAATTCTAGCGTTTGTCATACACCCTAGATGAGAGGTTCTAGGGTGGCCTCAGGGACCACTAGCATCAATATCACCAGGGAAATTGTTAAAAACGTGAATGATTCTGATGCTAAAATTTGAAAAACACTGTTCTAGACAAACACATTCCCAGATGCATGCTCACAAATGTTTATTGTGTTAGTGTTCAAGAGCTCAGGCTAGAAACAACCCAAATGTCATCAATAGTCAAGACATGTTATAAACCGTGGCATAATTACATAATGAAATATTATTTACAAAGAATAAATGAAATTTAGCTTCATGCAAAACATGGCTATATCTCACAAATGCAAATTTGAGAAAAGATACCAAAAAAAAAAAATACCTCTGCAGTATGATTCTATTAATATGAAGTTCAAAAATGGGCAAAGTAAGCATGATGGGGGAACGTACATATAGATAGGTATTTTTTTTAAAAAAAACACAAAGGAATTATCATCATTAAACTCTGTGAAGGGGTATCAGTAATAAGAGATCGCAATGGCAGTGGCAATGCTCTACTTCTTGTCCTGGATAGTAATTATATGGGTGTTCATTTCACAACTATTTCTAAAATGTAAACCTATTTTTCATGTACTCTCAAAGATACATGCTATATCACACAGGAAAACACACACACACACACACACACACATTCTATTTATAAACAAGAATCTGAGGATGCCTCAACCTTCATTCTAGAAATAATGCATATAAAGTACATACAAAAAAAATATATGCATAACACGGTTATCTATGTGAAGGGCTTTGTAAATGTTACCTGTCATTATATCATTACTACATTACAATCATTAATTGAATAGATCGATGTTTTAGCGCATTGCATATAAATTCTGAAGCGTTTTCCCTTCTGCCTCAAAACTTTTTAAAATTGCCCTTTATATTTAAAAAAATCACCTAGAAGAGAAGAATAAAGGCGACCCTGTTGAAAAGATGGGTTTTTGCCCAACAACCTGTTAGCTGTCCTGTTTGTGAACTGATTTTAAAAACCACTAAGCAGCAACCACATTGCAGTTGCACGTCAGAGAAACGAGTCCAGTTTCCAGCTTAGCTCTGCTACTCGTAGTTAATGAGAATAAATGTACATGTGGCGTCCTGTTAGAATGACTAGAGGGTACAGGAGAATGAAATTTTTACACTGGATGAGAAGCTTCACCAAGCGAGGCCTGGTATTAAAGGAATAACCCGGCATCTGAAAATTTCCATCAGCTTAGGTAACAGTAAGTATTTACTCTCCTTAGAGTGGAGCAGATGCACTAGAACCTTTAAATTAAGTAATGGAAACTTTGATGGATTTTTCCTACCGCTCTGCCATTTCCTTCAGCAACAATATTACTCTAAAGACTGGTGAGTCATAGGCTGACCCAAATCTAACAAACAGAGGTTGTGTGTGAGTGGGTAGGAGTCTGGACACAGGGCCAGACATCAGAGAGGTCAAATCCCAAGCGAATAGGTTTCTACCTTCAGCCAACTCCAGTATTACCTACAGGCAACATGCGAACCGTTAGGTAATTATGCTCCCCTCTGCGGTCTTTGAAAACAGTAGAAGTACAGTGCTAAGTTCCCCTATAGAAAAGATTACACAACCCTTGGTGTTTAAAAATAGCATGAAACCACCAAGCGAAAGTTGACATAACATACTCCCACCCCCTCTCCCTAATCATGGCTTTCATACCGTAAAAGTCATTTGCTCTGCATCTGCTGTTTTCTAGAACACAAACACGAGAGTTCTGGATTGATGCCTTGCCCCAAACAGATACTGGATATGCACATTAAAAACAGATGGAGAGATGGCAATTTCATCTGCTTATTAATTTTTTTTTTTTTAAGAGAGGGAGGGAGAGAGCACAAGTAGGGTAGGGAGGGGCAGAAGTAGAGAGTGAATCTTAAGCAGGCTCCAAGCACAGCCTGATGCAAGGCTCGATCTCATGTCCCTGAGATCATGACCTGAGCTGAAACCAAGAGCCGGACGCTTAACCAACTGAGCCACCCAGGCGCCCCTAATTTTTAAAGATAAATATAGAGTTGTTATGGGTTCGATGTTTGGGTCCCCCCCCCAGTTCATATGTTGAAGACTTACCCCACAATGTGATGGTATTTGGAGGCGGGCCTTTGGGAAGTAGTGAGATTTAGATGAGGTCATGAAGGTGGGGCCCCATAATGGAGTTAGTGTCCTTAGAAGAAGAGGCCATTCTCTCTCCTTCTACCAAACAGAAAAATAGCAAGAAGGCGATCATTCTGCAAGCCAGGAGTGCTCTCGCCAGAAACTGACCATGCTGACATCCTGATCCCAGACTTCAGCCTCCAGAACTGTGAGAAATAAATGTTTGTTTTGTAATCTATCCAGGCAATGGTATTTTATTATGGCGGCCTGAGCTAAGACAATAGTATAAAGTCACAATATACACACTCGTGATATATGCACACACACATACATATATATAAAAATTAATCTGATACCTAATTTCCAACTTGATACATTCTCTGCATAAATGGCAAGCCAGTTTACTATTGTTAGGTAGCCGCTAAAGATCCTTCAGCATATTATTTCTTGAGAATGCATTTTCTCTCCTTTTCCAACAAAAAGCATTATACGTAGCCAAAGAAAGACTGTGTCTAGAACGTTGAGGCATTTTTTAATCCATATATTTGCTGACCAGTATTGGTGATCTCTCAGTACCTGCATTTCTGGCAAGTTTAAAGCAACACTGGTTGGTGTTTCTTCAGTGGTAGTTCTAAAGTCCCCCTCCTACTATCCCTTTTCATCACTGACTGGTAAGAGTGAATTTGTTTAAAATAGTGCAAAAGTAGAATAGGTTATTGTGGTTTAGGGAATGATTGCAAAACAAAATATGTATTTATAAAGCAGTTTATAACAAACACTTGGTTTCTTTGCTGACAAACAATATTTTTTGTTACTTATTTTCCAACTTGAATTTTCTTTATTACTCTTGTACTTATGCCCAGTGTGTGTGTTGGGGTTAAGATTTTATTTTATTTTATTAAATATTTACACTCTTTTTTTCAAAGATTTTATTTATTCATTTGAGAGGGAGAGAAAGCGTGAGCCAGGAGGAGAGACGGAGGGAGAGGGAGAAGCAGACTCCCTGCTGAGCAGGGAGCCTGAAGTGGGGCTTGATCTCAGGATCTAGAGATCATGACCTGAGCTGAAGGCAGATGCTTAACCATCTGAGCCATCCAGGCACCCCTAAGATTTTGTTTTTAAAATGTGGGTCTTGAACTTACAACCCTGAGAACCAGAGTCTCATGCTTTACCAACTGAGCCAGCCACGTGCCCCCCAGTGTGGTTTTTAAACACACAAAGACAATGGTGGCTGATATTACATAAGACAAATGAGATTTGTTTATCCTTGTTAATATTTAATAATTTCCTAATTAATAATATCATATATATCTAGAATAATCAAATCATAATAATAATGACACTTTAGAATATACTTTATAAGACATCCCAAAATATCAAATGATTTAGTCCTAACAAAACTCAGGTCTGTATGTATCATTGTTATCACCCTGAAGTTTTTTTGCTAAGGATAAGAAAAGCTAATATCTGCAGCAAATGCTATTATCTATTATATAGTTTTGTGATATATTAATGCTATTGGTATCAACTTAACATTAATATACGCTAATAACAGAAAGTTTTGGCGAAGCTATTTGGAGATTTTTAGAAATGGCCCGAGGAATCCAAAAGAAGAAACTATCAAGAACCTACAACTGGTTTCTTTATTCTCCCTTCCAAAGTTCAAAAGGAAGCTTGAAAAAAAGTTCTTTCAAACTAGAAGATATCATGAGATGCAAGTTTTAGTGTCTTTGCTTCAAAACGGAAGAGAAAATTTTCACATTAACACTGTTTATCCCTAGCCATTCTTAATTTTTAAAAAATTTCGATAGCAATGCTAATAAGGAATATAACTTCTTTTTGAGATAAATATGACTTGAGTCTGTATGAAACATAGTAGAGAAAGAGAAATAAATAAGTTGTACATTCCTGTTATGTTCAAAATGGCTGCACAAGACAAGTAGATATAATTGTTCTTGTATACAAGCAGTACCATAAAATATTAACTTCGAAGTATTTACCTACATCCTGGGATCGAGTCCCACATCGGGCTCCTTTCTCAGTGGGAAGCTTGTTTCTCCCTCTGCTTGTCACTCCCCCTGTGTGCTCTGTCTCTCTCTGATAAACAAATAAATAAAAGTTTTAAAAAATAAAGTAAGATAAAATAAAAAATTAAATTAAATAATAAATCTGTATTGTTTTAAACCTCCAAGTTTGTGGTAATTTCTTCTAGCAGTAAAAGAAAATGAATACACCAATATAGCCTCAGAAGTTACTGAGTTCCATTTTTGTACACTATTTTTTTGTTATAAATGAATCAGAAGCCTCCAGATTCAAAGGGAATAAACACAGACCCCCACTTCTTTTTTTTTTTTTATTTGACAGAGATAGAGACAGCCAGTGAGAGAGGGAACACAAGCAGGGGGAGTGGGAGAGGAAGAAGCAGGCTCCCAGGGGATGAGCCTGATGTGGGACTCGATCTGAGAACGCTGGGATCACGCCCTGAGCTGAAGGCAGACGCCTAACCGCTGCGCCACCCAGGTGCCCCCCCACTTCTTGATGGAAGGAATTCCCAAGAACTTGCAACTATGTTTTACGCTGATATTATTAAAAATAATATCAACCATGAAAAACATAGACCTTAGACTATCAACCCGATTATCATCATACAAGTATTATTAGAGATCAGGAATTGGAAATATTAATAACAAAAATGTCAATAACACCATGAATGGCATGTACCTTAGTCTATCACCATAATTATTCTTGAATCTAGTCTAAGCCATTTTCTTTTTTTTTTTTACAGAAACCATACTTCCTGGATTAGAGGGTTTTCGAGTGTTTTTGGAAATAGAATACCTGTAAGTCTGGATGATCTTTACAGAAAATAAAACAGCAAATTACTTAACTTTCTCTAAACCTCAGTTTTCTCATCTGTAAAATGCATATAATAATTAGGAACTCAAAGTTTTGTGGTGCAAAATAAAGAGAACATTCCAAAGAGAGTGTTAGTGTAAAGCTGATGGGATAGATTTCGAGAGGAGAAATGGGGGCTACCAGTGATGCGGGGAAATTAAAGATGATATCTTCCTCTTACCTGGGGCAGACGTCTTCGGGAGTTGAGATGGAATTCATACCGATAACAAGGAGGACAGTTGGTAGTCAATTCGAGGATTCGAGGCCTAAGGTTCCCGTAGAGTAGCTTCTAGAACACTGTTCCTTCCATCAGCATGAGGCAGCATAAACGTGAGCCTAATGAGACACACGAGCGCTCTGAGTCCTTTGCTTCACCTTAGCCGTGTCCTCTCAGCTTCCTGTCCTAAGACGCATTGTCCTTTTCCTCTAACATTTCACCTCAGGTCTTCACTCTCAAGGTCATACTCTGGACCATAACCAAAGTGCTTCTATTAAAAAATCTTTCAATCCAATTTCTCATCATGTGATCACAACCTGTATCACGTTAACTTGCACAGATTACCCTACTATGACCATTGTTTAAGTCAGCCGAACCTTCAGCCCATCAATCCCACCGTGTTTTTACACTGTGCATCAACTGCCTCATGATATCACTTCCATTTTTGTCCAGAGCAGTCTATAGCCATTTGCTATAATCAATCCATTGCAAACACCCACACCTTTCTTGCCCATCTCTCCCTCCCTTGCCAACATCCCAACTCTGAAAACAGTCAACTCTCAACCTTCTTTATGTCAGTAGCTAAATAGAAGTGGAGAAAAGGGTTCAGTCAGGTAGACTAGTTTCATTCTAAATTCAGAATCACAAACTACAAATGCATTTTTAATACTATCTGAAAGCCTGCTATATTTCCTATCCTTTGAGGTAGCTAATTAAAACCTTCTCTTTCATCCTCTCATTTTCAGGAAACCTCCATTCATCCTCCTCTGACCTTCAATCTCAGTTTACAGTCTGAGAAAATAGAATTCATCAGACCATTTTCCATCACCAAAACTTCAGCCTACTTACTTATTTGCACCCATCTTCTTTGTTTCCCTTATTAAAATTTAGTACAGGTCCTCTATTCTATTGTAACACTCTCTATAGACATATGCTGGGGTCCATCTCCTACATTCCTACATTCATGTTTTTGATCATCCATCCATTTCTTCCATCATCAACTTGGTCATCCTATCACTATATAAACATTCTCTAACGTTTGAGTACAACATGATGGTGAGAGCATGGGCTTTGTTCAGCTTCAAATCCTAGATTCACCATTCATTAGTTATTGAAACTCCCTCACTTACAAATGGGATAATAATGCAATGTCCCTTATGGTGTTGTGAAGATTAAATGTTATTACATGTCGAGTGCATAGTAGGAAATCTATGGCTATTAATTATTATTAATGTAGTATTTCCACTCCTAAAATAATCACCTCACATGACCACACAAACCATCCCAGCTTTTTCTCTGCCACACTTCACAACCAAACTTCCCAAAAGAGCTTCAACAAACATGATTCACTCATGCTCTCCCCTCATACACGCTTCAAGCTGCTGCAATCTCATTTCTATCCCATTACTTCACTGAAATTTCTCTTTCACAGTCATGAAAAACCTATATATTTCAAAAGCCAAGGCACGTTATTCTGTACTCCTCATACTTAATTTAACATGTTGGCAGCATGACAATTTGCAAATGTCACTCTTTTTTTTTTCCCCGTAAGATAACACTCTCTTTTTGCTTTCTTTCTACCTCCGTAGTGCTCCATCTCAGACTTTTAAAAACCTCTAACTAACTTCTAATTTCACATGATGAAATCCCTCTTTGTTACATATGCTTTTTGCAAGGAAATTGTCTCTAAATACCATTTATATGCTAAGGACTTCTAATTTTATATCTCTAGCCCAAACATGTCTTCTAAACTCTAGATCTATGCAGCAAACTACTTAACAATCCAAATACACACAAAATATCACATGTGTCAAATCTAAGGTGTGACTTCTACTTGATTCCATACCTGTTCTCTCAGTTCTTCTCATTTTATTGAGCAATCTCACAGCTTGCCTAAACTAGATCTCTTGGTATCATGTTTGATTCCTTCTCTCTCTCTTTCTCTCTGTCTCTTTCTCTCTCTCTTCCTCTTCCTCACTCAGATAACAATCAGAGCCCTAGATAAGTATCTGTGTATATGTGATTTATTGAAAGAGTACTCTCAATTGAAATGAAATGAGAGAAACACAACTAGGCAGGCAACAAACTATACAAGGATATGTTCTCAGGTGGAATCTACCAGCACTCGGATCCCACAGGGAGCTCTGGAACATTCCTTGCACTTCATATTTGCTCCCTTCTTTAGTCAAGGGGCTAATTTATTTCCACATGAACTAGTCATTGGTTTTAGGTTTCCCCACAGAGGGACATAAGGGGCGTGAAACTTCCCAGGCAAAGAAGCAGCCTAACAGCAGAAGACAATTCTCTGCTTGGCAACTGTGAGTTTTACCTGCCAACGGTAAACTCAGGTTGGGTGCTTTCTTTGGCAAAAGAAAGGGAGACTGGGCCACATCACAGCAGTGTCCTCCACAATCTACCCATGCACAACACAGATCTACTAACTTCCATCCGTTAGCATAACTTTAGGATTCGGGTTCACCCTAAGTTCTAAGTACAGTCCTTGCACTTGGTATGGAAATATAACCGCTACTTTTCATCTCCATCCTTATCACTACCACTCATTCTAATTTCCCCTCCCTCCTGACTAGCACTTCTGCTGGTCTAGGTGGTTTATCTAGAGGGGTAATCCAGACCTTCATTGGCATGGAGTCTCAGGCCCAGGTCAAGCTGTCCTTATTAGGCTGTGGTCGCTCTACTTGCCTTTCTACAGTTAAAACTGCACAGTAAATGCGAAGGTGCCTCCGTGGAATACCTGAGTGCTGAGCACATTCCTCTATGCCCCATTCATATAACAGCAGTCCTACCTCATTATGATAATTAGCTCATATTCCCTTGCCAACACGGTAACTCCTTTCTCTGCCTTTTGGCTTACTAGCATAAAGAGGCCAGTGTGACCAGGTGGCAACTGTAGCTTTACATTTATTGGACTATTCACTATTATGTTCCCTGGTATAAGTATCCCCAACCCCACAACCTGGGAGCCAGGGCTTTCAGACTGAGGCAGCCTAAAGTTATAGGCACAGATGGCACGATTTGCCCAAGTTGCTCACTGCGACTACTGGTAAATGACTTCACGACTACATTCACTTCTTGGTTCCTGTATTCCTGTGTTCTACCTGTTGGAGACACAAGATCATATAATGATCATTGGCTTAAAGAGTATACTGCAATCAAAGGACAATACCTCATTTCTGTAGGGTGTCATCTCTAAGTTTCCATCAGCTGCCCCTTTAGAAACCATCTGTTGCTTTCTCAGGCTGAAAGCTTCCATTTACTGCACAGTGGTGGGACCAGTGGAACCCATGGTTTTGTACTCACTACTTCACCTCTTTGACCAGAGACAATGTTGTATGTGATTCTATGTTGGTAGGTGAGACAATCTGTGACCTTCTAAGTGGTAGTTCTGGCTGAGGTATTGTGGTAAAAAAAAAGCAACCCATATCTGAAATATATATATATACACACACACACACGTTAGATTATATATATATAATATAAGTTAGATTGAATAATTGACCTTTCCAGGGTGAAAAGGGTCCCTTATAATCAACTTATCATCAAGTAACTAATTTCCCTGAGCAGTGATATTATATCAGGGGTTTAAAGTTGGTTTCTACTGCTGGCAGACTTTACAACTGGCGATAGCAGTAGCTAGACCACCTCGGTGAAATGGTGTCCATGCTGCTGTGTCCATGCATAAGCTCTGCCTCTGCTACTGTGATTACTCTGTTCTGTTCATCAGTCCGTAGTGAAAGCATTGAGGGCAGAGACTGGTTGACATCTACTGACAGAATAATCTTATCTTTTTTTACTAATGGCTCTTCTGCAGTGAATACTAATATGGAAGAGAAATACCATCATACCTTGTGGCCACTTCCATAGACACATAGGTCTACATGCATCTCCCCAGACTTTCTTATCTGCAATACTCCAATCTTGGTGCACCCAGACCATTGACCAACCAGCTAAGCCAACTGAACTGCCTATGAGTTGGAATATGTGTCTATTATCCAACCACTTCTCTCACCAAACAAAGTGGCTGAGCAGCTGCATGGCTCAAAGCACTGCCATTTGGGGGACTTCCCTTCACCCCAGTCTCACCTCGACCAGTTTGGACAGCATTCCATTTTTCATTTGCCTCCGTATGTTATATATTATGTACAGTAATCATTGGCCAACCAACCAATCTCAGACTTTTCCCTCCCCTTCAGTTAGTCATAGGGACACCTGTTGAGCCTTACAAATGAGATGAGGCAGAGTTTTTGGTGTGGCAGGGATGGGTGAAATGGGGGTCTGTCCCACTCTGTGCAGCTTATGTGCACATTTTGCACCTGAACCAGCACAATTTAAGGGCTTTTGCTTCTGTTTTAAGATGGATTGCTGCCTGGCTTCCCTGACTATGAGAAATATTCTCAATTTCTTGAATTCAGTGAATACTAATACTACAATTATAATTTACTTCTACATAGGCATACTGAAGAATAATCTCTTGTTATGCTAAAAAATACTAATCAGAAATTCTGAAATTATTTCAGATACTGATAATTCAGCTATTGACTATTCATAAAGATCAAAAATATTACATAGACTTAGTTTCTGGTCCAGTAGGGAAGGAGTTTAGAAGTTGACACTTCACCCTAACAACAAATAAAAAGCTGAACAAAATGAAGAATCAACAACTTGTCTTAAATCTGTCAGAGAAGTGAGGTCACAGGACCAATTATTGCCTCCAAAATTAGAGAGACAGACAGACAGACAGACATAGAGAATCACAATTTATCGGAGCAGAAACCCATGAGTTGAAACCTCTCCAGGAAACAGGGACAAGGTAGGGAAACCTGAACTATAGCCAGTAAATTTCTAGAGGCTTGGGGTGAGCAAGTCTGAGAACTCCTGGGGGACCTAGTCATAGAAGGGCCCCACATTTTTAGAAATTTTATCTTCTACAACTCTACCAAGTCTTCATAGTGAATATCAGAGGAAAATCCCTGTGTACTTCTGGCACAAGTGATAGAAAAGATTTAACCCAGATTCCTTGGCTGGGCAGGTTGAAAGAAAATAGCAAATATTATCAGGGTGGTTTTTCATTCCTTTATTGTGAACATTCAATATTATTCTTGATTACATAGTATTATCTCATCTTTCTTATACCTACCAGTCAGTTTTTGTTGTTGTTGTTTCACTACTAAAACTACATGAGATACCTAAACATGGCCGTTCAGGCTTTACTTACCTAGGATTGGTGGTTGGATTTCCAGCAGATCAAATTGGAGTAAACTTCTCTCGACAGAAAGCCAAACCATCATTTTCCAAATACCTTTCAATTGACATGGAATTCAGTTTGACATGAGAGATAATGCTTTGTGATCTTCAAGAGTAAAACGGAAGAATATATATGCTTCTCATTAATGGATGAGAAGCATATATATCATTAATGGATGAGAAGCATATATATTGTCCATTCACAGATAAACATTTTAACACATTACTCTTGGTGCTTGAAATCGCTGTAATAGCAACATGTTACTCATTTTCTGACATAACTTGTTGACCATGCAGCCATCATGAATCACACTACTCCATCAACCTACATCACATCAGGGAGACTGCCAGCTGGAAATTTATGTGGAAGAGTTTACGTCAGTTTCTAAAGTAGACCCAAGATGTGTATCAGAAAATAGACTACAAGTGAGAAGAAAGAGAACAGAAAATAGTTTGTTCCCTAAATCGTTAAATAAATCATTAAATAAAATGTTTTCTTTTGCAAGACTTCTAAAAAAAATCGTTAAATAAAATGTTTTCTTTTGCAAGACTTCTACACGTTAACCATTTTTTGTTTTAGTTACTCTGATAACTAAAATCACTAACACACACTAAGTGCTAACTATGTGCCAGGTGCTGGCACTTACACATAATCTTATTTATTCCTTAAAGAAATTCCTTAGGAAGTTTGTACTTCCTAAGTAACCTTCCCATGGTCACATAGTTGAGTGGCAAAGCCTGAATGACATCCTCAGACTTCATAGTCTAAGCTGTAGGGCACTAGGCTGCTTATATTTGTATGTGATTTCAAAAACATTTTAAGTAGACTTTTATTATTAAATGAGACTTTAGGTGACTAGAAGAGTGCTTATGTCTTTGTTATTCATTCTGGCTTGAGATCCTTTAAAAAATAGTTAGGAACTGGCAGGTCACATAGGCTATATCCAACCCATGGATATGTCTTGCTTGACACAAGAGGTGCTGTAAAATTTATAAATAAAAAGATGGTATTTCAAAATAAGAATACCTATATATACGAAATCTAGACTTCTAACTTTCCCTGAAAAATTACATCTAACCTTAAATCTGGAAAATTGTCACTGAGAACATATGGATGTTTTCCAACTACATCTAAAAGTGTGAAGAAAAAATATGTAGAATATTTAATAATCTGTTTATTCTTTTGAGGTTGGAGGATGCCTATGATTCTGCCAGTCCGCATTCTTTTCATCCAAACATACAGGACCAACATGCATCGATCAGAAGGCTGAATGTAAGTTTCATTTATTTATTTATTTGACTTTATTTTTTATTATGTTAAATTAGCCAACATATAGTATGTCATTAATTTTTTATGTAGTGTTCAATGATTCATTAGTTGTGTATGACACCCAGTGCCAAATATAAGTGTTAGAAGTGACCCTGTGGACTGTGACATCCAGACTCCAAATTATTAGTAACATTTGCTTTGAATTTTTAAAAACTTTGTTCACCTTATAGTTGGATCATTAAAAAGTATCTCTGAAAAATATTTTGGCTTCACTTTCTATAAATAAAAAGTTCCATCAGGTGGCCATCTGTTACATCAGAAATCAATATATTCTGTCTAATTCATCTCTGTTATATCCAGGGTCAGTTTCCTTCACCTTCAATTATTAGTCTCACTGTGACATGTAACAGAGTCAAGTGGTATAGCCATTACCCCCAGAAAGTCTGTTTCTTAAGGAGTAATAGGGCACATAATATCTTTAAAAATGCTCCAGCCTTCCCGACTAAGCTGTTGTTTAAAGTTTCTGAAATACTTAAGATTTAGAGTACTAGATTTCAACCTTCTCAAAAAACAGTGTATCAAATCTGAGTGCATGTGCCATAACATTGCTTTTATGACAAATAGTAAAATATTTCACATGCTCGGTAGAAGGACTAAAAATAAAATGGTAAGTTGAAATATTTTAATGGATTAAAAACTACCTCTCTCAACAACTCACTATACACACATATACAAAAACATATACAGGAGCTCACTCATCTTAAAGGGCAATAGCAGTGACTATATCAATCAGTCATGGGCTGGTCAGAGAAACCGGTTCACACTAGATGGGTTCAACAAAAAGTGCTCAAATAAAGAAAATAAAGAGATATAGAGGCTTGGACAACCCAGGAGTTGAGAGACTTGGGGAATGAAGGCACAGGAGGCCACTTTTCACAAATTTAAAACTGCAGAGATCACAGGGAACCCACCAACAATGACCTCAATGGCCTATGACCTCAAAGTGGGCAATTTTCAGGAAGACATCCAAATGCCATGCACCTACCTAGCCCATTGGCAAAGTCCCTGCACCTGACTACAGCAGCCACTTGGAAAGGTGTGCCTCATCCTTTTTATCTGCTCTACAACTCTGTGAGGGCCTCCCATTGTCAAAAAAGTATGGTACCTGCTTACAAGGGAGACTAGGAAATGGAGTTTCAGGGCTATGCGTCATTTTCAGTATGAGGAGGGTTTTAAAAGATGAGGACGTATCAACACAAACTATTTACACTAGTGTCACTTTTTTAAAAAGATTATTAAACAACAGAAAGGCATTGCCTCACAGTTCTGCAGGTCCAATATCTGAAATCAAGGTGTTGGCAGAGTTACTTCTTTCTGAGGCCTGTGAGAGAGAATCTGTTCATCTTCTCACAGTTTGCTGGATATCGTTGGTGTTCTTTGGCTTGTAAAAGTATCACCTTAATCTCTGTCTTCATCTACACACGCATTCTCCATGTAAATCAGTTTGTCTCCAAGTTTCCCTTTTATAAGGAGATCGATCTTACTGGCCTAAGATCCACTCTAATGACCTAATTTTAACTTTATGACCTCTATAAAGACCTAGCTCCAAATAATGTCACAATTTGAGGAGCAGGGTTAGGACTTCAACATATGAATTTGGGAAGGATACCATTCAGCCATCACAATTATTTACTGTTATATAACAAATTACTCTAAAACTTAGTGTCTTGAATACATTACGTATTAAATCCTATGGTTTCTGTGAGTCAGAAGACTGAGATCACCCAGGCTCTATACTTTGGCTTAAGAGCTCTCATTAGTTTGCAATCAGGTATCAAGTATGGCTGCATTCATCTGAAGGCTTGACCGGGGCTGAAGGATTCGCTTTCATGGTGGCTCACCCACATGGCCCTTAGCAGCAGATCTCAGTTCCTTTCTTCCTAGACCTGTCCACATGGTTGCTTGAGTGTCCTGAAATAAGGTGGCTAATTTTCACCAGAGCTAAGGATCCAAGAGACCAAAATGGAAGTTACAATGCCCCTGTCACTGGCATCCTTTCTTGGGATTACATTGAACTGAATGTTCTAGTCTCAACTGGTCTCTACAGTTCTCACAAACGTATTCTGGTCTGTATATTGTTGTCATCTCAGTGTCTCTGTAGGGGAATAAGGGCCTAAAGCTTCCTAGTCCCTCATTTTGCTTTCAGCGTCACTTCTATAACCTTTCCAACCACAAAAATTTCTCTGTATTTACTAAACTGAATTGAATGGACTTGGCAATCTATGCCTTAAAAACACTTAAAAAGAGCCATAAAAGGAAAATCTATACTTGAATCAAAACACTGAAGCTAAATGAACTCTATCAAATATATTATAAAAGAAAATACGAGCTCTGGTAGTGGTGGTAGGGCATAACCTGCCATTCTTTATAGGTGATTTCAACTTGGTATAATTGTTGCTGAACAATCTACGTGATGGATCTCAGGAATTAGGGTAAGAAAGTAGAGATAATGTTCATGTTTTTACTCAATAAAATGCAATTACATCAATATTATTACCTAATTGAGTCTGCTCCATGTTCAAGGAAAGATCATGTGCAATCAGTGCTAGCTCTCCCTTCAATGGCATAAATGCAGACAGTGTTCAATGTTCATGCTAGATAGTAAAGCCTAGGTGCAAGGATATTCTTTCATGGCTTTGGGCTTTGGAGAGATTTGCATTTTAGCCCAAGGAGGTATTGTTGATTCATTTGTTTCTGCAAAGAGATTTTCTTATTTTTCAAATCCACTAATAGAATATAAAAACTAAAATACCCAACTTTTCAACCTATTTTCTTAACTTGTCCTAGGCAAGATTTAAAACCATAGCCCATTCAGTCAATAGTTATTACCAAGGATAATTAGAATTAGTAGACAAACGGATAATACAAAACCATAGTCAACACTTGTAGTTTCAGCCAATAAAATATAAATATGAGGTCTTGGATTCTTAACTAATTCTTTTCCCCCAAAGCAATTCATAAATAAAAAGAGAGATGAAAGGGAAGAAATGAGGAATGATGACAGAGAATGGGGTAGAGAGGAGGAAGAGAGTGAAAGAGGGATCAAACTGGGGAAAGATGGAAGAATGAATGAAAAAGGAAATAAGAAAATAAGGAGGAGGAAAGGAAGAAGATGAAACCAAATGACGTAGGGAGATCATGAAAATTTAGTTACATTTCCGACAACGAAAATTGCAGCAAGTTCTAGAGAAATGTCCCACATTATGTTGGGTTATATGTAGCATAAGTCAGATGGTAGACAGGAGTAGAATATTAACCATTACTCTGGATGCTCATTTATTGATTCATTTTTTGAGCACAGACTTAGTGCGAGGCAATGAAACATGTATGGCTATAGAATAGAGAAAATACATAGAGAAAATATTTCCTATTTTGATTCAGCTGTGATAGTTTTAGGTAAATAATGTGTCAATAAATTTGAAATTAGACATTTTAAATATATCACCAGAGATGATTATTGAAGAAATATCAATATTGTAAAATAGATAATGTTCATCATCCATTTTTAAAAATATTTTACTTTATATTTTACCATCATAATTTGACAAAAAGATGAATCAAATGTCATAATATTTAGAATAAAATGATGGAGTACATTATCATGCAACATGACATATGTAGGATATTGTTTTTATGTTAATGGGAACCACCTTCCAAATAAGCCTTCCCTGACACATTTGAATCACATTTTTCTTATTAATGCATCTTTAGAAAACATGTCCAATAAGCTGTATTTAAACATATTTCTTCCACATGGGGATTTAGAATAAAATACAAAGAATAGTAATTGTGCAAACAAAGCCAAATTCTTAACATTGAAGACTGCGTGGGACCATACAAGAAGAGTTTACAAACTCCATTCACCCAATGAAGAGCCAGGACTGGTTCTGCGTTCGAAGGGACAAGAAGGGCCTGCGCTGATGAAATAAACCACATTACTTAACACTGTTTAGTTTAAACTGTAAATGTGGGTAGATAATGTAGGCTAGAAACATGATTTCATCCATGGGGCATATGGTAATCATATCCACATTAAAGCACTTTTGCTCATCACACACATGCACACATCTTCGCTGCTGACGGGGTACAGCTGACACCAAGGGATACCTCACGGATTCTGGTTCATCATCACATTTTTCTCTGTGTGTATCTCCTACCTAAGGGGCTGCTGCAGCTCTTCTCAAATGTCTCCTCCTCTCCCTACTCACGACACAGAAGATTACAACATAAACACAGCGCTTGAACAGAAGTTTATAGTTCCCGGAGAGGAAGCGAGTCTAGCAGCTTGAATCAACTCTTGTTTTCCTGAGCTTAGTCTGAAGCGGGCAATCTATGTATTTAGCTGGATGGCCCATGACAGAAAATCCTATAGCTCCACAGAATAAGCGGCCCAAACTCAAACAAAAGGCAGGCCCTGGGTACTGGGCTGCACCACAAGGCTATTTTAAGTATCCGCTATGTTTACATTCTATATTATTTTAAACGCACCTTTAAAAAAAATCTCCACAACAGTCTGATACGAATAAATAATTATCTGTATTTATGAATGAGAAAACTGAGGTTCATAAAGGATAAATTGCCTCGAGTCAGGATTCAAACCCTGGACAAATCAGATCTTACACTCTCTCCATTGGACTCTGAGTCATAATCAGAGACCATTAGAATTAAAAGAACGATTATGCCCCACAGCACCCAACCACCACCATAACATGTAATTCAGAGTACAACAGTATTTTTAAAAAACATCACAAGGCTACATTTTAAGCTGAAATTTAAAATACTTCCATTCTGGACCTGTGTTTGTAAAGTCCTGGATAAATTCATTGAACATGGGCTTTTCAAACTTTATTTCCATTCAGTGCCCCTGTTTGCTGACGCCCTAATGGGGAGTGTGGCTTTGACTCTCCCATGTTGCTGCCTTAGAGGAAGATGTCTTAATATGCCATTTGTAAGACAAATAATCTGAGCCTCATATGCTCTCACTGGTGTTTTAGGCTCTTCTGCCTAAGGAGTCAACGGAAGGCACGTTTGGTGTGCTTATTTTGATGTTCACCCAGATCCCTGTGGGGCTTAAAGAGATTAAGTCCTTGTGATAGCCAGATTGTTGGTATTTAATGCTCCATTACTCACCCTTCTGCAGGGTCCCAGAAGGCCGGTTGGCAGAACAGATCCCAGGCAGCAAGTGATGCAGACACAAGTCTAGTTGCGCTGGTCTCCAGGACAAAATGTGTCAGACTGACCCCTGAATAGGAAACATGTGCTTTCCAGGAAATATGATGGGAAAAGTCCATACATTCAACATGGCTTAATGTTGTATTTGGCTATTACAGGATCAAAGTCCAGATGATTTTCAAAAGGGCTGTGCCATGTGCCCCTTTCCAAGCCAAATGCTGACAAGAAATATTTCTGGTGGTGTTGGGAGACAGTTTTCCATGAGTTTCCTGCATTTCTGCATGTCTTAGACACAGGCACTGACTCCCTTTGTTCAGGAATATCTTTTCAAGGGTAGTAGTTTAGCAAACAGTCTTGGAAAAGAGAAATCATGTTCCCTCCAGAAGAAAGAGCAGGTTTGATTACTGTCCAGTATAAGAAAAACAATGTCTCTCTGGAGTTAAGGCAGGTAGACTTACCCATTATAAAGATTTGGTTCCCTAAGCTCAAGATTCCTTTTTTCTTACTCAATTTGGTGCACAGGCAGGTGTTACCCGGTCTTCTTCACAGTATCCCATATGACTTGGGGGAATTGGTACAAAAATGATGATACTCTGGCTATTGCTATTGCTATGAGTAATAAACTGTCTTTTGTCTCTGACCCAGCGGTCTCAGGTCTTCTGCAAGCATCCCTGAAACCAGCAGGTTAATTTGTTACCTTGTAAGTAGGGTAAAATTTCAGACCCTTCAAAGTTCTTAACAGATAGTTTTCAGTCCTTATCATTTTCTAAAGGCATATATGTTAGATGTTTGAATGTGTGTGTGCATACGTATTATCTATCTCTGTGTGCTACTGTAATAAATCCATATTGTTATGCATAAGTGTGCTTACAAAAACATGTTTAATTATTTGTAATATGACAACTGCATATTCATCACTTGAAAAAAAAGCATACTTTTACATGTATGCAAATCAGAATCACATTTAATCCTTTAAAAATTTTATTTACCTTCAATAGATACACTTATTACCAATTTCACAGCAATAACTAGTTCTTGAGCTTCAAAAAGAAAGAAATAATTGACCTTTTCCTCAAAATTATATAGCAAATAAATGTCCCTTTAAATTGCCCATTAGCAAAGCCATAACAATTTTAACTCTTAGGATTTTTTGCTTGTCTTAGAAATGATGTGGTGTATCGGTGTAAGTGAAGATAATAATAAGCATTATAGTAGTAAACAGAATCCCCCTTAGCTTCAGAAAACTTTGAAACTTCAAGAAAGGTTTAGTGGGATAAAATCATGGTACCATAGAGTGAGGATAGTGAAAGAGAACATATATTCTCCAGCCCTAGCCAACATCTGAATCCCTCTCTGTAAATCACTGAATAGAAATTACCCAGTCACTCCATCATTATCTCCAGAAAGAGAGAAGCCATCCCCTAGAAGCATCTCACAGATCAAATTCTTTGGAACTCTTTATCATATGGAAGAAATATTTGTTTCTCTGAATTTCACATCTGTTCCTGCTTCTGACAGAACCAAACTTCTAGTATGGACTCCCATATCAGAGCTGACATTTGTCAGCTTAGTGATTTGTGAAATCACTCAAATACTTTAAACCTCAGTTTCCTCATCTGTATAAGGTGCATAAAAATGGTCACTTTGGTGTCTGATGTGAGGGTGAAATGCGCTGTTTAGCACATTACAAAGTACCCAGAAGGTAGAGGTTACAGCTATTACTCACCTTCATTTCATGGCCTGCTGGCAGGTGAAGGCATTGTCATTTCCTAGTGATGGTGGTAGGGGTGATGGTTTGATCCAGTGTGCACCACTCTGCAATGTATACCAGTCCATTCCTAGATTACGTTCACCCAAGTTCATAATAAAACAGTCTTGGTTTTAATATTATTGGTATAATTTTTGGGTTGATTTTGGCTTGAAGATAATATGAGGTTTCTGTTTGAGATTTGGGAGTATTCTCTCTAGTCTTAGACATGTTATTAAGTTAATGTTAAGACCCTCCACCTGTGAATATAATTGTTTAATTCGATTAGGAGTCTTATTGGTTACTTATATGGCCTTTTAGGTTTTCAAGATTGAAATAAAGAAAACCCATGTGATTATTGAAGTTATGTTTGAATTTTTATTGAAATAAATTTAACTCTTTATTTTAAAGAATTTATTTATTTGACAGCAAGAGAGAGAGAGAGAGAGAGCACAAATAGGCAGAGCAACAGACAGAGGGAGAGGCAGAAGCAGGTTCTCCACTGAGCAGAGACCCCAAAGTGGGGCTGGATCCCAGGACTCTGGGCTCATGACCTGAGTCAAAGGCAGACGCTTAACCGACTGAGCCACCCAGGTGCTCTGAAATAAATATAACTTTAGAGCTAAACACCTTGAATACTTAAAATCTCAACAATCCTTCATGCTTGATTACACTTCACTTATTTTGAATATTAAAAAATTGTTTATATTTGAATATGCAGTTGGTCTCTTAAACTTTTGAGTATGTATCCTCAATAAATATACCTTCATTCACAAAAAAATACATATCTTACTATACTATTTCATCCTTTACAAATTATATAAAACTATGAATCTTAAAGAGTTAAATCTGAAATACAGTATTTGAGTTTTAACCTATTAACTATAGCTAATGATAGCATATGTAAATCCTGATTTCCAATAGCCTCCTAGATAACTTCAAATTATTGTGGCCGTTATCTCAGAAGATCTGATTAGATAATCATTGTTCTTATCTTATAATGTGGTCTATGAGGAGATGATACTAGGAATAGTTCTCAGTATTACCATCTCCTTCTCGGTTGCTTTCACTTGCATTGTTGATATTATTGGTAATCCATGATTTACTTGAAGAGATGTTTTTTAAAGCACATGTTTATTTTGTGAAGAACAGTGATCAAAATTAGGTAACAGTCCATCAGTCTGTTTAGCTGCAATGCCTGGCAAGATGCTGAAAGCACTGAGTGCGCGAGAATGCCACAGGCAGTCTCTCCACATTGTGGAACCCTTACCTCATTTGCTTTATGTGCCACGTGACCTTCTAATATATGGACTCAGTAAGGCGACTAGTGTCCATCTCTGTGTTGCAAAATAATGAAACTTTTTCTTTTTTCTAGTTAAAAATCAACTATGAATCAAATCATAATATATTCTTGCAACTCCAGTGGTTCATGCTTCACACATTTGTGCTTGTCTGGAGATCTGTGTTACATTGCCTTATTCAGGTGTGGAAGTTGGAAGCAGTGCCTATGTGTAAGCGCCCACCTTTTACAAGGAGAAAAATGCCTGGTCAATAGTTACATCATCTTTTGAGGGGAAGTCTCTTATATGGAGGCTACATCTAAAAGAGTGGGGGTTGCATGGCCTACAGCTGCAGAGCCAGTAAAGGACATGGCATGTAGCATTGCATGTTAGCAAATAGACAACTAGTTTAGACATTTCGAGCTAACATGTAACCCTCCTAGGGATTGAATTGAGTTATGGAGACGGCCTCCATTGGCAAAATGCATGCAGACAAATTGGCCCTTTCATCTTTTATCTGTGTACTGTGCTTGTTACAGTAGGTAACACAACACTCAGTGGTGAGAAGCCAGAAAAAAAAAAAAAAAAAAAGGATGATTTCTAGGATGTCTCGTGGTATGGGATTTGTTCCAGAAATTCTGACTTTATGAAGTGCCCCTCTGAGTAGCAATTTATAACACACATTAATTCAGTAGTAGCTGAGCAAAGCTGAACAAGATTTCCCAGGGTGCTGAAGTTCCAGATTGTTTCTCAAAGGGTTACATCAATTATTGTCACCTTTTTGTCAGCTGTGAACCATGATTAATTGGAGAGATCCAAATTTCTGCATGTCTTATGTCACACACTTCTTTGCTTCCCCATCTGTTTTGTCTAATGTGTTGACCAACAAGTTCCACTTCTCGTATTCCATCAAAGTTAGAGTAAATGTCTCACTCTGGGTTGGACAGAAATAATGACGATGGTAGAAATAATGACAGAAGTGAATAGCAAAAACAATGATTTAGTAAAGAGACAAGCTGCAACACATATAAAAGGGAGACATAATTACATCTCTTCCCTTCAGTAATGTGTAAAACACAAAGAAAGGTCTACTAGCCCAAACTGATTTACATGTAACATTGAGTCCTGTACCCACCAGAATCAGAAACAGGCAGATTGCTTTACCTCTAAAATAAACAGACAACTGATTGACCAAATAATGTATAAACATTCGTGGGAATTAAAAACTGATACATGAAGAATAATGGAAGTTTTTCTCTAATGTGAAGCCTCTTTGAATGGAATGTTTTTTATTTCTTATCTTTTTGAAACAAGAAAATCCCATATTACCCACCAGATGAGGCATGGAGAATTACTGTCTACCCCAGGATTTTTGAGATTTCCAGTCACTTAATACTCTTAACTAACTTCCATTAAACATTTCTACAAACAAAATCCTTTCTAAGCTACCTAAAAGCTTGTTGGAAAATGGAAGGTTTATAAAAAGTAAATAAACACAATCTGCTTCAACTGATAGTTTGCAGAACAAAACCAATGGCCTTGTTCAGTCAGGGAACTTGGGGTGTAGATCGGCTTGAGTTAAGACAACCAAGAGCTTTACTGGCTTTAGAGCTGCTTTTCCCTCTATGATGAGGTAGGGAGTCTAATTTGTAGCCCTGCTCATCATTGAACACAGCCTTCAACCTGTCCAACTGGGGAGCTGAACCTGAGCACAAAGGAAGCCTCAGAGTCCATAGAGCATAGCCCAAGCCTTCCCCCATCAGTAGAACACAATTGGTGGGCTCACTTGACCAGTAAACTCAGTACAAATTTTGGCCTGATTTGAATCCCTAAACAATGAGTTGTAGTGACCGTGGGTCCTATCCTGTTGCCTTGCCTAGGAAAGGACACTAATGAATAGCCCCACGTATTACTGAATATAGTAACCAGTCCTGACCATCTATAAGCCTGATCAGAAAATCCAGGCGACCATGGAACCCACCCTACAGCCTCACTTGGGAAGAAAACCAAGCCAACAAACCCTGTACAACTCTTCTCAGCCAATGTGTGCCACACACCTCACACACCTCCTGCGCCCATCTCTATCCTCAGAGTTTGAACAGTGGCCTTGCCCCAAAACAGAGTATAAGAGCACGCCCCACCTGCTCAATGACATTACCAGTGGACACACTGGCAAAATGAGCTGACTGGTGAACTATCTCTGCCAAATCAAACCTGTAAGGTCTGGAAGAGGAGCCCCATTTCTCAAATGTACAGATACCAACATAAGCAATCAAGGATCACAAAAGAATCAGGTAAATACGATACCACGAAAAGAAATTAATAAAGTTCCAGTAACTGACCTAAAGAAACGATGATCTATGAATTGGGAAACAACGAATTCAGAATAATGATCTTAAGGAAATTTAGCCAATTACAAGAAAACACAACTTTGCAATGTGGCAACAGTGGTGCAAATTCACTTACAATTCTAGTTTAAAAAAAAAAGATGATGAAATTAGTAAAAATAACTAGAACTACAATAATCTGTTATTAGTTACACAATATATATAAAACTGTGTGTGTGTGTGTGTGTGTGTGTGTGTAACAGCAAGAACCTAAAATGTGAGAGGGAAGAGAAGTAAAAGTGTAAAGTTAGGAATTCTATTAAAATTAAGTTGTTAACAGTTTAAAATAGGGAATTATAAGTTTAAGATATTTTATGTAAGCCTGATGATAACCACAAGGGAAAATCCTATAAAAATTACACAAAAGAACACAATAGAGAAGTCAAAGCATACAGATACCAAAAGACATCAAAACACACAACAAAAGACAGTAGGATAAGAAATAAAAGAACACCACATCTACAAAACAACCAGAAAACAACAGAATAGCAATAGTAAGTCCTTGCCTATCAAAAACTGCTTTAAATATAAACGGATTAAATGCTTCAGTTAAAAGACAAAGAATTGCTGATTAATTAAAAAAAAAATCCAACAATATGCTACTTACAAGAGACTCACTTTAGCCTTAAAGATATGCACAGACTGAGATTAAAAGAATGTAAAAAGACATTTCAAGCAAATAGTAACAACAATAACAACAAAAAACAGAAGGGGTAGCTATACTTAGATGAAATGTATTTACTTTAAAAATAGTAAAAAGAGACAAAGAAGGTCATTATATAATGATAAAATTGTCAATACATCAAGAAGATATAACAATTGTAAATATTTTTGCGTTCAACATTGGAGCAACTAAATATATAAAGCAAAAACTAACAGAGCTAAACAGAACAAAACAAAAACAAATAAAAAAAACTCCAGTAATACAATAGTTGGGGACATTAGTAGTCTGCTCTCAGCAATGGGTAGATCATCCAGACAGAGAAGCCATAAGAAAACAACAGATTCGAACAACACCATAAACCAAATGGACCTAAAAAACATATATAGAACATTGTATCCAACAACAGTAGAACGCACATTCTTCTCAAGCACACATGGAACACTTTCTAGGACAGACCATATGTTAGGCCACAGAACAAGTCTTAGCAATTCAAAAAGATTGAAATCATACCAAGTATTTTTTCTGACCACAATGGCATAACACTATAAATAATAACAAGAAGAAAAATGGAAAATCCCAAACACATGGAAATTAAATAACAGTCTCCTGAACAACCAATAGGTCAAAGAAGAAATTAAAGGGGAAATGAAAAAAAAGTTTATTGAGATAAGCAAAAATGGAAACACAGCATACCAGAACTTGGGACATGCCATAAAAACAGTTCTAAGAGGGAAGTTCATAGCAATAAACACCTATATATAAGAAACAAGAAAAACTCCAAATAAACAACCCAACTCTATACCTTAATGAACTAGAAAAAAAAGAACAAACTGAGCCCAAAGTTAGAAGGAAGAAAATAATAAATATTAGAGCAGAAACAAATGAAATAAACAACAGAAAAACAATAGAAATGATTAACCAAACTAAGAGTCGGTTCTTTGAAAACGTAAACAGAGTGACAAACCCCTAGCTAGACTAACCAAGGAAAAAACAGCAAGGATGAAAATTAACAGAATTATAAATGAAAAAGGGGACATTATAACTGATACCATAGAAGTATAAAACATCGTAAGAGGCTACTATGAACAACTATATACCCCAAGATGAAACAACATAAAAGAACTGGAAAAATTCTCAGAAATATGAATTTTATGAATAGATGATTTAAAAGTAAGGAGATTAAATCAGTAATAAAAAAATCTCTCAACAAAGAAAAGCCCAGGACCAGACAGCTTCAAGGATGAATTTTACCAACATTTAAAAAATTAACACCAGTACTTTTCATATTCTTCCAAAAAATCTAAGAAGAGGGAACACTCCCAAGCTCCTCTTACAAGGCCAACATTATTGTGATACCAAAACCAGAAAAAAAAAAAATACTACTAGAAAAGAAAACTACAGGCCAATATTCCTGATGAATAGAGATTAAAAAAATAAAACAAAACCAACCTCAATAAATCCTAGCAAACTGAATTCAGCAACACTTAAAAGGATCATATATCATGATCAAGTGGGATTTGGAGAGCAAGCATGGTTCAATATACACAAATAAATCAATGTAATACATCATATTAATAGAATGAAAGAAAATAATCATGATCATCTCGATATAGAAAAAACATTTAATAAAATTCAACATCTATTCATGATAAAAAACTCTTAACAAATTAACCACAGAAGGAACATATCTCAACATAATAAAAGCTATCTGTGACAAACTCACAGATAACATAATACTCAATAATAAAAGGTTGAAAGATTTTAGATCTAACCAATAAATTCAATGAAGTTGCAGGATACAAAACTAACATGCAAAAATCAGTAGTGTTTCCATATACCACGGACAAAATTTCTGAAAAAGGAATAAAGAAGTTGATCCCATTTACAATAGCATCAAGAACAAAGAAAATACTTAGGAATACATTTAGTTAAGAAGATGAAAGATCTCAAAAAAAAAAAAAAAAAAGAGAAGAAGATGGAAGATCTCTACTCTGAAAACTGCAAGATATTAATGAAAGAAATTGTCAAAAACACAAATAAATAGAAAGGTATCTCTTGTTAATTGACTGGAAGAATTAATGTTAAATGTCAATATTACCAAAAACCATCTCTACATTCAATATAATCCCTATAAATATTTCAATGGCGTATTTTACAGAAGTAGAAAAAACACTTCTAACATTCACATGGAACCACAAAAGACCCCAAATAACCAAAGGAATCCTGAGAAAGAAGAACAAAACAGGAGGCTTTATACTTCCTGATTTCAAACTATACTATGAAGCTGTAGCCATCAAAACAGTATGGTACCAGCATAAAAACAGACAGATAGACCAAAAGAACAGAATGGAGAACCCAGAAATAACCAAATATATATGTTCAACTAATATTTGACAAGGGAGTTAAGAGTACTCAATGGAGAAAAGACAGTCTTCAATAAATGGTGTTGAGCTAATTGGAATTTACATGTAGAAGAATGAAACTGGACACCTATCTTGCACCACTCACAAAAAGTTAACTCAACATGGATTAAAGACTTAAATTAAAACTTGATATCATGAACCTCCTAGGAGAAAACAAAGGAATAAAACTCCTTGACATAGGTCTTGGTAATGATTTTTTGGATACCTAAAACACAAGAAAGAAAATAAAAATAAACAAGTGGGACTACAGCAAACTAAAAACTTCTACATAGCAAAAACAAAAACAAAAAACATCAACAAAGTGAAAAGACAACCTGTGGAATGGGAAAAAAAAATATTTGCAAACCATCTATCTAATAAGATACCCAAATTTGTAAGAAACTCATACAACTCAATAGCAAAAAAAAAAAAAAAAAAAAAAAAAGGAAAGGAAAGGAAAAAACCCAATTAACCCAATTAAAAGGTAGTCATTTCTCCAAAGAAGATACAGGAAAGGCCAACAGCTTCATAAAAAAGATGCTCAGCATCACTAGTTATTTGGGAAATGCAGATTAAAGCCACAAAGAGATACCACCTTCTACCTGTTAGTATGGCCATCATGAAAAAGACAAGACATAAGAAAAACTGGCATGAATATGGAGGAAAGGAACCCTTGGGCACAGCTGGTGGGACTATAAATTGGTACAGCCATTATGGAAAAAAGTAAGGATAATTCTCAAAAAGTTAAAAACAGAACTACTAGTATGATCCAGCAATTCCACTGCTGAGAATATATCCAAAAGAAATGAAGTCACTAACTCAAAAAGATATCTGCATCCCCATGTTCATAACAGCATTAATCATAATAGTTAAAACATGGAAACAACTTAAGTGCCCATCAATAGAAGAATGAACAAAGAAGATGCAGGATATATTCATAAAAAAGAATTCAGCCATATAAAAATGAGGAAATCTTACCATTTGCGACGTGGATGGATCTTGAAGGCATTATGCTAAATGAAAGAAATCACGCAGAAAAAGACAAATACTGTATGTTTTTACATATATGTGGAATCTAAAAGAAAACAAATTTAATTTAATAGAAAAAGATACCAGACTTGTGGTTACCTGGGGTGGAACATGTGGGGAGGGGAAACTGGAGGAAGGTGATCGATAGGTACAAACTTCCAGTTATAAGATAAATAAATACTGGGGAGCTAGTGTACAACATGATGACTATAACTAACACTGCTGTATCATATACGGGAGAGTGAAGAGAGGAAATTTTATGAGTTGTCATTACATTTTCCTTTTTTTCTTTATTTTCTTATCTAATGAGAAGAAGGATGCTAGTTGGCCCTATAGTTCACAATATATGTAAATCAAACCACCATGCTGTGTGCCTTAAACTTACACGGTGATATATGTCAATTATTTCTAAATAAAACTAGGGGAAAAAAAAGGAAAAAAGATATTATGCTTTGCAACCTTGTCTCAATGTTTACTGTTGCCAAAGTATACATCCAGAACTCCCTGCACCTCTCCACACCCACGGTGTGGATTACTTCATGTAGGGAGCTGCCAGGTTTCACTAGGTGCTTGTGATGTTTTCAGAATTGGTTGTGCCTTCATAAGATGTAAAAAATGCACTGCTCAACAATAAAACTCATTTTTCTGCATTTTTGTGCATTTTTTTTTTATCAAATTTGGTAGTTGTGCAGAAATGGCAAAGAAATAGTGAAATTGGTCCTCAAACATTTTTCAGGGGACTAAGATCATCAAAATAACTATAGTTAATATGAAAGTTGATACAGTTTATATTCAAGGGAAAATTTTATGTGAAACACTCAGGTTTGTTAATGATTCTGATTCACTTCCTGCAGGAGGAAGCTGAACACATTGCAACTGACCACAGGTTTGCAGTAGGAAAAGGCTGAGGCCACTCTGGATGACATGTGAGTTAATTACAATGAAAACCAATAGATCAACTTTAATAAAGCTCTACATCTTACTCTTAAGGTTTCCTATTATTTTGAACTGTACTGTCGTTAAGTGGAAGGGAGGAATGGTGTCTCCCTGCAAGGTAAAGAGCGGGTTTTTCTGCAGGGACATTAACCCAGAACTATGGCTCAGGATCGGCAGTCCCTGCTCTTACAGCTTATCTACTGTAGGAAAGGTAAGTCTGGAGATTTGGATTCCCCAGAGTAAAATATATCCCTAACTAAATGATTGAGATCTGAAACATCTCACCATTGTCTTTCACAGCTTTTGAGAAAGTTTAAAACTAAAGTGGAGAGGGTGTTGCAAGAAGTTGAAGTCAGAAAGCAGCCTTTCTTTAATTTGTTCAATAACCTTTACTGAATGCACATTTTGCACCACCCACTCATTCTAATTATCTGAGCCTGATTTCATCTTATATATAAACATAAATCATTTTGCATAGTTTTAATATATACTAACTTTTCCAGGAACGTAACTACCGTTTGAGATACGACCGCCTTATTTTGTTTTGCTCTTCATGTGTTGAAAGTTTTCTAAGAGTTGCTCACCATTTCTCAATATCATACCGAAGATGGCAATACTGCCCATGGCCTTTCTGTCCCCAGTAGAGCCACATGGATCGGTCAGCATTTGAGCTGTCTCACTCACATGATTCTATGTGGATATGCAATTGTTCCAGCACCACATGGTGAAAAGACAGTACTCTCTCCACTGAATTTCCTTTGCACCTTTATTGAAAATCACCCATTAATATATGTGTGGGTCTATTTCTGGACTTTCTTTTTGGTTCTGTTTATTTGTCTAATACTTATGTCAATACTGTATCTTCTTGACTACTTTGACTTGAAATTAAGTAAAGTCCCCCAATTTAATCTTCTTTTTTCAAAACTGTTTTGGCTATTCTTGATCATCTGCATTTCTATTTATTTATTTATTTATTTATTTATTTATTTATTTATTTATAAAGGTTTTTTTGTTTGTTTGTTTTATGAGAGGTAGAGTGTGAACGGGGAGGGAGGAGGAGCAGAGGAAGAGGGAGACAGAGAATCTCAAGCAGGTTCCTTGCTCAGTGCAGAGCCTGACACGGGGCTCAATTTCAGGACCCTGAGATCATGACCTGAGCCAAAATCAAGAGTCGGATGCTTAACCAACTGAGGCACCCAGGCGCCCCTGATCATCTGCATTTTTACATGAATTTTAGTATCTCTTTATAAATTTAAAAAAATGGCCTTCTGAAATTTTTGTCTGGATTGTATTGAATCTATAGATCAATCTGGGAAGAATTGTAATTTTTAGCATTATTGAGTCTTCCAACCCATTAAATGAAAAATTTCTCTTCACTTACTTAGGTCTTTTAAAATTTCTCTCAGTAATATTTTTTAGTTTTCTGATCTTGCACATCTTTTATTAGATTTATCCCAAAATATTCCGTATTTTTAATATTGTTTTTAATTTCATTTTTAAATTCCCATTTCTGATTATTTCTAGTATATGGAGATAGAATTGATTTTTGTATAATGATCTTGTATCCTACAAACTTGCTAACCACACTTATTATCGAATTGCTTTTTGTAGATTCCGTTAGGTTTCCTGTATAGATGATCCTGCGTCGATGAGTGACACTGACTAGCACCTTCAACACAGTATTGAACAGAAATGGTAAATGCAGACATCTGACCTTCTTGCTGATCTCAGGAGAAAAGCATTCAGTCTCTCACCAGGAAGTATGACGCTAGCTATGGATTTTTGCTTGTGGTCTATATCGGGCTGAGAAAAGCCCATTCTATCCTAGTTTACCAAGAATTTTGTCAGATATTGATGTTGAATTTTGTCAAATGCTTTTTCTGGGTCTATTGAGATGATAGTTTCATTTTTTTACTTTGCTAACATGATGAAGTACATTGCTTTTCAAATGTTAAACCAACCTTGCTTTCCTTGACACCAATTCCATCTACTGACTCTAAGGTTTGTGAGACATGAGAGAAAAAGTATTCACCAACTCAGGTGGACATGTATCAGCCAAGCTGGAAGATGAAGCACAAAATCACAAAAAACTGACAACTAGAGGAGTGCTTGCTGACAACAGAGAGACAGTTTCAGAAGATATGGGAGAAGGGTTAGGGCAGTAGTATACTGCAGGGCCTCAGGGTGGCTGATGGTGAATGGTGTGGTTTGCTCTAGGAACAAGATGATTCAGAACATTATAGGGATGAAAATATGATACAGTATTTCGACAGTTGGGAAACTTACACCTTGAACATTGACTGAAAGTGCATGACCTGGATGGATGCTCTGAGAGTCCAGGAACTAACAGAATCATCCTTTATATGAAATCAGTCACAGCAACTGCAAATATTTGCAATATCTGACTCCTGCATGTTCTGAACAACAGTTCAGACACTGTGGTCCCCATACGTGCAGTTCTTAGGATGACGCAGGTCCCAGAGACTGTGACATCTGGCATGGCGTGGCGAGAGATGGCCACAGAGACTCACGCCTGATATGGCATCTGGTGAATCTGAAGTACTAAATGGTTTCTAGCTCATTTTAGCAGGACACGGTCTACATAAGCTCTGGCTTATCTTTGCTACCTTAGCTGCTGATATTCCATCCCTGAACCTTAACAAAGCACCTGGGGATCTGCTCCGTGCTGATCAGCACCATTCCATGAAGCCAATTGTCCTCCAGTCCATTCCCAGACTCCTGTCACGGGGCTCTGCCTATCTGCATAATGTTAATGTTACTTAGCTGCTTCTGACCTATACCACAACATGAGTGGCCTGAACATTTTTTGCCAGACTCTCAGAATGGTATAATATACCTGTTGGAAACTTCTCTGCATCATCCCTCTCTCTACCTCTCCCCTTACGACCTTCCTACTTTAGTGGGTTGTTCTAAACCTTTCCATTGCCACTGAAGTCCATTTTGCTATATCAATTGTCTCCAAAGATAGAAATCACATTACAAATGTAAAGGTCTTTTGAATTATTATATTTTGGAAACCTCTCTCTCTGTCATTGCTGAGTTAACACTGAATAGCTATATGATCAATAATATGATCCTTATGCTCATTTGCACTTATATCTGAAAGATATATTCAAGTCGTACTTGAGGAGTTAATAAGGCTAGACTGGAATAAAATGGACTAGTTTAACTTCCATTTTGGGTACAGCCATGACTTTGGCATATAGTGGTCAGCAGAACAAGAGAAATATGGTAAGAACTAATGAATATAATCCATTTCACAATTAAATGCCACCTGCAGACGGGAAGCAATTGGAGCAGCACACGTCATAGCTCTACCACAATAGACAAAAACGCCAGGGCTGACAGACTATTTGGGATTCTTTTACTTCTTCAAAGTGCAGGTTATCCTGCAGGTTATCCCCAAATCCCAGTCATATTTGCAAATATCTTTTAGATTAGTTGACACTAATTAAGTAGCTATTGTCAAAAAACTATAAAAATTGGGGCACCTGGGTGGCTCAGTCGGTTAAGCATCTGCCTTCAGCTCAGGTCATGATCTTGGGGTCCTGAGGTCAAGCCCCACATTGGGCTCCCTGCTCAATGGCGAGTCTGCTTCTCCCTCTCCCTGTGATCTCTCTTGCTCTTGCTCTCTCTCAAATAACTAAAAATAAATAAGTAATTAAAAATAAAAACTATAAAAATTATCAAGTGAAATATCACAGAAGTTTGTAGTATGAGTATATTCAAGTTGGTGGTTCAGTAGGAAATCTGGGACAAGTATGTGCTAAAGGTTGCCTTCTGGAAATGGGGCTACAAACAGCTGCAATTGCTCAACATACTGGCAAGATTAGTTCTAGTAATGCTTATTGCTCTAGAACTTAGTATGTTTTGTTTTCTATGGAATCTCAGTATTAGAAGCCAATGGCTCCTTGAGCATCTTTCTTTAAAGCTAGTTAAATGCTACATTAAGTAAAACAAAAAAATGACTTGAGAAATTGCGATTTTCGGGATGCCTGGGTGGCCCAGTCTGTTAAGCATCTGCCTTCGGCTCAGGTCATGATCCTGGACTCCCGGGATAGAGCCCTACATAGGGCTCTGTGCTTAGTAGGGAGTCCGCTTCTCCCTCTGACCCTCCCCCCTCTTGTGGTCTCTTTCTCTCAAATAGATAGATAGATAGATAGATAGATAGATAGATAGATAGATAAAATACTTTTAAAAAAAGAAATTGCCATTTTCTTAGTGAGAAACAGTTGAGGAGTTCCCCATTTAAACATTGCAAGGCAAATTCTCTTTACCCAAATTCTCGCAAGTTGTAAAATCTACTGTCATATAGCACATGGAAAGGACATTAAAAATAATTTGAACCAGGGGCATCTTGGTGGCTCAGTGGGTTAAGTGTCTGCCTTTGGCTCAGGTCATGATCTCAGGGTCACTCTGCTCCGTGGGGAGCCTTATTCTCCTGCTCCCTCTGGCCCTCTCCCTGCTCATGTTCTCTTTCTCTCTCTTTGTCTCTCTCTCAAATAAATAAACAAAATCTTTAAAAAACAATAATAATTTGAGCCAACCTCTATAGGCTGGATCTTGTCAGTTGTTTTAAAAGATACTCTTAAACCCTTGGTTCTCTGAAAAATAGTAAATAAAATTCATTTTGAGACCATTATAATTTTTCCAGGGATTAAAATCTAAAAAATGATTAGAATTGCTTAAAACTGTCTTAGGACATCTCTGTATAAAGCTTACCTTGTGTGTGCATGTGAACACACACATACACACACACACTCAATGCACAATTAGAATACATACCTCTAGAATGTAATCCAGCTGTGGATTTACCTTTGCAAATTTTAAGTCCTTAAAATAAAATAAGTATATCTATAAAGTATATATCCTTTTGGTCTGTTTCTCTGAAAAACCCTGATTACTCTGGGGGCTACACAGGAGGTAGATAATGAGAGGCGTGATACATCAGGTAACAATCATGCTACATTAAGTAACAATCTACTGCAATTTGTCCTTGGGTCCTGTGTTATTTCCTGTCTTCTAATAAGCAGTTTCCAAGATGGGATTAGACAGATATTAGATTTATTAGAGAAAATGTGAAAGAGCAGGAGATAGCCAGAGGAGGCATGGAGCACCTTCAGATTGTAATCCAGGTCACTCCTTCCTCTGTGAAAGAAGTAAGAAAGAGAATGGGGTAGTAGGAGCCTCAGACTGTAGGTGGGTCTAAGAAAGGTTCATCCAGGCCAGTGGGGAGTCTTTGAGCCAAAATTGTACATCAGAGGTGTCCTTAGGCTCACTGGAATTGGCCTCCATTATAACTCCCAAAGTCAGCTTCAGAAGCATGGCTTCAGCATGAAAGCAGTGAAGGGGCAATCCCTAGAGCCATCACTCAGCTATGCTCCCCACAGCAGAAGCTCTGAGTAGTCCATATTCATGGCTACCACAGCCCCCAGAGATCCATGCACCTTCCACATTCAAAATGCATTTAATTTCTATCAAGACTCCAAGGTCTCATCCAATCATGGCATTGGTCTTTGAGTCCATAATTTAATGATCTGTATCTGGGGCAGGTGTGATTGAGGGTCCCCATATGCAACTCTTTTTTATCCAGAGACCTGAACAAAAAGACAAGTTATCTGTTCCTATTAACCCAATATGTTGTAGTGAGATAGGGATGGATGACTCAATAGGTCTTCCCTTTCAAAGAGAGGAATGGGTTTCTTTTTCTGGGAAAAATGGAATGGGAGTGCCTCTTTCACTGAATATAACTATCAAACCTGGACAGACTGTATAAAACAGTTATTTGAGAAATCTGAAATGTAAATGATAGCAAGTGGATTAGGGAAGATCAGAATTCAAGTCTGAATTAATCTATGGTGGGTATACTACTCCCCCTCCTTGGAATCCCTGACCAAATGCAGTGGGCATTACGAGTGCAAATAGAAGCCTGCTAGCTCTGGTGCACAAAGCAGGAAAAGAAACACGTAAGTCTCAGAGAGAGTATGGGAATCCCCTTATTTCCTTCTCTTTTTCTTCTGTTCTCTCACACTCCATCCCCTAGGTCATCCCATGATGATGAGACACAGCCAGAAAAGGGGAACTGCAGGAGTCAAAACCCTGAGGGAATAAAAATGTGCTCCCTGTTCAGTGGATGCTTTCATAGCAAGAGTGTCCAGCTCTCCTCTGTTTTCTCCTTCGTCCTGGGAATGGACTGCAGATGCAGATGAAGTTGCAGAAGTATACAGCAGAGCAGGGTAATATGGAGTTGGAGGACCAAAATGAGGAGCTCTAAGGAACTGGAAAGGCCAGAAAGATTGTGGAAAGGGAAGAACTCAGAAAAGCAGGCTCCTAGAGTGGATTATGAACTCTTGGCCCCACTCCTAAGCTGTGAATCTGATCTGATCCTATTTCAAAATAGGAACAAAAAATGCCAAAAATATTAGGAGCTGAAATAATGATACAATTCTACACAGGTCCAAGACTGACTACAGGGTGGCACACATATGAGGTAGATCCAAATAGCACTGCAAAAAGCACTGCAAAGAATTTGAAAACTGCTTTGGAACTGACATTGGAACTATAGCCTACAGAAGGAAGATTGGGACTTGTGAACTGAACTCCACCAATTCAACTGCCTGCTTAAATAAAAATATCAACATTCTCCATAGGATATAAACAAGACCCAAAGTCTCATAATATTCAACATGTCCAGGATACAATGCAAAATTACAAAACAACTAACCAGGAAAAATCTCAACTCACATGGGAAAAGAAAATGAACGGATGCAATGCCAACATGACACAGATGTTGGAATAATCTTACAGCAAGCAGTTGTGAGCACTCCTGAAAACAATGGGAAAATAGAAATGCTCAGCAAAGAAAGAGAATATTGTACTAATTGGGGTTCTCCAATTAGTACAAAAAGAAACAGAATCAAGAGGAAACTTCATTCTCCTATTCTCTCTCTTTCTTTCTCTCTGTCACTGTTTAGTAAGAGATGTATTATAAGATATTGGCTCATCAGTTATAGAAGCTGAGAAGTCTGACAATCTGCTGCCTGTAAATTGGAGACCAAAAAATCTGATGGTGTAGTTCTAAGGGATAAAGAAGAATATTACATAAGAATAAAAAGGCCAATCGCCAAAAAAAAAAAAAAAAAAAAAAAACAACCCAAAAAACCATAACATTCCTAAATGAGTATGCACCCAACAATAGAACATCAAAATACATAAAGCAAAACCTGACAGAACTGAAAGAAGAAATAGGCAAATCCACAATAATAATTGGGGATATCAACTCCTCTCTCATAATAGAGAGTAATAGAACTGCCACAGGAAAAATCAGCAAGGGTACAAAAGAATTAGCACCATTAACCAAGTATCTAACTATAGACTCTACAGAACTCACTCCACCCAACAATAGAATACATCTTTTAAAGTATATATGGAATATTTTTCAACACATATCACATCTTAGATCATAAAACAAGTATTACAAAATTTTCAAAATTGAAATCATACAAAGTATTTTTCTGACCATAATGGAATTAAATAAGAAATCAACATTAGAATAGCAGAAAGTCTTCAAGTACTTGGAAATTAATCAACATACTTTTTTTTTTTAAGATTTTATTTATTTATTTGACAGACAACCAGTGAGAGAGGGAACACAGCAGGGGAGTGGGAGAGGAAGAAGCAGGCTCATAGCAGAGGAGCCCGATGTGGGACTCGATCCTGGAATGCCGGGATCACGCCCTGAGCCAAAGGCAGACACTTAACGACTGTGCCACTCAGGCGCCCCTAATCAATATACTTCTAAATAACCCATGGGTCAAAAAGTAAGTCTCAAGGAAAATTAGCAAATATTTTGAATGGAATAAAAATGTAACATATCAAAATTTGTGGAATGTAGAGGGATATTTACAGCATTAAATGCTTTTTTAGGAAAAAAGGTCTCTAGTCAGTAATTTGAGCTTCTACCAGAAGCAACTAGAAGAAGCACAGTTCTTCTAGAGCAAGCCAAAGGAAGAAAACAATAGGGTAAGAGCAGAAATCAATGAAATAGAATACAGAAAATCAAAATAAAAAAGACAAAAAGCTGGTTCTTTGAAAAAAATCAATTTGATTGATAACCCCTAAGCAATACTGGCCAAGAAAAATAAGAAAAAATAAACTAATTATCAATATTAGGAATGAAGGAGAAGATATTACAACCTCAAGATAGTAAAACAATTATAAAAAAAAATGCTCCCAACAACTATGCACATAAATTTGACAACTTAGATAAAATTGTCCAATTGACCGGTTATTCAAAACCCACAAACTACTAAAACTCACCCAAGATGAAATAGACAACTTGAATAGTCTTATAAGAAAATAAAACTGTCTCTATTTACAGATGACAAATTTGGAATGAGAGACACACAGAAAGTCCTTGAAAATTCTGAAATCCAACTGGACACATGCTGTCAGAGCTTCCATTCAAGGCCCAGGTACTTTTCTTGATTAGAGCCCGGGTCTGTTCTATAGGAGTGGTTCTCATCAATCGTTCTCCTTGGTTCTATCCTCAGGGAGGTCTTTCCTTTTCCATAGCAAATGGCCTGTGTTTGAAATTTTTGAGTAACTGAATAGTTTTTCCAGTCTGCTTCCTTCCCCATTGAATGTTGGTGTCCAGATGCTTTTTCATTTTGAACTGACTCAGTCCCTTTTAATCCAAGCTGATATTCTTTGGGTATTCTATGAATCTAACTGAAACTTACTCCATGTCCCCAATGCCACATCAATAATTCTTTTTCAGACATATGTTTCTGTACTTTGCATGGAATGACAAAGTGCCATGGAACAACACCCTTAACATTCCTAGAAATATTTTTGTCTAATTGAACTGGGGGCTTACTAGGCACCACCTTCAATCTTTCTGAGCTCTTAATGAAGGTTTTCATAGACAACATCTCTGATTTGATTTCCTCCCTAAGGCTGTTTCTTATTTTGAGAATCTGTTGGCTAAAGAAAAAGCCCTGGCTGGAGAGATGGAAATGCAAAACCTTTCTATTTTCCTCAACCCAGCAATACTTGGATACCTATGTCTTCTGAATTTTGCAAACTTAACTATCCCTTCTTAATTCATCTCTTTTCGTATCTTATCACACACAAAGAAATCCACTGCAGTTTCATCATTCTGCTGGAAATCTCCTTAAGCTAGATCCACAAGTTCATTAGGTACAATTTTTCTAACTCCCATTTTTACTACAGGGACAGTCAAGAAAATTTTTTATGATGAATTTTTCAACTTTCCAAGAGCAGTTTCCCCATTTTTTCAGCATCCATTAAAGTTTGTCTGCCATTCCTTCCGCTTTGGCCGGCAGCTTACTTGCCACTTTTTCCAGCCTATATATCCACTGCCTAGTCTCAAAGCCTATGTCATATATTATAGGTTTTTCTTAAAGTAAAAGCCCTTTGCATACTAATATATACTAATTTCTGAATGTTTTTTCTCTTACAACAGCCCACCTTAAAACTTAAGGATTTCAAACAATAATTATTTCTCATGATTCAGTATATTGGGTGAAAGGTCCTTCTACTGGTCTTGCCTACGCTCCCTCATGTGACTGTGTTCAGCTAGGCTAAGAGCTGGCTTAGATAGAATGGCTAGGTCTCTCTCTTCATGTGTTCTCCCATCCTTCAAGACGCTGACCTTTCTTAACATGATAGAGGTTGGCAACATTCCAAAGAAGTGAGACACAGCTTTTTTATTATGTCTGTATATGTCCCATCAGCCAAAGTATGTGATAGGCCAAGCTGGAGTCAATGTGGGAAGAGACCTTACAAGGTCATGGATGCCAAGAGTCATGATTCACTGGGACTTACTCATGAAACAACCTACCACAGGGATTTGTGGCGAGAAAGAACAGTTAACGCTTAATGTTTCAGTCCAGAAAATGTCCAAAATGTGTCTGAAAACACATTGCAACAATTAACAACAAAAAACCGTTAGGTCCTGTGAGCCTCACCATTTAGCAGGTCCTTTAATATCAGAAATTCCAAAACATTCAATAGTTCCCTTTATAGAAGACAAGGTATTTTAATTGATAAAACATTTTCTCTAAGATAACAACACCCTTGTCAACAACAGAGAGGGATATATTCTGACCAGTTCCTTGAACATATCCAATTTGCAAAGTATGAGACCCAAATGAATGATGAGGAAATTAAATCCACTGCTCCTGGAACTTCTAATGACAGTAATGCCAAAGAGAACATGAAACACCAGTTTTGTTTTTTTCTTTTTTTTTTTCCCAGAGACCCTAATATAATGTAGGATTCAGAGCCTGCAAAGGCTATCAAAATGCAAATTTGAAAGTTATGGAAAAGTCATGTTAAGGTTTTCATGTTTCTTATCATTTCTAGTTGTCTGGGCTCCCTTCATCAGCCACAGTGAGACATTTTTCCTTGATGTTTCACTGTTGTGGTTTGTCTAACTTGCAACAGTGCTCATGTCTAACATTCTATGCAATTAAATACTTGAAATATTAATTATATTGGTGGTACGAGTTTCAGAAGACAAGTGGAAAAATTATTTTGTCTTCTACCAATGTATTTCAGAATCTTTATTTGCAATAATTTCTCTATAAACTATTGATTTTGTATAATAAGATACCCTTAATTCTAGGATATTTCACTACTGTTCATTTGCTTAAGAAAATCACTATTCAAAAATTATCTCAGGATCATTACATGAATAAAGGATCATTGTATGAATAACAAGATTTGATTTATATCATTTTTTTCAAAATCTGACCTTATTTTTCACTTCATGTATATACTTTTACCTTATTTTTTCCATTCAAAGTAATAGCTGAACTTAGCCATAAATGAATTACTCATTTTTCTGGTTTTTTAATCTTCTCAGAAAATTCCTTCCTTCTTTTTCAATGTGTTTAAAGGGGAAAGATGTATTAATGTTCATTTGCCCATACTTGATTAATTCATGGGTTTTGATGCAATCAAATTACTTTTAACACCCAGTTTTTGTTTTTGTTCGCAGAGCTTCATTTGAGTTATGTCATTTAAAATATGAATAATATAATAAGGTTTTTTCCTATTTGAACATTTGGGTACTACTACTTTGTTAATGAAGAGGTACACAGCTCAAGTCTTACAAAATCAGAATTATTGATTAGATTATATTTTAAGATAAGAGCAAGATGTAGTTGTAGCACAATAAAAAAAACACCTGATAATCTAGGCATTAACAAAAATATCTTATTTATATGCTTGAGTTAAAATAGGTAATTTTGTGAAAGCATTAGTGTGCTAAATTGATAGAATTGGAAGAATTTTCAAAAACATTCCCAAATGAAATGCTCCTATCACTGTAATTATACCAATGATACACAATTTAAATTTTATCTAATTTGGCTTGTGACAAGTTGGCTTCCAGGTATGAGCTGGAATGTTGCAGAGTAGTGGAAGTTTCTGATCGGATATACAAGATGACAAGGGAGTTACTTGGAGGGACACTAGGGCATTATTACTTTTCGAACCCCAGTTATGTGCCAGGCATCCTTTGCAGAATGCATTTTCTGATATATTTCTTACAACAAAGCCAACAAGTAGATGCTATTAAATCCATTTCATTGTTAAGGAAGTTAACGTATATCAAATTCAGACTCAGATTTGGTGTTGTATAAGTGTGAAGTGATTATCTCCAGTAAGAGAAGAGAGAAAAAGAAGTCAGGAGATGGGGGTTTAATCTTAATGCTATATAACATATACGCCTTAGGAAAGACATCTGAATTCCTACATTGTAATACTCTTACCTGAAATTTTAATTCCAACATACCCGGTTTTAGGAGAGTATTGTATTCCTGTGTAGAGGGCATACATTTTGAATTCCTTTCAATCCTCATGACTTGTGCCACCCTCTCTCCCAGGATCTGTAGTAGGCCACGAGCTCCATGCCCTTTACTGAATCGGCATAATTAGGGGTATGAAATAGTTTTTAGCAGTATAAAGCCAATTGGTTCAACTCACAAATTAGTCTAATAATACTGTAATCAACTAAATTTGTCTGCCCCAATTTCATATTTTATAGTCAGAGCAGAAAGGATACAACTTAAATCCTAAATATCATAATTTGAGTCCGGGAACAATACCAACTTGTCACTCTCAAAGCCCAGCTGAAGGTGAAACTGGAGAGCACACTAACGTTATGCAGCAGCTGAACAGCACAAGAAAGGAATTCCACGCGAAAAGAGCAGGAAAGGCTGAAGGGGACACTTAGTGTGTTATACTTGACACTGCTCTAGTTTAGCTCATGTTCTGGAGAGTGCTGTGTGCTCTGTTTGTCAAGCAGAAGATGAGCTGCAAATGGTTAGTTCTGTCACTAGTGTGATAAATCTGATTACCAAAAATGTGAGGTCAGGAGAGGACTTCTTAGATTTCAATAATAAAACTAGACTTAAGGCTGTCAAAAGTACTGACTGGTTAATTTCCACAAAATTTAATTTTTCAGAAGTCTTATTTACTATATGTAATATTCCACAGAATACTCGTCAGTTTGCCAATTAAAAAAAAAAAGTTTTAGAATCAAGTAAATGTGGTATCTCCCTGTCTCCATACTTTTATATTCCTACTTAGCATAGGAAGTGTATATTTCCCTTCAATTTCATAGAAGATAATTTCAGGCCCTTTTTTCTCATCAAAGGCAATTTCAGCTTTCCAGATGCCGGCTAATACTTACTTTAGAAAGGAAAAAAGAAAAAAATATATATATATAGACTTGGAAGCCAACACACTTCCCTTTTTTATGGGTTGCTTTATCAAATATTAAAGAACGAACAGAGGATATGCCGTTTCAACAACTAAATCCCAATACTGGTAGTGTATTCGTTCAGATTTCAGCAGTTTTAAGGAATCTCTTTTGCTTTAGGCTGTGCATCGGTAGCTACCTTGGGTCAGCGAGAACCATACAGAGGAGGGTCTAGGATTAAGTCTACAATGTCAGGCTTTTATCAGATTTACACGTTGGTGATGATGAATTTCATATGTTGGGTGTAAGGAGCATATTTCTCTCTGAGTACAGACTCCAATACAAGCCCAGTCAGGCATCCGAATGGAGGCTACATGAGACTGTGGGAAAGGCAGGGCAAATTCATCATCACAGCCTGAAAAGCACACAGCACTGTCAAACAGGATAAAAATGTGAAATCTTACCATAGGTTGTTTATTAGAAACACATCTAAAATTTACATATACTCACAGAACAGTTTTCAGTAGAAGAATGGGGGAAAAGGTATACTAGCCAAACATTATGCAAAAGACGTCAGACAAAATTAACTTTAAAGAAAAGAGCATTACTTGATATTCTCCAAGAAGACAAAATTTAAAAATGAAGTAATGGAATGTTTCAAGTGTCTCCTGTGAGCCGGGATTCTTTTCATTTTTTATACTATTTTGTAAAGGCAAATGGATTTTGTGTGTGTCTGCTTTCTAAGTGGAATTAATTCTTAGTAAGTTTATAGTGCTTCTTGTCAGAAACAGTGATATTTCATATGAACTCCTTTACATTAATTTAGATAATCAAGTTTCAATGGTTCTACATCCTTTCTCAATTTTCAGCATATAAATTATGAACATTACTCAAAATCTTAGTTTCCTTCTGCTATGTAACATGCCAGGGTGGCATGGGCCCAAGGAGTAAAACCTTACCCTAATTGCCTAATGTTTACAGGATTAGTCAGTTAAATGTGCCATCAAATATTTAGGGAGACTGTTTTGTAACAAATACAAACATTTGTTTTACAGTATTGTGTTAAGCATTTTTTTACAGGAAGAAAATAAACTCGGACATTGGATCAGCAACACCATTAGTATAAGATAGCTAGCTGTTGCACTCTGTACTATTTCATGGGCCTAGGGAATTTAGAATATTCTGACATGGCCCATGCTGAGGGCTCCAGAGTCAGTTTTCTATTTTGTCACACAACAAATTAACAACCTAGGGTGACAACACAGTTCTGAGCCCAACGCAGTCAAAGCTACGAGAGTCAGCTCCAAAGAACTACTGCTTTCGCTGATTCTGAGAAATCAAATTTAAATGAGTTCATCATCTCCAAATCCACTCCTTGGAGACATGGCAGTGGTGGTGATGATGATGATGATGATGATGATGTGACTTTTTGTATCAGGGAAGACTCACAAGATTGGGGCAACACCAAGATAATGAACACCACTTTTGAAAAAAGGAATACCTAAAACATTAGCTGTAACTTTTATCACCCTTACAATATATTTGTGAACTTCAGGATATTTTTGCTCGGAGATGGTTCTATAAATCAGGTTTCTTTTGTTTTCAGTGATGTTCCTTTTCACATGTTGTTTATGTATGACCAATAATGAGATGAGATATAAGGAAGCTGTTTTCTCTTATTGCCCTGAGACCAACTCGGCTTAAATTTAGAAATATTTTCCAGATTTAGAAATGCTTAGAAGTAAACTATAAAAGCATGAGGCCTGGGTGTAAGAGCAATTATATTTCCTTCTTTCATCAAAAACAAATTTAAAATGTTCATATGGATTTTACTATAGAACTGTGTTAGTTTTATATTAAAATACAATGCTAACACCAACTGTGGCAGTGATTTACACAGATTTATCACAGACTTTTAAACAATAAAAATGCTATTGAAGTTCTGCTATATTTACAATGCTACATTTATATACCTGCAAATACACCTCAATACTAATGATAAAATCTTATGGTTTTAAAGAGACACATTTCCTCCTGCCCACCCATCTCCATATATTCACAACCACAAGATGAGTTTTCATAAGCCATGTTTAGATTTGTGAAGGAAAAAAAACGAATATTTCCAGTACCTATTCTCTTGCCTTCCTTCTTTTCCAGCTTTGGGAGACACAGAAGCACTTAAATTTCATGCACAAATTAACGTTTGTAGGACCTGTGATCCATGATCACATATATCCAATGAATTGGCTGCAACAGGTCAGAAGAATTTTGAGCCGAGTAATGTAGTTGCATTGTAAAGCACCGAGTAAAAGTGATCCACTGCCAATTCTCTCTCTCTCTCTCTCTCTCTCACACACACACACACACACACACACGATATAAGATACACGGTCCTTAAAAGTAGCATTTAAACTACCCTGTATAACCCCAAGAAGGAATCACCAATGAATACTTTTATGCTGCAACTGTTGATCATGATTAATCAATAAAGTTTCCCATCTAGCCCAAAGAACAACAACGACAACAACAAAAAGAACAAGATGGAAAATAATATAAGCTCGTGATTGTGAGACAAGAAGGAATTCAAGATATATCAATATCCTGAATGTTAATACACAAAGATAATGATCATAAGAGGCTATCTGAACACACTCATATTACTGAATACCTCTTAAAATTAGGTAGCCCTGACTTCATGGGTACCTGAGAGTTTGGTCTGTTCCCAAGAAAGCACTTGAGCCATAATCTTTTATAGCAGAAAAACAGAGAAAAACACTTCCAAGTGGGTACCTGTACTCCAGTTTGCCAATAGGATTTTTCCTCTGTAACTATTTATGTTCTTAATTCTCAAACCTAAAAAAAAAAAAAATAAATTCTCATCTTTTCAATATTGCTGAATGGATTTAAAAGTTGCAGGATGTGAATACTAATATATCTGAAATGCTTATAAATAATCATCTTTTGGATAAAGGTAACAGCACACAGTCTTCTAAGGACTTGTTTTGGTGTCAGTGCTTTGAAAAAAAAAAAAGACTGTGGACCAGTAGGTCTTTCCACACCATTTTCTTTTTCTTTCTTTCTTTTTTTTCTTTAAAGATTTTATTTATTTACTCAACAGAGACAGAGACAGCCAGCGAGAGAGGGAACACAAGCAGGGGGAGTGGGAGAGGAAGAAGCAGGCTCATAGCGGAGGAGCCTGATGTGGGGCTCGAACCCATAACGCCAGGATCACGCCCTGAGCCTAAGGCAGACGCTTAACCGCTGTGCCACACAGGCGCCCCTACACACCATTTTCTAAAGTTTCCTTGACTATGAACCTTCAGCCTGATAAGGCCCAGCAGCTCTTCCTCATCAGTTTATGCGGCAACATGGAGACAACATGGTTTCAAGGGTAATTTCCAATTACAGCAGATCTGTAAATTGTGAGTCATCAAGATTATACAAAATTGAATTTGGCTTCTTTTCAAGTTTCACATTCATCACATAATCGGGATATGAAGCATCCATCCCATAAGAGGAGGTAGCATCCCAAGGAAGGAACGTGTTTAAATAATACACACACCCAATTTTACAGCTGTCCTTTTATATTCAAATGATATTAAACAGACTGTCATGTTAAATTGAAAACATTTTAGATCTAAAAATACCCTGTTGAAACAAATGACAGAGTGAGAAACAAGACCAAAATCTATTTTTATAAAATACAGTCTATAATTTCAGATACAAAAATGCTACATACAACCGTACTTAGATATCTTCTAAATTATAATCTGAGATTTATATTTTTTAAAGTTATCTCTGGTGAATTTCAAATTTAGTACTTTTACAGAGTTTAAATCTCTGGACTGAATCTTTATGTTTCCTTTTAAAACTGGAACTGAGCAAAAATATAATTCTAAAACAAGATTCCTGACTTCAAAGAACCGTGTCTTCAGATAACCTTTCTCCTTAAATCATTAGAACCAATTTCCTTAAAATTATACTTCCTCTTTTTGACTGAGCATTAAGTAGAAAAAAATCATGACTTGGACTTCATTTTGATTTTCTCCTGGTTTTGGATTCCTTTATACTCTTTTGACATCACTATTATATTTTATCATACCTTCTCCCAAAACAAGTTGCTCATTGTATGTTGCTTTCAAGTATGTTACCGAAATATAACCTAAAGGAAGAAATTAAGCTTCTTGCTTCAATTTCCCTTAAGCATCAGTGATAATTACAATCATAACAATTGCCGGATTTGTATTTTTTATTCTGGATTCCTAATTATATAGGACAATTGAGGGTAATTCAAAAGTGTTTCAGATTCACCTACTGCCAAGATTCTTGAAAACGTCTTTTGCAAAACAGAATGTTAATGCTCTGAGGACTCTATTACATTTGCACGAACATGTTCTGTGACTTTTATGGAATGAGAAGGTAAAGGGCTAGGTTCATCATAACTAATATTGTAATGCCACTATGTGCTGACACTCTGTCAGTCAACAAACACCGAGAACCTATTTTGTTTCAATTTTTAGTTATATGTATTTGTATATTGTTAATTTCTAAAGATAACCAGTATAAACTCGGGAGGATCAGTCTGATATATATTTAAGTGTCTGGTCCTGTACAGATCTTACGTAAGCATTGCAGACCAGGAATGTCTGCATCTAAATGATTAGAGGAAATAATGTTTTTCTTATTAAGAATTGTCTAAAAGGAGAATAATTCAATAGATGCTTTAGTTCTTAAATACCTCTTTATTTTAAACTGAACTGTTGTAGGGAGCTATAAATAAGATCAACTTTTGGTCTGTTTCACAAAAGAGCAAGTTTTATCCTGTTATCGTATGCTTGATACTTTAAAAACTCTTCACCTTATCCTCATCTGCAATGAAATATTTTGGTATATTAATTTCTTTCTGGCTAAATCAGTAGTAGCCAGTTGTAATAACCAGCATATGCACACATGCACACACACACAAAGATGACCATAAAATAAAAAGGTCTAATAAAGTGTATGTTAATAAACTTCATTACAGAGACGTGGCCAAGAAGGAAAGCCATGACTCCTTTTTCCATTTTATAAAACAGAGCACGAGAAGTATTTTGCAAGGCTACAAAGTTTTCTTTTCCATTTGTACCATTTTTTGGTAGAAGTAGGATTTTCTTCTTTCTTTTTCTCTCTTCTTTTTTTGCATAAGCACCTACAAACTCTAAAGGTAGCAGATAAGAACTATGGGACCAGTGAATTGCTTTCAGCTACTTCTGCTATGCTAATCAGGTGAGAGAAATCTGGGTTTCCTATTCGAAGCCCTTCTAAACGGCTGAGGTCCTTTACAGCTACCATTAGCTGTCAGCTTCCCCGTGGATATTGTCCATGTGCACTTTGAGGTAGTCATTCCTTGTAAACTTCTTATGGCAAAACTGGCACTCTGCCAGTGGACGATTGGGATTGTGAGTCATCTTGTGTCGGATCAGCATTTTCTTTAGGCTAAAAGCCAAGTCACAAACCTAGAAAAGACCCAAAGAATCCAATCATATTATACTGAAAAACCTGAAGATATGCCGATTTATCATTTATACAATATACATTATGCATAGTCCTATTATCAAGTATGTACCGATGGGCATAAGAACAAAAATTGCTTGAAACAAATGGAATTTAACATCTCAACTAAAGGGTAGAGAAAATTAATTCTAGTTCCCAAAAGCTGTTTGCATTTAATGTGTGTGTCTTTTATACCCTAACCACCCTCTCTCCTCCTCCACTACTGTATTTAAACATGTCTAGAGAAATAACTCCTTGGGAATAATATCTTTCTTCCCATGATGGAGTGTATTGACAATTTCATAGTAAACCTCTTAAACAAAATGCCCAATGGCCCAGGGCATCTCTCCATATGACATAAATAGCACAAGACATGTCTCGCCAGCGACCCCTTCAATTTAGTCCCACTTGTGAAGTAAAAGGTTAACACTGCTTTAAGCATCCTAAGTGGAAGTTTATTACCCACAATTCCAATTCTTGATTTCTTATTATATACACTCATTTAACTAAGGCATCTAACATGTTTATTTCATATAAGCTCTGCCACATCACCAACACCTGGCCCAACAGATGTTAGCTATCTAATAATTACAAATATTAAATTACCACAGAAGATGTAAGGTCTTCCTGCCTCAGTACTTTCCCACTTCTCTTGATGTAGCTTCCTCTTACTGACTCCTCGGGGAAGCCTATATGATCTGTCTGCCAGAAGTCCTCGGTTAAATGCTTTCATAGTAGCTTCTACTTCTCCTTTATAAAACACTTACCCTGAATGTAATTAGGTGATTTTCTTATGTCTGTCTCCTTACTGGTCTAAGAAACATTAGGGCAAGAGTAATCATTCCATTAATATTTGTTGAAAGAAAGAAAGAAAGAAAGAAAGAAAGAAAGAAAGAAAGAAAGAAAGGGACGAAGGGAAGAAAGAAAGAAAGAAAGAAAGAAAGAAAGAAAGAAAGAGAAAGAAAGAAAGGAAGGAAGGAAGAAAGAAAGGAAGGAAAGAAAGGGAAAGAAAAGTGGTTAAGATGTTTGGTAGATAAAAGTCCTATGAGCAATGTAAGTACACCAAAGCCTGTGGAATAATTCCAGAGAAATCGAAGAAGGTACCTAGAGAGATTATTTTCAAGTTAAAGAAACTCTAAATTTCCAAATTGTTTTTATAAGTATAATCAAAATTTGTTATTATAAATAACGTAGAATTATAATATATCCCCTATCTTCTATTTCCCTGGCTCCTTCTCTAAAGCCCATGTAATGAGCAATAGATACCAAATTCTTCACTGGCTTCCCATTGAAAGTAGATTCAAAATAAATTCCTTACCATGGTTCAAAGGCCGGTCAATTTGCTCTCCAACTTCACTTGCATCCCTTCCTTCTCACGATGCTCTAGCTTCACCTGCCTTCTTACCTCCCCTAATACCCAGACTCGTTCCCACCTACAGGCCTTGATTTATACTATTCCCTGAGCCTGGAATGTTCTCTCCCCCATGGCTGACTCCTTCTCATCCTTTAGGTTACTTAGAGTTACTTTCTCAGAGACTTCTTCCTGAATTATTCTTTTATGCCTCCCCCTCATCCTTTTTAAATTTTTTCCCAGTCTTTATCATAGAATGCAATTAGGTATTTATTCAGGTTTATTTGCTCAATGTCTATACCCCACAGGAATGAGCGGTCTGTGAGTACAGGGGACATAGTGTCTTGTTCACTTCAGTCTCATTTCAGTATTTGGCACAGGAAGTAGGTTGAAGGGCTAACATCAGCTTTCATTATATGCCAGGAACCATTCTTTGCAATTCATAAAATAACTTGTGCAATCCTCACCTCACCCTTTTAGGTAGATACTAGTACTATGAACCCCATTTTACAGAAGGAAATTGACACTTTCACTTCAGTGTCTCAAGCAGGTTGCCCAAGGTCACAGAACTAGGAAGTGGTTTCCAGGATTTAAACCCACGCAGTGTGGATTCAGAGTCTTTGTAACCCCAAGGACAGACTATTATTAAAGGCTCGAACTTCAAACAAAGATATGTGAGCTAACTGTACTTTTTCCATTTGCCTGGCTGACACCATTTTTAAGGAATAAAAACCTCTCTGAAAAAATAAAGGAGGTTCTCAGACAGTTCAGCTCACCAGTGTGTTGTGAGGGATACAAGTTCAAGTTCATTTACATGGTCACCATGGGAAAATTACAGCAGCAGCAAGCTAGAGAAATGGAAAGGAAGTGGAGCAAGATGCTGAAGTCATTGATAATGGCTCTGAATTAAGGAGTCCTCGAAGCTCCAACAGGAGCTGGGATGAGAACAACCCAATGGATTTTTGAATGAGGGCCCGAGGATTAAATGTCAGTAGAGGGTAGCTGATGTCACAGTTGTGAAAGTGACTACCTACACGTTAAAAGCTATGTTTTCATGACCTTAAACAGTCATTAACAGACTTCAAACTGATGTTCTGTATAAATCGGTCAAATACAAGGACATTCATGGTCATTTTAAAATTATGGGAGAGCAAGAAAGAATTCAAATAGTCAACAGGAATGCTTCCTTTTCTTTATTTCCACCTGAAGTTCTTAGCAAACCCTTCCACCTATTCCAAATTAGTATTATTCACCTGTCAAAGAACAGGAAAATATTTATTCTTTCTCTAGGCTAGCAGTAAGCGGATTTTGTTTTAAAATGAAGTGAAACAACACATTTATCAAAGTACCTTGAGAGAGAATATTAAAATTCTATATAAACATCTTTAATTAACATTTATCAATCACATACAATGTGCCTTGCCACTTCAGTTAGAAACAGAATAACAAAGAGCACTCTGTCCTGCCCTATGGAGTCCACAGTCCTAAAGAGAAATATTTTCAATGCCATGAACATACTGCTAGAAGAAGGAACAGAGGAGAGGACAATCAAGTCTTCCTAGATGTACAGGTGTTGTCAGGTCATAAGGTGGGGAATGATATCCCAGGGAGATGGAAGAGAACGTGCAAAGGTACGGGGTTGTAACGAGCAAGGCTCATGTGGGGAAGTGAAAACAGTTCACTAAGGCTGAAGAAATAGATTATTAGAGCAACAAGCTGAAATAAATAAATAAATAAATAAATAAATAAATAAGAGAAATAACTTGAAAAAGATGTTAGAGTTGAAGGCTGGAGCCAAACCCTGGAGATCCTGGTAATCATAATAAGACACTAGAAGTATCTTCAGCAAGTGGTGGGGATTCATTAAAGGATTCTAAATAGAGACTAAAACTAAAATATCATTTAGTCAGCAAGCTTGAGTCAGCAAGGCCAATACTATTATTCCACTCTAAGCCAGAAATGATTTGGATATGAACTAAGACAGGACTTATTGATTCATTGATTTATGCTCTTAAAAATATTCACTAAATGTTTCCTGTATGCCAGGCAATGTTCTAGGCCTTATGATACAGCAACAAACAATAAAGAAAAAAACTCTGTTGTCATGGAACTTATAATACATAATAAATAATTAGACAAACAAATATGTGATATTCAGGTAAGTGCCATGAAGGAGAAGAATATGGGGTGATGGTTATCAAAGTAATGGAAATAAGAAAGAGAAGAATTTGAGCTGAGAATTGAAATAAGTACAGGAGAAGGGCATAAAGATAACTTGAGAAGGGTGTCCCAGACAAGGGAAGCAGCCCCCCCCCCAACAACAACAAAAAGACCTATTTATTGGAATATAAATGTGTCTGCATGTGTCTGAAAAACAGCAAGGAAATGATGTGGTCAGAGTGAGGTGGACAGTGGTGGTGAAGTGAGAGCAGTAGGGATAGGAGGGTGGGGGTGCAGATCCATAGAGACTTTCAGACCATGGTAAAACTTTGGTTTTCATTCTAAATGGGATGGACAGTCATTGGAGGGTTTGAGCAAATGAGTAAAATATACTACATATACAATCTACATCTAAAATATATAAAATCTGACTCAGGTTCTAAAAAGATGACTCCGGGTGGCAAGCTTAGAACAGACTGGGAGAAGCAAAGATCAAAGACAGATAAATTAAGAAACTACTGCTGTATTGCAGGAGACTAAGATGGTAGTTGGGGAGATGTGAAAAGTGTTCAGATTCTCAGCTTATTTTAAATGTAAAGCCAACTGGATTTGCTACTGGATTGGATGTCAGGAGTGAGAAAAAGAGAAGAGTGAAGGGGGCAATGGCAATTTAAAAAAGATAAAAAGTTTGAGAAATATATAGAAGGAAAGACTGTCGGGAATTACTGGGACTGAACGGGAGCTACTTGGGTTTGAACCCTAGACTACTGACTTCGCCAGTAATAAGTGGTAGAGAAGAGGCAAGTCACTCAACTTCAGTGAGCCTCAATTGCTCCACAGAAGTGGAAATAATACCTGGGTATTTCTGGGGTGTAGTGGAGATGAGAGAGAATATATATAAACTGGATCACTGTGTCTTTCCCACAATAGAAGCTCAACTAGATGATGCTATTGGTCATGGCTTAGGGAAAAAGTATCTGGCACGAGGCTCAGAGCTTTGGTTTGAGTTATTTGGAGACGGTGGAGCCCTCAGAGAGATGTACATGTTGAGTGACTGAGAAGGCTGGGGAGATACTGATTTCAGTGTGGAAGATAGGAGAGATGTCTTATAAGCAGCTTCAAAATATCTGCCTAGGGTTCAGAAGAGAATTCTAGGCAGGAGAAAGAGAGATTTGGAAGTCATCACCATGGGGATAGTAACAAAGATACTAGAAGCTCAACAGCTAAGGCATGCTGGGGGAGCTGCATGGGGTGGAATGCCTGTGCCTAAGGCGCTAGTGTTGAGTGAAGTGGCATTTGAGCAAACTTATAACGAACTGAGAACAACATAGATCAGTTTTTTCTTTACAATTTTGCTCAAACGCCACTCAAATGTCATTTGTGTGTGTGCGTGTGTGTGTGTGTGTGTGAATGGCAGGCAGTGTAAACAAGAGATGGAGAGGACTTCCCAAACAGAGGAAGTAGTGCATGTAGCCACATGGAACAAGGGTCAGGGATGCAGAACAGCATCACTGCTTTAGGAAATTCAGTGTTAGTACAAGTAAAATGTAGACTACTGACAGATAAGAGATTAAGATTTAATAATAAGAATTGACAAAAAGAATAATTTTTCAGTTAAGTAAGAAGGTGGATTTTACCCTGTGGGTTGTGAGACACTATCACAGAGAGGCACATGATTAAGTTTACTTTGAGACAATCACATTGGCACATGTCTACTGACACCTGAGAATTAAAAAGGATTTTTAAGAGAATACTATGAACTGTATGCCAATGAATTAGATAACTTAGATGAAATGAACAAGTTCCTAGAAGCACACAAATAACCAAAACTGATTCAAGAAGAAACAGAAAAACTCCAGAGACCAGTAACAAGTAAAGAGATTGTATCAAAAAAACAAAACAAACCAAACAAGAAAAACCCAAAAAACTTCCCAACAAAGAAAAGTCTAGAACCAGACAGTTTCACTGATAAATTCCACCAAACCTTTAAAGATGAATTAACACTAATCTCCTCAAATTCTCCCAAAAAACAAAGAAGAGGGAATACTTCCTAATTTGCTCTGTGAAGCCAGCATTACCTCCATACCAAAGCCAGACAAAAATATTAAAGAAAACTTTTTGAATACAGATGCAAAAATCTTCAAACTAACAAAAAAACAAAAAACAAAAACTCTAACAAGCCAAATTCAAAGGTATATTAAAAGGATTACAAGTCATGACCAAATGGAATTTATCCAGACTGCAATGGTAGTTCAACATAAGAAAATCAAACAATACACCACATTAACAGAACAAAAGATTAGAACAATTATCTCAGTTGATGAAGGAAAGCCTTTGACAAAATCCAACACCCTGTCTTGATAAAAATACTGAACAATAGGAGAGAAGGGAGCTTCCTCAACATAATAAAGGGCATTTATAAAAAACTCACAGCTAACATCACATTGGTGAAAAGCCGAAAAATAATGCCAAAGAATGGACCCCTACTTCACACTATATTCAAAAAATTAAAATAGATCAAAGACCTAAATGTAAGAGCTAAAACTATCAAACTCTTAGAAAAAACAAACAAACAAACAAACAGGAGAGTAAATCTTCATGACCTTGAAATTGACAATTCTTAGATTTGACACCAAAAGCATGTTGCGAAAAAAGAAAAAAACAAACAGATAAATTGAATTTCAACATTGAAAAGGTTTTTTTTTTTAAGATTTTATTTATTTTAAGTCATCTCTGCATCCAACGTAGGGCTCAAACTTACAACGGCCAGATCAAGAGCTGCCTGCTCTCCCGCCTGAGCCAGCCAGGCACCCCCAAAACTGAAAAGTTTCATGCATCAAAGGATATTATTAAAAAAGTGAAAAGATAATTTATGGAATGTAAGAAGATGTCTAGTATCTAGAATATACAAAGAACTCTTACATTCCACAACAAAAAGGCAAATAACAGAATTTTAAAATGGGAAGAAGACCTAAGGAGATATTTCTCCAGAGAAGATACAAATGCCAACAAACAAGTATATAGAAAGATGCTCAATATTATTAATCCTTGAGGAACTTTAATCAAAGCCATAATGAGATATCACTTCACATGCCCTAAGAGGACTATAATTTTAAAAAACAGGAAATTAAAAGTGTTGACAAAGATGTGGAAAAATTGGTATTCTCGGGCATTGCTGGTGGGAATATAAAATGGTGCAGCTGCTATGAAAAACAGACAGCAGCTCCTTGAAAAGTCAGAATCATCATATGACACAGCAACTCTACTCCTAGGTCTGTGGCCCAAAGAATTTAAAACAGGTACTTAAGCACCTGTATGCACATCTCAGAGCAATTCACAATAGCCAAAAGGGAGAAACAACCCAAATGCGCATCAATTATGAATAGATAAACAAGTTGTGGCACATACATACAACGGAATATCATTCAGCCATAAAAGGGAATGATGTACTGATACAGGCTACAATGTAGATAAACCCTGAAGACATTATGCTAAGTAAAGGAAGCCAGTCACAAAGGTCACATCCTGTATGATTCATTTACAAGAAATAACCAGAATAGGTAAATCTATTGAAATGAAAGAAGACTGGTAATTGTCAGGGTCTGCGGAAAGTAGGGAATAACTCCTTAATGGGTATGGAATTTTATTTTGGGACATTAATGTTTGGGCATGAGATGGAGGTGACGGTTGCACAACACTGTTAATGTACTCAGTGTCAATGAATTGTTCACTTTAAAATGATTGATTTTATGTTATGTGAATTTCATCTCAATTAAAAAAAAACATTACTTTGAAAGGGTGGTGAACACGTACACTGGAGATTGAATGTAATAAAACATAGGGAGGGTTTGGGCTGTGCACTGCTAGTGGAAATAGAAACTGAGAGGAAGTAATAGATTTGAGTGTTATTTAGGAAGGAGAAAGATGGAATGGGTGAGAAAGGACAACTTCTATCCAGAATGAGTAGGTTAAGAGGATAAAATTTTGGAACAAAGACACCCAGTTCTCTCTCTGAGCATGCTGCATTTCAGGGAGGTTTTGGAGGCACTGTATCTCTACTCAATGGACCAGTCAGAGCCACAGAAAAGGATCAGAGAGTTTTGAAAATATGATAGAAAGAGATGATAGGAGAAGGGAGGGAAAACTGAATGGGAAGAAATCAGAGAGGGAGACAAACCATGAGAGACTCTGGACTCCAGGAACCAAACTGAGTATTGCAGACCAGAGCGGTGAGGGGGGATGCGGTAACTGGGTGGTGGGTATTAAGGAGGGCACGTGTGGTGATGAGCACTGGGTGTTATACACAACTAATGAATCACCGAACACTACATCAAAAACTAATGATATACTATATGCTGGCTAATTGAACATAATAATAAAAAAATTAATTAAAAAAAGAAGTAAATAGAAAAAATCATGCTTGTAACATTACAGTTTTTTTTTTTTTAGTAAATATCATGGCCAAGTTTAGCTTAGGAAGCAGTCAACAAAAATATTTCACATAAATGAAAGTTGAGTTGAATGTGATGGTAGGAAGGTGTCCGTACACAGTTAATATTTAATTTCTATGTCCCATCAGTTATTTGTGTAGCTGTACAATTTAGTAATCTAAATAGGTTTTGCCTATAAGAAATTGTTTCCAGTAAAAGCACCAATAAATTAAACCAACTGAAATTATGAAGCTGGGGCTGTACCTCCGGTTCAGGATAGAGCTCTACATGCTTTCTCTACAAGTACTTCTTGCCTTAAAGAAGTTCACTGTTCATATAGGTATTTTTATGAGTAGACCCACTGGGAGGACATTGTTGCCTTAACCTTACCACCAAAGTTTCATGGAAAGACAAGGAAAACATCTTGTGTTTGTGAGTTTCCTTTCATGTGGACCGCTTACTCCATACTTTTTCCTTTGGGATATGCCAATGGGACAAAGTCCTCGGGTTTCCCTCCACATTTAAAGATAATTCTCTACTGTGCAATTTCACACACAACTTTAATGCTGCTTCTTCTACTGAGCTACATTAATACTCTTCTTGCTATTTTTGTGTTGGAAATAAGCATCCAAGTGTTTTCCCTAAAGCCGGTACCAATCTTCTGTCTACTGTCAATCTTACACAGAATCGTGACACCGCTCATTGAGAAACCAAATTTTCCCTTAATTAATTAACACTTAGATTAATTTTACTGACAGTGGTAGTATTTTTCCTTTCATAAATAGTGTAAACAACTATGTTGATAATTTCATTTCAATTCAAGTGTCATAAACAGAAAATCTAAACAATTAGCAATATTATTTAAACAAAGGAGTTTGTTCATGTTTTAGAAATCCATAGTTAGGCTGTAACAAAATAAATAATATCTATGACCAGTGAAATCTCTGGTTTAAGTGTCATTAACCTGTCAAAGATCTGGGGAGACACATGAAAGCTGCCTTGAATCATCATGCACTTATACTTTGAAAGAACAACTCAATTGCATTAAAAAAGCGTGCAAGTGTGCCTTAAAGAAAATCAGAGTTTATTTGCTGCCAGCAAACTAGGATGAACAAAATTACTCAAAGTGGTTACACAGATTATGCAATCAAAAGATATAAGCAGCACAAGACATTAATAGAAAGACCAGCACTGCAAAACACACACACACACATACACCCACATAGATGCCCAGATGCAGACACACACACACACACACACACACACACACACACACACACACTCTTCCAGCGCATTCTGTTACTGGAGGACACTGGGCAAAGAGAAGAGAAACCAAACTCACGTCGCACTGAAAAGGTTTTTCTCCAGTGTGCGTCCTCTTGTGCTCATCCAGGCCTCGCTTCTGGCTGAAGGCTTTGCTGCACTCTGAGCACTTGTACGGCTTCTCCTGCGGTCAATGGAAAGAGATCGCCATGAATTCGAGTGAACTTAGAGCCCTCCTTACTAAGGTGTACGTGGAGGGGGGGTATTTTATCTAGTTCTGTAGGTGCTGTGGCAAATCCAGACGGGTGCCACGAGTTATTTTAAGTATTCAGGAGAAATGGCACTACTCACCATCTGCTGGGAAACTGAACTACACGCTCAGGGCAGTTCACGTTCCAGCGTTAGACTGTACGACAGTCTTTAATTACATCATACCTTTGCAAGGCTGGCTTCTGAATGATGGACATGATCCAACTACTAAAACAACTGAACTCTTAGGTTTTCTTTTGGTCTTGGCGGGCTGCAAAAATTCCCTGAGATACTAAGGGCATCACGGACCAAGAGAGTTTGGGACCCCTGATCTAGATGGTACAAATTGTTTACTATCTCAGAGGAATTCCTGAGAATGAAAACTTCAGAACAAAACTGTCATCAGATTTCGGGGGTAAGTTTAAAAAACTACAGCTCAACTGTGATTTAAGTATTTTCATTTCTATTGCCCAATCTTTCTTTCCTAGGTAGAACATTCTTTTATAAAATCTAAGTTACTTTTTTAAATGAGGCATTTTTAAATTGTTTGTTATAGACTCTTAAGGAAAAAAAAAATATCTCCACAGGAAAAGAGAAAATGTCCACATTCCTCATCCACCTTTGATACCAGGCACTTATATCACCAACCTTTTCACTTGGAAAGAATTGTGAAATAAATTAACACTGTTCCACTAAAACAGCCCGTCAAAAAACAAAACAAAACAAAACACCCCCCCCCCAAAAACAGCTGGTTATTACTAAACAGTGCATAAATAAAAAGATTTGAGGGAAAAAATGAGGTTTAAAGTAAACTTGCAATGAGATTTTTTTCCAAACACATCTTCAAAAATGTTTTAAATAGTTTTTTAGATTGAGGTTGTGTGTGTGTGTGTGTGTATTTAATTTCCTGTTATGTACATAAGTTCCATGCATATTTTCTCCTTAGTATTTAAGAGTATTATAAACATTTTCAGACCTACAAAACCAAACCGACATGTGTCTGTCTACCAGCTAGCTCTCAAGGAATCAAACATTACCAGGACAGGTGTGCTTCTCAACACATCCCCCACCCCCACTCCCTAACTGCAGCACCTGTCCATGTCCTCAGAGGTGACTGCTGTGCTGGCTATGGGGCTTACCATTCCCTTGTTTTTCTCTATATTTTTACTGCACATGAATGGAAGGATCTCTAAGACATAGTATTATTTTGCCTTTTAAACTTACTTATATAGTATGATACTAGATGCAAACTCTGTGAGTTCTTCTGAAATTGACTTATTTTTGCTCAACATTACCTTTATGAGCTTCTAGTCCCCAATTTCATTTGGTGAACACACGTTGTTCCTACTCACTCATTTTTAATACCATATCGTATTACATTCAATGGCTATGCTCCATTTTGCTTATATACATTATCCAGTGATAGGTGGTTCAAGTTTTTCCAATTTTTCACTCTTACAAATTTGCTCTGGATTTTTTTGTACATGTTTACTTGAGTGAAGATCAGTGTGATCCCCTATGGTATGTATATCTAGAAGTGGGACTGCACCTTCAACTTTTCTAGAAATGGCCAAACTCTGCACAGTGGATAAACCGTTTTACACTCCAACATCCAGTATATTCTTATAATTCTATCACTGTATTTTACAAATTCTGAGACTCATGAGGTACATGATGAGTGTATATAAATTTAAAACTATTATGTTCCTAGAAAATAGGACCTTTTATCATGTTGAAGTGATCTTCTTTACCTGTAATAATTCTTTTTACTTTAAAATTAATCTCATCTTAATATACCCATAAAAGCTTTTTAAAATTAGTATTTGATGGGGGGTAGGGAAATTGGGGAGATGTTGGCCAAAGGGTACACATTTGCAGTTAGAAGATGAGTAAGTTCTGGAGACCTAATGCACAGAATTGTGATTTATAGTGAACAATACCGTCGTATGTATTTCAAAGTTGCCAAGAGACTAGATCTTAAATGTTCTCAACATACATGTGCACACACGCACAACACAAAGGTAATTACATGACATGGTGGAGGTTTAGCCAACACTATGGTGGTAATCGTATTGCAATATATAAGTGTATCAAATCAATACCTTGCACCCTTTGAACATATATAATGTTATATGTCAATTATACCTTAGTTTAAAAGAAAGAGGCAAAAAAAATAAAATTAGTGTTTGCCTGGTATATTCATCTTTTTACTTTCAGTCTATATCCTATCGATGAGGAGTGTCTCCATAAACTGTTATCAACTGGATCTTTTTAACCTACCCTTATATCATTTTTTTTAAGATAGCAAGTTTTGTTTCTTAATATTCATTATCATTTATTATAATTACTGTTATGATAAATATATTAGGGTATTTATCTATTAATTTTGTTATTAAAATATATTTGAATATATTTCTAACATTTTATTTTGTGCATTACTTTTATCTTGCCAATCTTCTCAGGTTTTTTTCCCCTGTATTTTCTTGCATGTTTTGGATTGATGATTTCCCCCTTGTATTATCATAGAAGTCATGAACACTATTTCTATCTCTTAATGGTTATCCTTAACGATTCTACCATTAATTTAACACAATCTAAAGTTTATCTGTATGTTTTCCCTCCTACTGAATAACAAGTCCTGCAGAATGCTCCTGTATTACATGTTATATGTAACAGTATCTTATTTGTGTCTTGATTTTTAATGCCCGATACAGAATCATTATTACTTTACACATCAGTGTGGTTTAGTTTTATACATGCTTAACAATTTCTTTACTTTTCATGCTTTCTTAACTGAACTTCAGAGGATCTGATGATGGTAAATTCTGTTTTTATCTGATTGAAAATGACTTTATTTCTCATTTGTTATTAAGTGAAAGTCTACAAATCCAATTAGATGTATAACAGACTATTTTTCACGTCTCTTAACCATTTCCATCTCTTGTATATGTAATTTCTTTAGATTCAGTTGATCAATTATCTTCAGTTATGAATAACTTGTTAACAGGATCATTTGAGTTTCTAATTTCCATTATATTTTAAATTTTTGTAAGTTATTTGGTTCTTTTCAATTATGCTTAATTTTTGATAAAATCTTGTTTTTTACTCATGTTGCTTATGTCTATTTAAAAAACATTCTAGACATTTGTATAATTTACCTCATCTGATAAATCATTATCTTAAGTTTTTTGGAAATGTAATTCTGCTATTTGCGGTTTCTCCTGTCTCCTGCTCATGGTTCTTGTTTCCTTGGGTGTTTCTGGAATTTGGAATCATGGGCTCCTGTTTGGTGGTCTTTATCTGTTAAAATTCTGTGACCCCTAGGTTGAGGGTAAGTCCCTCCAGACACCATTTGTGTTTGCTTCTGCCAGGCATTCTGGGATGCTATCAATCAAAGACCATTTTAAGTTTATTTCTTGCCTTAGGGTTTTCTGGTCAGGGAAGCATTTTAAGTCTGAACTCTAAACACACTTGAGGGAGAGATTTGTGGTTACAAACTCCAAGGAGAACTCTTTTTCTCTAGCCAGCAATGACTCTGAGACAGTTAAATGTCCCAAGCACCTCCGTTTATTTCCAGTTCCTGATTTCATTTTGAGTATCGCTTTTCTAGGGTCCCAGCATTGTGGTGGGATGTGGTTCCATCTTGCCCTACCACCTACGCCCAGCGCTTGCCTCCCTTTCCGTCACCATTAAAAACCAACCCTTGAATGTACAGATCCTGGCAAACGCCCTGAAGGTGTTCTCATTCTTAACTTGATCTGATCACCCTGGCATTTGGCTGCAGTTCGCTTTGTTGGATCCTGGGGATTACTGTTACTTCCCCCCTCCCCCCAAGTTCGGATATCTCCTATTTGCTTTATTACATCCAGCACGGATAGGTGTTTTACATAGGGCGTCTGTATTTTATTTTATTTTATTTTACAGAGATAGAGACAGCCAGTGAGAGAGGGAACACAAGCAGGCGGAGTGGGAGAGGAAGAAGCAGGCTCATAGCGGAGGAGCCTGATGTGGGGCTCGATCCCAGAATGCCGGGATCACGCCCTGCGCCAAAGGCAGACGCTTAACCGCTGTGCCACCCAGGCGCCCCGGGCGTCTGTATTTTAAATGACTGCTCAAGGAAACAGAAAAACATTGCATTTTTCTTGGCCGTCCGAAAAATATGTTTACTGCATTTGTCAGCTAGTCTAAATCAATACAATCTCTTTTCACATATTGCATGGTTTTTGGTGCCTGTTATTTCTTCAAATATTGCCCAGTTAAAAACAACCAACCAAACAAAAAACAACAAAAAACTTGAAAATGTAGTTGTAAGTATTTAAATGAGAAATTTCTTGGAGTTGCTGGGACTTTCATGATATCCAAACGTTTTACTTAAACTTATATTTTAAAAACGTATAAAGATATATCAATATGATGCATATGGAAAGAAAAAAAGGAAAGCTCTTCTCTCTACAATTTATCTGTAAAACAAGATCTTGTGAAGAAGTAAGAGGCACATCACTGTGGCAGCCGCAACGACAGGTAAGTATCTGGCAGAGAACAACCTAAGACAGGACCAGTTATCTGGATGACATCCTAAGAGAGTGACGGGAAGTTTCCAGGAGGAAAAGGCAGTGAAAACCAAGGTCTGAGCATCACTGATTAAGAACACCCTTCTCATTCATTCCTAAATTTCCTCTTAGCAGGTACTGTCTAGGTAAGCATCCTACAGTGCCCCATGGGTACTGAGAAAGGTTCCAAACCAGTGTATGGAGATTCTGGAAAGGCAGAGGGGTTTTGCAGTTATCACAAAAGTTTTCAAAAACTCAAATGTGTATTATACATTGGCTTGGATTGAATAAATAATGTTTTATACACACACACACACACACACATATTCGCCCACTCATATATTGGTATTTTTCAAATGTTTGTAAATACTGCTGGTATTTAACCAAATACTGATTATTTCAATATACTTTATTTACAAATGTCACTGAAATTATATTACCTTCACTTATCCATTTTCTCCTATAAAAGGCATTAAAAGTACAACCACCAGCATGTGCTTCTATGTGTGTGTTGGCAGGAAAGTTGGGGTTGAAATTTATAATGTTAGAAAGGTTTCTCCAATTTAAAAAATTGAGAATTATAGTTGGGAAAGGGACCCATTTGATGAAGCAGTTCTGTATCTGCCTGGACTCACTCTTTTCTACCAGGAACCATTTGAAGCTGAAGGTTCCCTGGGATTTTGTCCTAAGATTATTAGCTCACAAAGGACTCTACAATCACACTTCTAAGTCAGTCTAGAAAGAAAGGTTCTCTGAGTCCTTAGGTCATAGCAAAGTATAGTAAGAAGAAGCCATATTTGCCTTTCATATGTCTGTCCATCTATTTTATCCGCAAGTCTTAAACAATCTACAATTTTCCTGGAGAAATTACAAGGAAGGATATAATTCTTGACAGATTCGGTCAGAATGCCATATTGTGCTCCTTGGAAAGAACTTTAATGCCCACCCTTGAAAAGATTCCATTTTTTAAAAAAGATTTTATTTATTTATTTAGAGAGCTTGTGTGCAAGTGCATGTGAACAAGTGTGGGGAGGGGCAGAGAGAGAGGGAGAGAGAATCCCTAGCAGATTCTGTTCTGAGTGTGGAACCTGACACGGGGCTCAATCTCACGACCCTGAGATCAGGACCTGAACTGAAATCAAGAGTCAGACGCTCAACCAACTGAGCCACCCGCGTGCCCCTGAAAAGATTCCAATTTACAGTGAATGATGCCAAAGCAAGTATGAGAGAATTCCTGCTCCAGTAAACAGCTGTTATACCAGAGGCAGAGCCAGAAGATCACAGGGCATTCATCTCAAATTTAAGAAAACCAAATGAACTGAAATAAGAAGAAAAAAACTGCATTTTATTTTTCAGGAAAAAAGAAACAATACAAAACCCTCATCCCCCTTCTTTACTAATTTCTTCCCAATTATTCCTAGTCTGCCATATGAAAGAAATACCACCTTTCACATGGTAAACATAGTTGGGCATAGATAATAAGCTACACCTTCACCTTTTCTTCCTCTCCTTTTCTCTGGAAATTGTGAAAAAAATCTATGTCACCTCTGGAGCATTCCTAAATATTCTTAGCCCTAACTTCTCAGTCCAGAAGCATCCATGCTTGTGTGAGAGGAAGGAAGAGAACTTCAATTTCTAATCTTCGCTGCCTGCCCTTACCATATGGTTCACTGAGGATGACAGTGGTTAGACAACTAGAGTGGTGGACACAGCAAGAGACCATGTGACACAGAAAGCTTAGGAAATCTTTGAGTTCTTACTGTCAGGTTAGGCAACAGAGGTGAGGCTGAGCTCTCTGCTACCATCCCAAGTACACACTGGAAAACAATCTGCGGGCTGGTGTGGCCAAAGTGTTTACGCAAGTTCGGATACTGTCGGACTTCCAAAGGCCCCATTGCTCCTCCCCCACGAAGAACTCATACACTAGCAACATTTTGACATTAATCATCTTATAACTCCACTACCTGTCTTCCTCTATCTCTTCCTCCATTACAAAATCTTTAATATGGGCACAAAATCCGATTCAATAAAACATCATGGAAATTGTAACACTTTCCAAGGGGAATCTGTAGTATAAATTACACATTTTAACTCATTAGCGGGATTTAACCGGAGACAAAATGATTAGGTCCTTGATTAGTTCTGTTTCTGAATGATTACACAGTTTAACTGACAAATAGCTTGTCCTTTGTCATCATAACTGGGGAATCATTACTAAATGGAGGCAATCTATTTGTCAGTTAAACTGTGTAATCTGTCAAAAGCAGAATTAATCAGTAGTCTAATCAGTTCTCTTTAATCAAACAGCATTTGGCAGAATTCATTCAAAAGGTAGGATTTATAGAGCTCCACACCCTGTACCTTGTTATGTAGCTAATAAGTCCTATTTTTGTATTGCTAATGACCATCTACATAAAAAATAACTTCAAATGTTATATTTTTTCCCAATAAGAACTGAATTAATAAATCTCAGAATCACTTTAGAAACAAAGTCACATTTTTAATAAATCTTGGAGGGATCTGAATGTTGAAGTCCTTTAAAATAGAAATTTATTGGTGGTTTCCTGTTAGGACTGCTTGCCAGGATAGGTAAAGAAGCATGTCCTCCACTACAAAGACTACCAAAGACAAGGGTGGATCATGGGTAGATTATCTGCATGCCATAGGTGGGTATTCTGAATATTACCTTGGTTGTTTTTATGTTAGGCCCAATCAAATAGAAACAGAAAATATGGCAAGTGAGCGTTTTCCCTTGTACTCAGAGGTTAAGATAAATGGTTTAAGGAAGTCACAGGATGATGGTTAATAAATACTCTTTTGTGACAGTGGTAGCCTGACTCCAATAAAATTGAGAAATAAAAATCGTAAGCAATTGAAACAGGCAGACTAGTGAGGATGAGGAGGACTGGCAGGGCCTGTGGTATTCTTTTTTTTTTTTTTTAAAGATTTTTTTTTTTTAATTTATTCATTTGACAGAGATAGAGACAGCCAGCGAGAGAGGGAACACAAGCAGGGGGAGTGGGAGAGGAAGAAGCAGGCTCATAGCGGAGGAGCCTGATGTGGGGCTCGATCCCATAACACCGGGATCACGCCCTGAGCCGAAGGCAGACGCTTAACGACTGAGCCACCCAGGCGCCCCGCCTGTGGTATTCTGAACATATATAAACATAGCTGGCTTATGACAGGGTTCAACCTGTGAGCAAAACACTGGCTTCTTGGTTGTTATATAGTACGTGGATATACCTGATGGACAAACTCTTCCCTATTTGTCTTGCTCAAAGCTACACCAAGCAAGGCCAGAATGTCCATGGTGTTAATGAAATTACTTCCATGTGAGTAACTTGGACAGCAAATACAATTTGAAAGAAGAAACTCACTGAAGAGGAATCAGATGTGGAAATAAGTCTCTCTCTCTTTTTCTCTTTCTTTCTTTCTCTCACACACACGCACATACACACACACATACACACACATGCACACACACAAGTATATTAGGATATACAAGTTATCTCTTGTTCCAAATTAATTTTATTTGATTATCTTTTCTAGACTAAATATTTCTAGCTATTCATATTTTCCCTATTAAAGTTCAGAAAAATGACGACTTTCATCAGATGATCATTTCCTACTTCTAACTTTAAAAGAAAATCTTAAAAACCTCATGAAGCAGGGATTTGGTACGAATTTCTTAAATACGAATTTTTTTTTTTAAAGATTTTTTTATTTATTCGACAGAGATAGAGACAGCCAGCGAGAGAGGGAACACAAGCAGGGGGAGTGGGAGAGGAAGAAGCAGGCTCATAGCGGAGGAGCCTGATGTGGGGCTCGATCCCATAACGCCGGGACCACGCCCTGAGCCGAAGGCAGACGCTTAACCGCTCTGCCACCCAGGCGCCCCTTAAATACGAAATTTCTAAATAAACAGAAATTTTATAAATTTCTAGTTCCCCATGTTCTCAGCCGCTGCAGCAGTGGCTGACTTTCTCCTGTTGGGCACATTACAAACTCTGGCAGAGATGAAACACGCAACTTGTGACTATATATAAAAGCATCATATTTCTATACCATTTGGGGCAAAGTCATTTAACAGTCAAACTCTTCCATCTGCAAAAGGTCTTGCTAATTTCCGAAGTAGAATGTGGAGACTCTTGTGTAAGGGCAGGTCACATACAAACAGCCTTAGACTCTGGTCAGCCTGCACCCTGGTAAGACCCATTTGCCAAATCTCAGGCAAGGCACAGACAGCATAAGCCCTCCACTGTGGTCTAGAGCAGGGTTTCTCAACCTCAGTACCACTGACATTTAGGGCCAGATAATGCTGTTTTAGGGAGCTGTCCTGTGTACCCACTAGATGTCAGTAGCATATACCTCTCCCCTCTAAGTTTATTCTCCAATTGTGCTGACTCAAAATATCTCCAGACATTGCCAATTGTCCCCTGGAGGGCAAAATCACAGACGTGCCCTACTGAAGAGTACTTCCTGATTTATCTGCAGTGAAAGACTGTGTTGCTCTCAGTGGCTGCTGACTGATACTTTTGCAAAGTAGGATGAAAAAAAATTACTAAAAAAATGATCATGCACTTAGATGTGCAGCAATGCCAAAATGTTATAAAAGTCCAAAGTACTTCCTCACAATTTCTATGCCAATCTCATCACAGACCAGAAACTAAGAGTTTGTGGGCTGGTAGTGGTCTTCAAGCCACACTTCGGCTAGCATGGGTCTAGAACAAAAATGTCCGATCACAGATGCCCGTGATTCAGTTCTTTCATCATCTAAGTGAACAAATTATATCATACATCTTACATAAAAGATAACTACCAACAGAATTACACCTAACTCTGAATTAAATATCATTTTAATAGTATATATATAAAAATTCCAAATTTTATGGTTGGGGGTAGTGGAGAGGTTATAAATGGAAAAAAAATTAATATTTGTTGAATCTGAGTGAGGTTCCATAGAAATTCATTCCCCTATTCTCCCTGTTTCTGTGGGTTTAATTTTTTCCTTATAAAAAGTTAAAGGATTAACCCCCCTTTCGTAATCAGAAGGGGGAATGAAGCATGAGAGACTATGGACTCTGAGAAACGAACTGAGGGCCTCAAAGGGGAGGGGGGTGGGCGAATGGGATAGGCTGGTGATGGGTAGTAAGGAGGGCACGTATTGCATGATGCACTGGGTGTTATACGCCACTAATGAATCATCGAACTTTACATAAAAAATATATATATATAAATAAATAAATAAATAAAGGAAATTTTATTAAAAAATTGCTTTCATTTTATTCTAAAACTTAAAACATCTTAACAATCGTTCTTCTGCTTCAAAGATCTTGTCTTTTTTTTTTTTTTTTTTTTAAGGGAAACTTTCTGGTATCACGAAGATGGATCCTGTCAACAGTGAATCATCTCAGAAGTCAGAAACGCTGTCTCAGAAATGCCTGCCCAGAGAAGACCCAATGCTCCAGTGACTGGTCCCACTGCCAGCCACAAAAACGCATTCTGGTGAGTAGATTCTCCACACCCAGTCCCTCTGCCCCCAGGCCCAGCACACCCAGGCTGTTTGCTCAGATATGTGTCCAGAGCAGGGGGTCTCTTGCGCTCTTGTAAAATGGGGTCATTTGGTTAACTGGGTCAGCATCATACCTTACGTGGCATTTCACATGCTAGATCCTCCAAGAATAATAAATGAGAGCTCCAGGCAGCATCCTGCGGTGGCCCTGACACGGACCAGAGGTCAGCCTTGACACGTGCTCTTCAGGGTGGCAGACACTGTGAAGCCCATACTGGTATTTCCAGATTTTTCTGCTTTACTGGGAACGAGCTAATTCTCTTGGTAAGACTGGTTTTGTGACCAAAAGATGACTACCCAATTCCATAAAACACCCAATTCACGACAGAGTCGCGGTGGAATTTAGAGGGAGCTCTGCGAGTGCGGCCCCACGGGCTGCTATTACACGCAGCTGAGGGGACAGATCTAACGGCCCACAGTGCGGCCGCCATAGATCTAACAGCTCCTCTTAATGGCCCCGTTCCTGAAAGGTCACGTGCCACCAGCTGCACACAATCAACGTGCACCGAGTTTCCCTCTAACGAGCAGCCTTGCCTAGAAAACTTCTTTTACAGATGTTTACAGCTTTTGTGGCTTTTTATTCACCATCTCATTTTTATAGCTGGTGTGATCTTTCAACATATGACAAAACATACCCACGGCCTAGTAAACAATGCACCTAAAAATTATAACTCTTTGGGAAGCCTACAGAAAGCTAGGAGAATATTTAAAGCAGGTTTCTACATAACACATCCGTAATTGGTTTTGCATCGTAGCTAATGGAAAACACACTTTCTACAAACTAGGAAAATGATTGCACAATTCACACATATAGAAAACTAAAAATAAGCACAGTAAATAGAATATAATTCTTATATTAAAGTGGTGTATACAAACTAAATAGAAACAAGAAGGCACTCAGTCCCTTTCCAACCCACTCCTGAGGCCTACAGAATAATTTTTGTAAGTTAAATGGCTACAGTGAAGTGCTATCACTTGCACAGAGGTGACAGAAGAGCTTGTCTGGCACAAAGCAAGCGAAGAACCATCCAAACTAGTTCGAAAACCTTGTTTCCCTGCGGCTACACTGGTGACTCGGACTGGTCATCTGGAATAATGAGGCAAACTGACCTAACTACATTCCTCCCTCACACTCTCCCAGTCTCTAGCCTATGGATTGCGGCTGCCTGCACACCTGAATCACCCAGGGAATCTTCTCAGAAACGCTGATGCCTGGGCTCCATTCCCAGATAGCCTGACTTAGCTGGTCTGGGTGTGGCCAGGCGACGGCACAGAAGTGAGAGTGCAACCAGAAGTGAGAACTTCTAATCTGATCCACCATCTTCTCAAGTAATAATAGAACTACTACTGAAAAATACAACAACAGCAACAATAACTTCTATTTCTCTCTTCTTCCTATGATTCTCTCCTACCAAGGCATTATTGTGGATGTAAATAGAATGTCTACTTCATGTTGGCTGGTAAAGCGCTGGGAATTTTAAATTTTTTTTCCATTTAATTGTTAAGCAATGCTGCAAATTTGGCACAGTTACTCTCACTTGCAGATGAAGCACTGTTAGTTTTATTTTATTTATTTTTTTAATTTTTTTAAAGATTTTATTTATTTATGTGACAGAGAGACAGCCAGCGAGAGAGGGAACACAGCAGGGAAGTGGGGGAGGAAGAAGCAGGCTCCCAGCGGAGGAGCCTGATGTGGGACTCGATCCCGGAACACTGGGATCACGCCCCGAGCCGAAGGCAGACGCTTAACCGCTGTGCCACCCAGGCGCCCCAAGCAGTGTTAGTTTTAAAATATGACCAAGGTTACATCATCAGGTAGAGAGGTCAAGCTTACTTCAGGGCCGGTGTCTGTAGTGACCTCCTTGTGTTGTGGCTTCCTCCCCATCAAACCCCTTCCTCCCGGCCGAGCACAGTGGAAGAGGAGGCTACCTAACCCAGCCAAGAGAGAGAATCTTGATGAGGCTAAGCTGCTTGCATGGAATCACCTGGGAGCTTCCTAAAATGTTGATGCCTGGGACCCACCCCCGAGAGTGTGATTTTGGTGCTCAGGGGTGTGGCCTGAGCTTTGGCATTTTTAAAGGATCGGAGGTGACTGTGATATAGACACACATTTGGGAACCGCTGGGCTAAGCAGTGATGGCAATTCCATTTCCTTTTCAATGACGGGTTTAGATTGGTGCATGTCACAGGACTTGGTTACTGAGCAGAGAAAGTACGTCAGTGGGGGATTCGGGGAAAGGCTTCTGCCTATTGCAGCCGACCACGTATGACTGGGATGTGTGGGCTGCTGCAGCCACATGGTAGCATGTGAGTAGCTGGCTGAGGACAGCAGGAGAGATGAGAGGAACCTGAGCCACTGAAGATCTTGTGGAGCCACTGTCTTAACCAACCACGAGACGGCCCTGCCTCTGAATTCTCCTTATGTGACTTACTAAACATCTTCATCATCTGAGACCCTTTCATGGGGCTTTTGGGTACTTAGGAGTGGAAGTATTCTACCATCTCTATCTTCTAATCATCACGCCACATTCCAACGGCACTATGCCAGTGACAGAGAAACTTCTTGCTCAGATGGAAGTACAATGCTACAACGGTAAATCAACAACTCAAAAAGTCAGTGGCTGGCTCTTAGAAAGGACGATGCACAACCCAGTCTAAGAGCCTCAGCTCTAAAAATGGGAGTGACAGCAGCATTTTTCTGATACACATGAAGAAAGTTAGAAAGGAGCTGAAAATATATTTGCTGATAAGAATTCTGAGTACAATGTGAGATTTGTGCATTGTAAAGGATGTTCTTTGTAATCCTTGAAAGAAAAGGAATGCTAGTTAAGTGAAAGTGTTATTATTTAAATTATCTAAAGGGAAATGATTTCTTTCCCTGCATAATGACTAATTGTTTAGATTTTTCTCAAAAATCTTACAAAAGAAGACTAAGCGTATGAACACGAACATTTTATAATAAGGAAAAAGTTATTCTGACCATCTTACAAAATTATAAATCAAACTCTGAAATATAAATGCAAATTCTAACAAAAATATGAGGAAATATAAGGAAGGTAGACGGGAGCAGAAGGGAAATAAATATAAAAATATAAAAGATAAATGTGTATATGTATCTATATTTATATGTATATGTTCTAATAAATATATATATATATATGCACACACACACATATCGTGTCCAAAAATGCTGAGTTTCATATAACAATCAGGAATGACTAATCAGGGGCGCCTGGGTGGCTCAGGCGGTTAAGCGTCTGCCTTCCACTCAGGTCATGCTCCCAGCGTCTGGCTCCCTGCTCAACGGAGAGTCTGCTTCTCCCTCTGCCCCTCACCCCACTCATGCTCTCTCTCTCTCTAATAAATAAAATCTTTAAAAAAAAAAAAAGAAAAGGAAATGAAGGCAATCATGACCACAAGCTGTTAGAGCTGTGAGAGCACAGGACACTAATGCGACTTTTTCTTTTGTCACATATTGTCTTCAACATTTTTGTGTTGTATCTTAAAAAATTGCTAATGAAAATCAAAGTAAGTCTTAGAAGTTTTAAACAGCCTCTTTTTTTTTTTTTTTCATGTTCTGGGTTGCTTCATTTACGTATGGGGTATTTCTGAAAAATGTGGTCTCAAGACATAGTAACGCACCACCAAAGGCAAACTTAGGAAGAAAAATATTAACTACTTTCTTTAAAAAGGTCCTTTTCTATATCTGGGCTAGTCCTTTTCTATATCTAACCTTACCTACCAGTTAATTTAAATTTGTCGAGCTCCATTTACAAGTGATCCGACACCAATCATGATAACCCCCATGATTAGGTGATGGTGTAATTGAGGGTAAATTCATCAGCGAAAGTCTCCGTTGCTATTGAGCCAGACACTGTGTTAGGAACTGTGGGGAACCCAAGCTTTGAGACATAATCCTTATCCTTAAGAAGAGTCCAACAACAGACTTGCAAAAAGGGCAGATGGAGTAAATGGAGTTGAGGTTTACTTGTCCATCAACCTTCAATTTTTGTGGTTACACAATTTGAAATATAATAATATGCAGCAAATACCAAATATCTCTGTCAATTTAGGAGCCATAATATAGTGGTATGGGCTACAAAGAATAATGTGAAATGAGAACACAATATAGCCATAGACTCTCACATTTAAGAAGCAAATCCAATTAGTCCATAGAGAATTGATTTAATTCAACTTGCCTACTTCCAAAAATAACAAGCATGCTTTCTGACATATGTGATGGTGGCAAGTGTAATCCATCTTTGAATAAAACCATAAAGTTTATTCAGAGGTCTGTAGGAGAAAGGAATTAGGTAAATGCAAAGCCCTAGAAAAGGAATATCTAATTCTAAAGGAATAACATACTTATCCCATTACGCAACTTTGAAAATAACAAGAACACAGCAGAAAGGTGCTATCACACATGCAACTAATTCACCATGGCCAAAGGAGCATTCATTTCAGCCAAGTTCATGTCAACAGGTGAAACACAACCATCAAGGCACAGGCAGAAGTCGGAGGAAATCATATCATCAATATAAATTACATCTCTGAATCAACACACTCCACAGATGGCAGCGAGCTAGTAGCATAAACCTGCCCCCTTCAAACCTCAAAAATGCTGAAAAAACGTCTGTCTATTTGCACAGGTGAGGATTCCATGGCTGTCCTGGCAGAGATCTTGCTAGATTTGAATGTGCTTGAGTCATACAATGTTTTGACAAAAAGTCAGTCAGCCTGTAAGGTTAGGAAGACAGAGACAGAGAGATGGAGAAAGAGAGAGAGAGAGAGAAAGAAAGAGAGAAAGAAAGAGAGAAAGAAAGAAAGAGAGAAAGAAAGAAAGAAAGAAAAGAAAGAAAGAAAAAGAGAGGAAGAAAGAGGAAGAAAGAAAGAAAAAGAAAGAGAGAAAGGGAAAGATAGAAACAAAGAAAGAAAAAAGGAAGGAAGGAAGGACAGGATTATTGTAATGGGAGCATTTTTGTTTTTGAAATTTAAAATCATGAACATTTTTAATTCAAAGGCAACCCCAGAACATTACTTTTATTCACAAAATTAGCATCTTCACTCTTTCCCCTTTTCATCTGAATGGTTTTGTTCTGCAGGTAAATTTGAGCTCAATCTTCTTTCACAAATGGGTGACTATCTTGTGAAAAGTTTTGGTTAATCTCTGGTGGTACTACACAGACTGCAGGCTACCATATACTTCCTACCTTTTGCAAAATACCATTCTTACCCCCAAAACAAATGATCTACTATCATCAACAGTAACCAGTAATCAATCCAATTTTGCCATTTTTTTTTTAAACATAATGGTGACTTCACTCACTAGCTTCTGATTGTTTGGGGTTCAGTATGTTCCTTGAGAAGAGACTTCGCATTAATTTATTTTAAGAACTCTGATTAGTATGACCAACTGTCCCCGTTTACCCGGGGCGAGCCCAGTTTCAGTCCTGAAAGCCCCACACCTCAGGAATCTCCTCAGTGTGGGCAAAGAGCAAGATGATGCCAAGTTGGTTTCTATATTAAACAGCACCACCGCCTGAATTTAGGAATAATGACCTGTTGTAATGCCCCATTTATATATCATCTAGGGATTATACACATCATCCCTATAAATGTGCTCAGCTGTCACTCAATAGGACAATGAATGAAACAGGAAAGATTCGGTAACACAAGGCCTGCCTACACTCCCCGTCGTTCTCTCTTCTGCTCTCTCACCCCAGGTACGAATGATCAGGGTCTGTCACCTCATTGGCAGGATGAACTCAGCTACTCAGGCAAGTACTGACTGTCCCCGCTGAGAAGAGTGGCTTCTCATCCCAGCCGGCGTAAGTTAAGACGCTGGAGGATGAAGGATGGCGGACGGGTAAGAGGACCAGTACTTCAGGGTGAAGTGCCTTTTTCCCCCTCAAAAAGATGGTTTTGCTTTGTTGTTTTGTTTAAAGGAAGAACATTTAGACAGAGAGAGCTGCTTATGAGCTGTCAGAATTACTCAGAAATCAACCACTCATTCTCTCTCAGAACATATTAGGTAAAAGAAAAGACTTTGAATTGAGGCAATTTCCTTGTTTTTACTAAATTCCAAGACACAGAAAGCCTAATAGAATTGCAGATCTCAATTCTGACCCAATCCTTTGCATACGGAAATGATCTTGTTGAACGTTTTCATTCTTTGCCTTTGTTCCTTGGTTTACATGTACCAGTCCCCTCAGAGGGTGCTCACACGTAAGAAAAGAAGAATTGCCAGTGCAATCTCTTAGAAATTTGTTCTTTTTATACTTGCAGTGGCATGAGTTTTTCTACTAGTAGCCACATATCCTCTAAGGCAAATCAATGTAAATAACACATTTGGTGGAAGATTCAATTAACACAATTTTTATTATGCACACAAAGGAACTAAGCCACGAAGAGGCCCAAATGCCCAGAGAAAGGTCAGTAAGTGCATGACTTTCCTCTCAAATTAAGTGTAGAACCAATCTCCAAAGACCTCTCTCCAAACAGGGGTGAAAGAACATACACTGGTCATCTCAAGACACAAAAATGAGGGTGGGGATGCACAGTAGGGCAGGCCTCGGGGCCTTTAGACTCAGGACTGCAGGAAAAGGAACAGACATTGAGCACGCGGCAGCCACAGCTCTGGCAACAGCTCTTAACGGGACAGATGTTGGAGAACTAACTCATGTCCTGCCAACGGGGAAATATAAACAGAATTTAATATTTTGAAAATTTAAAATTTAACCATTGAGTCATATATTACTTGGTGATAAACTGTCCCGCATGTTAAAGACTATATTGTCAATGGATTGTCATTTCTTTGGCAATGACTCGGTATGCTACTTACATGTCTAAAAACACATGTTAATTTTTGTTCCTTCACTTCTGTTGCCTCTAGAAAGCCAAATATATATCATAGATCTAAAGCAGTCAGCACATCACATTCCAGCAAAATGTTGCTTTTAATTTGTACTGGAAGAGTAAACCAAATATGTTCGTCCACCGACTAGGACGAGCTGAAATAGCCAGCCACATACTAAGAAATGTGTACGTATACATGTATATATATAATATGTATAGTTACGTAGAGATAGATATTTATATACAACATATGTGATAATGACAAAGGTTTGAGTTAAATGGATTTAATTCAAATTAATTCAATGTAATGCATATTGAGACTAGTCCTAGGAAAACCACTAGAATTGTCCCCACTGATGTGCTGAGTTTTGGCACTGGGATCCAGCCTGCATTTCGCATGAACGCTTTGGAATGTCTGAGACCTGGAATTCGTCCAGGCTTTAGGGCTTTAGGGCTGGGCAGCTAGGCAGTCAGGGACCCTCAAGGGTAGTCGTAAAGGTCAAGAAGGTTTTCAAGTGTTGGTCACTTTTTGGTAAGGTGGAAGGCACTCTCCGCTCTGAAAGTACCACTGAAGAACCTCAGACCATCCGTTTTCTGCCATGCTAAGAATCAGTCCCTGGACGAGTGGCTTCTGTCACTCACAACTCTACCCTAGCTCAGCCACTAACCCTGGATTCGTGAAGGGCTTCAGATCTGATTACCAGCCTCCAGAGTTTCTTGCCCATTTCTTCTGCCTCACGATTTCCAGAACACCAAATCTCAACTCAGTAATCTGTCCCATGCATCTGTTTTAATCGGGTATCAGGACCACAAACAATCAGCACTATCATAATCACTGTAAAGCAGAGTTTTACGAGCAAAAAAAAAAAAAAAACTTTAGAAAAACAATGCCTCTGTTTGATAGGTCTTTAGTACAAATAAATTTGAAAAATAATACTTAAAAAAGTACAAATATAAAACATTTCATGACAAAAATTCATTGAAAATTTGCTCTCAATTTTGGTTCCTATTATTTCTGTCTACAATCTTGAACATAAAATCATATAGGGAACTAAGCTGAAAAATATATATATTTCTATTTTATTTATATATTTATAAAATTATAAAAATCTATATTTACTTTCATATATTTATAAAATTAAAAACATTATATATATTTATTTTACATATATTTGTTATATATAAATTATATATTATATAATTATATATTTATATTATATATTCTGATTCTGACTCCATGCAATGATGATTTTAGAGAACATTTATTTACACTATTAGTACCCAAATATTTATAAAAAGAAAAAGACCAATTGGTTATTCTTTAAGTGAATTCTGTTTTTGTTTTGTAAGCACATGCTAGCATAGAACTTGCTATATTCATTTCTTTGGTAGAAACTCTTACTTTTCACTTTCCCAGCAAACAACACCCAGCCCACATGCATATTCTGCCTTCTGTGGCATTAGAATAATCGTATTAACTTTATTTTTGTTTGTTTGTTAACTAGTTGGCTGATTTATTTTTTTAATTTAATTTTTTATTTAAATCCAATTAATTAGCATAGAATGTATTATTAGTTTCAGAGGTAGAGGTCAGTGATTCATCAGTCTCATATAATACCCAGTACTCATTCCATCACATGCCCTCCTTAAGGACCATCATCCAGTTACCCCATGCCCCTCCCCTCCAGCAACCCTGTTTGTTTCCTATGATTCAGAGTCTCTTACGGTTTGTCTCCCTCTCTGGTTTCATCTTGTTTCATTTTTTTCCTCTCTTCCCCTATGATTGTCTGTTTTGTTTCTTAAATCCTACATATAAGTGAAATCATATGATAATTATCTTTCTCTGATTGACTTATTTACTTAGTATAATACCCTCTAGTTCCATCTACGTGGATGGAAAAAGATTTCATCTTTTTGATGGCTGGCTGAGTAATATTCCTTTGTGTGTGTACGTGTGTACACCACATCTTCTTTATCCTTTCATCTGTCGATGGACATGTGGGCTCTTTCCATAGCTATTGTGGACATTGCTGCTATAAACATTGGGGTGCAGGTGCCCCTCAACTTTTTTTAGAGAGTGTGTGCACGCAAGGGCAGAGGGGCAGAGGAAGAGGGAGAGAGAGAATCTTAAGCAGGCTCCAAGCACAGTATGACACTGAGCTGAGATCACCACCTGAGCCCAAACCAAGAGTTGGACACTTAACCGACTGAGCCACCCAGGCTCCCCCATGGCATTCACTCTTTAATATTCATACTCCAATACTCTCTGGGAAGAACGGACCTCATAAGAAAGGGCAGTATCTGCGTTACAGATTTCCTAAAATGAGTAGACTAACTACATAGAAAATATACACAACAAATATAATTTCACTGGAAAGTACCCAAATCTGTGACCCCCAAAAAGATAATTTACAATGACGAACTGAAGTTGAGATGAGAACTGAAGGAAAACGGGGTTTTACAAGCAGCACACTTAAGTACTCCTCACGAGCAGTGTGGCTAAAGCCTGCCTCGCAGCTGTGACTCTAGTGCCCCGGAAGGAGCAGCTTTTCTCTCTACTGAATCACGGCTGATACGGAGCATAAGACTTTCGTCTGAAGCATAAAGAGAAGAAAGCGATAGCCAGAGCTTTAATGTTTCTCAGGGAAAGCAGGTTTGACTTCAATATAAGTGTGGTTTGGGTCAGACTGTAATGATAAACATGTTCTTGGAACCACTAGCTGCCTCATAGATTTTAGTGAAAAATAAAGAAATCAAAGAATAATGCCTCCTTTATGGAGAAAAAGGGTATATCCATAACTATAATTTAAACTGAAACCAAAATAAATGACCTCTATCTCAAAGGCCCTTTGCTTCCTTCATGAGTTTAAGAATAAATTTCCCTCTAATACCTAGAATTACTGAAATCAAAGCATTTAAAAAATATTCACAACCTCCTTAAGATGAAGGCGGGACGGCTGAGAGGCCTCATAGGTCCTTCAAAACCATAATTCACTCAACCTGACCACTGGCCTTGATATCAACTTACCATGTGTCCTACTGGGGGTCATTCCTGGCCTAGACATAGCTTCCTGGAGGAATATATCTAAAATAGCCTAAAATATTATACCGAAAAACGATCTTCAAAGATCTGAAAGGTTCTTACATTGAAAATGGTGTTTGAATTTCCAATGATGCAGAGAACCTGCAAATGAGGAATTCAGGTAAAACGTGAAGAGTAAATCTCCCTACATTGACCCTGCACTTATAAAAATGGATTACAAGGGGGCAGGAAACATCCCTCCCTGATGGCTTTCAAATATTAACAATATTTTACTGAAAATAGCTTAAAAAGAGCAAGTGAAGGGAAAATGCCTGTAGAGGTCATACTGGTACTGTGGAATCATTTTTGATGAGGAGGGTCCTTGTGACAGTCCTCTTGGAGCATTCTCACAGCACGAACCCTGCAATGGGGAAGGAGAGGGGAGGAGAGCCGTGGACTTAAAAGGTACTTAGCAGCACAAGTTGTTCTTGAACTGAATGAGAATTCAGCACGCTTTCTTGGAGTATTTGTAAAAGATGAGTTCATACAATATGGAAGGTAATCCCTTAAAACATCTTGAAAACTATATATATATGTAGTAATAAAGAATAAAGATTTTAGGGATAAAGGCATCTAATTTTCAATCTTTGTGCTGCCCACTAGTCATATGACTGGACAAGCTACTTAACCTCTCTACACCTTACTTCTCTCATTTGTAATACGAGATTTTATACCTTTGTCATTGGATTTTGCTTATTGTAATGCTCGGGTCATAATAAGAATTCAAGAAGGGTATTTTGGGGTGCCTGGGTGGCACAGCAGTTAAGCGTCTGCCTTCGGCTCAGGGCATGATCCTGGCATTATGGGATCGAGCCCCACATCAGGCTCCTCTGCTATGAGCCTGCTTCTTCCTCTCCCACTCCCCCTGCTTGTGTTTCCTCTCTCGCTGGCTGTCTCTATCTCTGTCAAATAAATAAATAAAATCTTAAAAAAAAAAAGAAGGGTATTTTATGTATCATATTAACCTGCTTTCTTCTATGTATTATCAATATATGCACATAAATAATGTAATTCAAAACTGACAAAGGCACACAAAATAAGGAAGATATAGCTGGGGTGATTTTATGATGAAAGGAAATTATGTACGAACCTCAACATAGCATTGTTCTTGAAATCCATTAATGGAAACTTCATATAAATAGGTAGTCTTTTATTTCAAGATTCCTATGATACTTTAGTAATTAAAGTCCCTGAACAGAGTGCAAGATGAATATACAATTCCGTTTCAGAGAGAAAATGGTATAGAAAATGTATTACTTTTCTAAGAATAATGGTCCCGTTTCTTTAAAAAATTAATTGTATATTGCCTATCTCAAAAACAAAGAAAAATTCTCTTTATACACTTCACACAGCATGTACTTTCCTTTAAATCCTGAAGTATATTATTAAAGTCTAAAGATAATATAGTGGTAGCGAGGCAGCAATCATCATTTAGCTGAAATGCTAAATATTTATAGAGTTTTATTTTAGCTAAATCTGCAAACTGCTGTATATATATATACTCTTTGTTGATACAGCACGTTCACAAAGGAATTGAGGAGACGTCTCTGAAATAACTACATTATTATTGCAAAGGGGGCTGTCCAAGCCAGGGAGATGAAGTTTTCCCTGGCACCACTCTGCCCCAGCCGTCGCAGGAACAAGCTCAACCAGAGGGAGCAACCCCAAGACAACATGTCAGGTTTCCACTAAGGATGCCATGGGGAATGAAGATAGTTGTGTCCTATATTTTGTTCTCACAGTAGGAATAGTAATAACTACAGCCTTAGCAATTGATTTATAATTTTGTGAGTCTTAATACAAAAGACAGTTTTTGTATAAAAAATTTGATATAAAAGATGAAAAAAATGTTAGTTTAGGGGACAGAGTTGCTTGGAGGCAACACTTATCTTTATCTCACAGTTTTGTATTCCTAAGCGGAAAACACCTATGATTCTTGCTTCTCTTCTTCCTTCATTCCCTCCCTGGGAAACAAAAGCTTGTGTTGACTCATTACTGTCTAAGGAATCAATCGTATTTTTCTGTCTCAGCACAGAAATCGTGGTCTTGTGGAACCTGCCTAGTCCCCCACCTTATGCTCAGTTCTCTCCAACACATACCATAGGCTCCACCACCGGGCTTCTCACCAACTCACAAAGCACAACTTCCTGACTTTGCACACAGCGCTCCGTTGATTAGGCGTGCCCTACCCCCAGTTCTGCTCCTTTCCCTAGAAAGCTCATACTCCTCTTTTCTGACCCAATTCAGACTTCTTCAGTGAACTCTATCTGGTCTCCCTCGGGCAAAGTGAACTGCTATATTTTCCACGTTCCAACATTCCTGTCACACGTGGATCTTCTCTTTGAAAGAAGATCCACTTTAATAATATGAGTGTCTGTCTCCCCTCTGGGTATACAGAAAACTCCTGGTGGCTGAGAACAAGTCTTAGAAAGTGTGTCCCTTCACCATCAATGAAGACCTAGTTAGAAAGTCCATTTTAACAGAAAAGAGACATAAATACTAATAAGGTTAACTATAAAATTACAAGACATAAAATTATATCCTTGAATGATTAAATAAATGAAATGAGCTCTAAGGGAAAAAGAAAGAAAAGAAATTAGGCTCTAAACTGAAAAGAAATGAATGAATATAGTCTAATTAAGCTATCCGTAAAGTATGTCCATGGCAGAAGAGGCAGAGAAGGCTGGATAGAAAGTGATGCCTGACCAGGAGCTTTAGGAAGCTAAGATCTCCACAGGGAGAAGTGAGCAGGGAAGAGAGGATGAAAAAGAAAGAGGCCAGAAAACAAGGATTATTTTATTTGTACCATCAAGAAACACTGAAGCAGAAAAACATGGTGAACCTTGGGATAAAGATACCTGGTCCAGACCGGCCAAAACCCAGAGTGTGTGTGTGTGCTCAGGGCCGGGGAGCAGCAGGTGTATGACCAGTGGGGCACAGGGCACCTGGGCTGCCCTGTCCGGTGGCCAGACTGCAGACAGTGAGAGATCCTCGGGGGTGCTTCTATTTGTTGTGTTTTCTCTGGCAACCGCGACACAGCATCGAATCCGGCTTTGTAAGTCTTACTGTGGCAGCCGTACATGGGATGGATTAGACCAGCTTTGCTCAAATTGTGTGTTGTCGAACACTAGCCCCGGTGAGATACAGCAGAACGTACACACGTCCCCCCACACACATTCACTCACTTACGCACTCACTCTGCTCAAATCGTCTTGGCAAATGCTAAGTTAAACATACTACAAGAGATGTCTTTACTGCTGGGCTTTTCAGAAGCTGTAATACGCTGGAGATGAGAGAATTCCGAGGAAGACGGCACATATGGCTACAGCTTCCTCTCTCTTGGCTTTGACAACATCTCTTTTCTCCTGGTTCTCCTTCAGCTGCTCTGGTTGCTCTTCCTCAGTTTCCTTCTGGGGGATGTTCTGCTGCTCAGCCATGTTACTTTCATTTCATGGAGACTTCATGAACGAGCCCTCTACTCACACAGACTAAACTCCCGTGTTTCTCCTGACACCTTCCTGGGCCTGCACTCTCTTCCTAGAGTGAGGCAGGTGCCCCCCCGCCCCCACCCCATGGGCTCACAGTTCCCTGGGGATACTCCTATCAGGGGCCCTGCCTTGCTCCAGCAGATCATCTCCTGCAGATGCTCTGTCCAGAAGCCTTCAGGGCTAGGACTTTTTCTAGCCCTTCCTTGAATACACAGCACATAACACAGAAGTTGGCTCAATAAAACTTACTTGGCCAACTGAGACTAAACATATGCTCTCCTAAATCTTAAAGAGTTGCAATTAGAAGTGTACCACATTGGTCAAAGGAAGTTTCTTTAATCAGGAGTCCTCTACATATGCAACAAATATTTGAAGACATTGTTAAGCGAAATTAAAATGAAACTGTCGCAGAAACCTCTATGATAAATTCTTTTCGTTTTTCATTTTTAAGACTTTATATGAGATAAGATTATATGAGATAATCAAGAAAGGCCATATGTCATCACAAGTATTTGCAACTTACAATACAGGGATCTGATTTTATTTCTGTCATTCAGGATAACAGTAATACCAATCAGTTAACCAACTATTCCATAAATAATCCCTTCAAATGAAAATCTGTCTGAATTTTACATTACTCGTAAGCTCAAAGTTTCATCAATACCTCAGTTAAAATATCATCCCAGCTGTGGGAATAGTCCCAGACTGAAGGTTATGTGACAGATGAAAAAAAAAAAGGGCACTTACATCTGTCTTTGTGTACCCTGTTGTGCAGGAAAGAGTTGCTCACTTAAAATGCTGAGAAGAGCTCTCCTGTCAGGTCTGGAAGGAGGATGAGAAATGACGCTTTTTGATTTTAGGCACAGTTTTTTTTTTTATTCCTTGCTCTAAAGCAGTGGGAAAAAGAAGGGAGGCCAAACGGATCCTAGGAAAAAGACACTAGAAAAGGATTGGCTGTTTCTCCAGGGACGCTTAGCCTGGGAGTATTTTCCTGAAACACTCCCTTACCCCTACCCAAAACTCCCTGGGCAGAATAATCAAAACTTATTGGCAAGCTGAGGTGAGTCCAAGGGATTACTGAATCAGAGAACAAAGAGACCTGAACACAGTAATTCGACAATCAGAGTGTGGCTGGTACTGGCCAGTCATCAGCTAGAAACGAAGTATTTAGCAGAATCTGACAAAGCCGAAATTCTGAGGCCACAGACCTTCTAGGGCTTCTCAATGGCCCTCTTCATCTGTCCCCTTTACTCATCCTGGAAGCCTTATTATTATTATTATTATTATTATTATTATTATTATTATATATGCCACGATCCATCACATAAAATTACCTGAAACTCCTAGGTACCTTGTACTATAGATTCAGCCATGTACCCCCAGTACTTAGCATAACTCTGGCACGCAGTACGCACAATAAACGCTGGCAGAAGAAATAAGTTCTCCACATCCTGGGATCTAAGAAAGACAACTTTTAGATCAATGGTCACAACCTCAATTCCTTGGCACAGTGATATATTTTATTTGTAAAATGATTTCTCCTTACTAACAAAGTACTAAACTATGTGAATTACCTACTTTCTTCCCTGCAAATGAGATGGGTTTTCACGTTATTCCCTAATGACACTGCTCTCATTCATCTTCATGTCAAATGCTGTTGTAAAGGAGCAATGAGCAGTGGGAGAGGAGGCTGTAGTGCGGAGGACTGTCCATGGTCTACGCGGTAGCCCCGGGTGCACGGCCCACCTGAGCTTCACCTTATAAGCTTTCTTAGGATGGAACCCCTGAGCTCCTAGAATATTAACTCTGCTGCACTCTACTATTAGTCAAGCAAGTCACTGTGGCCAGCCCAGATTCAAAGGAAGGGAAGTCAGACTCTTCCTGTAGATGTAAAGAATGGCGTGTGCATGCAAGACGGGGAAAAATGTGATCGCAACCATCCTGAAGACACCATTACCACACTAACACATATTATGTTTCAGGTGAAAGGTTCTAGGTTTGTTCGTTTGTTTCCAAAATATCAAGTTAAGTAGAGAAATACTGAATGATAATGTAAGTCCCATTAAAAAAAAAACTTTGCAGAAAAATCATATTTGATGCCTGGGACTAGTTCACTCCCTTACATCAGTATAACTCTACCCTGGAAACCCTAAATACAGTGAAAGAGAATTTAACTCCACAAAAGACTTTTGTCTATTTTCCTATAGGATAATTTACCAACCCAATAAATTTGTCAAAAGTATGAAATCCAATTTATTTTGTTTTCATCTCTTACTAAGAAAGCCTGCAGAAATTCAGGGAAGCAATCATCCCATTCTAGAATGCCTGGACCAGAAGTCCTATTTTAAATTGGGAACATCATTTGATGTGCCAGAGAAGTATCCCTAACAAGGGAACCAAAAAGTTTCTTTGCTGGTGATTTTAAGAGAGCTGACTAGCTCATGAGCATAGTTGCACAGAGAATTAGAAAAGGAGGCGCTCTGCCAAGCGGGTCGATGACCATCAAAAAGAATTTTCACAGAAAAGAAAAAGGGAAAAAGAAAGAGAAAAAATGATGCTGTCAGTCCCTGAAAGGGAAGTTATTTTTCAAACGGTCTGATTTTTCCTTTTCCAAAGGAAAGGCAGCTTACTGTGATAGAATAAGAATGTTCGATTTCATGAAGGTGTATTTTCTGAGCCAAATAAAATACAACAGTATCTCAAAGCCATTTATCTAAAATGATTCATTTGTAAGGCATCTAAATTCCCCAAGAAATATGTGTAGAAACAATCAACGATTTATTAATTCTAAACCCAAATTAAAGATGTTTTCAAAGAGTGGCAATAAGCCATACCTTTTGTCCCCACAAGCACAAAAGCTGGCGAAATTTAGAAAAATCCAAAATAAAAACACATTTCAATATTTTCTCTCAAGCCATAATAAACTTTTAAAAGGTTATTAAATTTGTTTTTAATCTCTTCCTCTTTTCTAGATATAAAAACATTCTAAATCCAAAATCTTTCTTTTTTTTTTTTTTTTTTTTTTTTTTATTTGACAGAGATAGAGACAGCCAGCGAGAGAGGGAACACAAGCAGGGGGAGTGGGAGAGGAAGAAGCAGGCTCATAGCAGAGGAGCCTGATGTGGGGCTCGATCCCGTAACGCTGGGATCACGCCCTGAGCCGAAGGCAGACGCTTAACGACTGCACCACCCAGGCACCCCTAAATCTAAATTTCTAAACCTACTAGCTACTCTTCTGTCTCTACGTGGAATATCACCACATCCTGAAGTGCCCCTTCCGAGCATCTCAGGTTCATCTGGGACTCCCCCCTAGTCTTCACCATTTACCCGCAATATATGTCTAAACATTTTCAATACTATTTCAAAGGTGTCTCTCATATATGTTCCTACTTTCAAGTCTGACGGCCACCTGGTGTGGGCTCCCTGTCCAGCGCAGCTGGCTCCCACATCTCCTGACTGGGTCTCCCTGCCTCCAGCATGGCCTCCTTTCATTCACACTTGAGGATATCTTCAGAGCAGCCTTTCTAAAAGAGAGCTAATCATGTCAGCCCTCTACTCGGAGTAAAACACATCACACAAAACAACACGCTTCCAGTATTCATACCAACTCCTCAGTTACGGCCTGTCATAACTGCAGCTGGACTCCAACATGTATCCTCACACTTAGTCATGGTGGGGAGGCCGCCCTACGGGATCTGTAGCTACTACCTCTCTCTCTTTGCCCCGGCGGTTACCTCTGCCTAGCGTGCCCTCCTCCCTGTTCCTCAAAACTCAACTCAAATACCACCCTCTCTCTCTTGAGCATTTCCTGGAATGAATTCACCCATTCCCTTCCCAATTCAACAGGCTTGCTTCTGCATCTCTCTCTAGGCTTTTTATGAGCACCTCATAAGGTGTTCATGAGGACTCCAAGCTGATTCTTACCCTTAAAAGACTCCTTTCTGTTCTCAACCATGGCTACAAAAATCCTATACAATGTTCCCGTAGCTGGGAAAATTCTTCTTGCCGCTTCTTCCCCTCAGTATCCACTTCTCACTCCTCTTCCAGCATCTTCATGCAACGAATAACCTCTTCTCTTTCCTTCAACATCATGCTTCCATTACATCCACATGAGGCACCAGATGGATGCTCTGGTCAGATATTTTTGTATTGTTTCCAAATTGCTACATTGGTGTACCATCCGCAGAGCCTCCAGATAAATTCAGCCGTGCCTGATGCCCAGGGACTCTCAGACATTCCACTCCGGTCTGGCCTCAGAGACCCAGGGTCTCACCACATGGCATCAGGAAAAAGTGCAAAGTGCACAAGTTTGTTAAACCCACCAAAACCCTGAAGTACCTGAGGATAGGAGACAGGCAGTTTCGTGAAAGAAAATTAGCAAAATATAAAACAACATAAAAGACTTGCTGTTACTTTTAACCGCTGGCAATTACTTGCATTTTCATATTTGTAAGAACTAAGCTGGCTATTCCCACAAACAAGGCTGGAGAGACAGCTGTGATCTTGAAACTTACGTAAGCTAATTGGGTTTCTAAGTGGTGTCCAAAAGGCAGACTCTCTGAAATAACTTTCTAATTGGTCCAGGTGCTTTCCATGTTGAAATTCAAAAATGATTAAGTAAGATGTGAAGCCTTCTGTAGTAAATAATTACAAAAACAATTCCTTTTGAACCTAATGTTTACAAAATGGATATTTATGAGCATGGGCCCCATTTCAGTGACAGTGTTTGGGCTCAATGTGTCTAAGACAATAAAAACCTAAGGTCTATAATTTCCAAATGATTTTTGTTCCTAAGTGTAATGTACTAACTTGGGACTTGAGACATTACACATAAAGATATCTGCCTCAGATATAATTTAGGGTGGTCAAGAAGACCTTTTAGACAAAAGGACAACAGAGATAAGGAGGGGAGGATCTGCCAGGGTGCCTGGAGCATCTCCAAGGTTAAAATCCCTAGGAAAAGGAAAACTTCCTTTTGAGGTTGTTTCAGAAAGGCTTGGTTTGAAGCCACAGGGTCCAAACTAAGGAATCACTCCTATTCACACGCAAAACAAGTCTTCCTCCCCACAAAAAGCTGTCTCCTCCAACACCCAAGCAAAGAAAGGAGCCCATGAATGAGAAGGTGGATAGGAGAGAACCTCGACAGAGGTGAGTAACGGCTCATAATGCATTGCCCTGTGGGAGGCCTGCCAAGCCCTGCCCTGAGGCAGACTGATCCCTCCACACCCTGGGAAACAGAACCCCTTTGTCCAAACCTAACACAATGGCTTATACCAAGTGGGCCTGTAAATAGGGATGCTTCCCTAATTAAATGGAGGTGTTAACTGGTCAGGGAGTGTAAGATTTTCTGCTTCTATCAGCTTCCAAGCAGAAAATTAATCTAGAGACATTAAGTACAAGAAGTTATCCCAACAAACCTAGACAGCTAAGATAAATTACTGCTTTTAAAATGTGAAAAAAACACAAAGGACATCACTTTCACCCTAAAACCAAACAAAAACAGAAACAAAAAACGCTGCATAATCTACATCATTGTTTTGAACCTATGGTCATGGAATGTTTTGCGAGGCACCAGACAAGCAGGTGAACTGAATGCCACAGAGACAGAAGACAAGAACTGTTTCCCCTTGGTCACAGCACAGAGGATGAGGCAGCTGTCACCTCAGTGGGTAGGAAGAAAACAAGTAAAACTTTAAAGGATTCTTAACGGTCCATTGGGGGCTATCGGGATGGTTCGGATTAGAATCAGGGACCCAGGCACACGGGACGTCCTCACCATTCACAGCTCCCTTTCCCTTGGCTCCATCAGATCCTCATGAGAAAGACCAGGGGCAGGCCGGGAGGGCTGGAGAGCCCCGGCATGACGCAGGTCGCAGGGCCTGATAAGGTTTCAGGGTGGAACAGACATACCAGAAGGCACTCATCTGTGTTCTGGTCCCTGCATGACTACAAGGCAGTGACCGGTCACTGCCCAGAAAGAAGCACAAGGCCAGACCCTTCTGACATGGGAAACAAAGGCCTTCAGTCTCTGCCATGTCTGGTATCTTATCTCCATCAGGAGGCAAAAGCATCAACCGCTGGGGGTGAGGCAGGAACCCCACGCACATGCTGGTCCCAAGTGAAGGGCTTTGCTTCTGGGTAAGAACAGAACCTTGCCCACACCCTGCACCCTGCAGTAACTCAAAGGGGAGGTGCTCTTGGCCCTACTTTTGCCCAAGATCCACAATGACGTGTAGAAGAGGGCTGTCGGGGCACCTGGGTAGCGTAGTTAAGCGTCTGCCTTCGGCTCAGGGTGTGATCCCGGCGTTCCGGGATCAAGTCCCACATCGGGCTCCTCCGCTGGGAGCCTGCTTCTTCCTCTCCCACTCCCCTGCTGTGTTCCCTCTCTCGCTGGCTGTCTCTCTGTCACATAAATAAATAAAACCTTTAAAAAAAAAAAAAAAAAGGTCTGTCGCTGCCAGAAGAGGAGTGGCAACCTCACTTATGCCCAGAACGCTCCACTGACACAAGGCCAAGTTCAGCCACCTGCCCTTCACAAGCTACGTGTTCTATGAATCAGCCTTAATTTTAATTAAATTCCAATGACTTTTAATTACAATTAATTACAATTACATTTTAAATAGCCACATGTAGCTTGTGCCCAGGACACTGCAGGTCTAGACCTGAACTAAGGCAGAGGCAGAACTTGTCCACCACAGGCCAAGAGTAGGAATGCTGAGAAAGTTCCATTTCAGAGGCTCAGGTATGTAGCACCTGCCTCACCCTATTGCTAGAGCAGGAGAACCAAGAGAACCCTCTGCCCCACTCACATCTCATGCTGAGTAACACATACTAGCAGATCACAACCAGTAAAGGGGCAAAGGCAGAGAGACAGAGAGAGAGAAACCTCTTCTGTGGCAAAGGCATACACGGTGTGTTTGGTAGAGGAGAATTACTGCAGAAAACCCATGACCATCCAGACTTCCCAGTAAGAACATGGAAATAGCAGCCCACCATGGGAGAAGCTTAAAGCCTATGGTACCTAGAGCAACAACAAAATCCAAAGCTAGTTGAACTATTAACTAGATTGGCTCAACCCCTCACATTAATGACCTGGCAGAAAAAGAGGTGTACCTATTTCCAGGTATAAATAATATTTACCTTGGTATCTACTATTCTTTCATGCACAGTAATAGGCATTGAATAAAAATTCTGTGTGACACACGAAAAGTAACTCCCCCAAACCCGTTATCAACAGACAGAACAGACAACACAACAAGATCAAAGGATGGCCCAGATGGTGAAACTATCAAACAATTTAAAATAACTATAATTAATGTGTTAAAGAATCCAGTGAAAAGGGGGACAACATGCATGAACAAATGGGTAATTTTAACAGAGACATGGAAGTGATTTTTTAAAAGCCAAATGGAAATTTTAGAAGTGAAAAACATGGTATCAAAGATGAACTCCCTCAATAGGCAGACAGAACAACGGAGGAAAGATTCAGTGACACTGAAAATATATGAATGGAAATTAGAAACACAAACAAGAAGAAAATCACTGTGATTAAAAATCAAAAAGCAACCAAAACAAAACGAACCCAGAGAAGAGCTACCAAGAGCTATGGAACAACATCTCACAATCTAACACATGTACTCGACATCCCTTAAGAAAAAGAAGGAAAGGAAGGGACCAAAGAAATAATTTTTAAAACATAGCTGAAAATTTTCCAAAATATATCTATTAATAACAAACTGTAGATACAAGCAGGATGGATACAAAGAAAAACATGTCTAGCACAACATAGTGTCAAAAATCAAAAATAAGGAGAATAAGAAGACATTGAAGGAAATGGATAAAAGGAAATTAAGCCTTGGACTTAAGCCATGGCCCCTCCATAAAAGACCAACGACTGTTTAGCCTTTTAGTAAAATGTGGATTCTAGCAAAATTGTCTCCCACACTTGCAGCTCTTATGCGACCACATGAACGATAACCAGAGTGAAAGGATTTTGTTTTCCTGGGCTAAGGCATCCATGTAGTAACCACAGAACGTGAATCTGAGGGGGCAGGCATGGCATTTTGTGTAGACTAACCAAAACTTCTCACAGATGTAACTTGCTGAATAGTATAGTTTTTGTTGTTGTAACAGAATTAAAATGATCTTCTGAGATAGGACAAAAACGCTTAGAATTAGAACTATCTAAACACTAAATGTAATGTGAATGCAAAACTGAAACTGAAATGTGTTATGGTCCAAATGTAATGACATCGTTTTCGTATTTGGTCCTACAAAACCCAAGTAATATTGGGAAAAATATGAATTTGCAGAGATTGTTTCTCTAGAAATTTTTTTAAAAGTCTCTTGGTTCTTGACATTAATTAGATTGCATCAGCTGATGATTAGCTTTTGGAAAGCTGCACTAATATGCAAAGAATATCTGTATCCATTCGATGCTTAGGAAATGTAATTTCAAAACTAAAGCTGTCTGTGATAATATACAAATAATGCATGAAGAAAAATTAAAGAAGAGTTTGAGGCAAAACCTGCGAGGCTTTAGATCTATTTACCCTATTCCTCTGGAGTACTCCACTAATTGTGTGGGATTCTATCTAAAATCCCGGTTGCTTTTAGTGGGAGCCCTGTCGGGCGTTCCCTTAATCAAAGGCTGGGATTTGCTTTCTTTTCCTGCAGTTAGTTCTGGAAAGCTGCTTTTATAAAAGGTACCACCTGTGCCTGGACACCTCGAGGCAGTTGCAGGATCCTTCAGTCAAGGCTCAAATATTCAAATGAACACAAGACTTTTAAATTTGGGGTCATTACTGCAGTTTGTTTAGTTTAAAAATATACAAGAAAGTATATCAGTCAGTAGAGTCAAAATATTTAAGTAAATAAAAGGCAAACGTATGTACTAGGTAAAGAGGTCGAGTCTGCAGCCTATCTGCTTGGGTTCCCATCTCAATTCTGCTCCTTACTGGCTTGTGCCTCAGTTTCTCATTTTTTAAAAAAGAGATCATAATAATATCTATGTTATAGAGGCCTAAAAGAATTTTTAAATTCATTAACAAGTTGTTATGAGATCTCAATTTTGAGAGGCTTCTTAAATGAATAAATGTGAAGGCCCAGACTAGTACCTGGCATGGGACTAGTGGTCTTTGTATTTATAACTATTTGTATTGGTCTCATTAATAAACTTTATATTAAAGCAAAGTAAAAAACTGATTAGTTGAATTGGCAATATCACATTTTCCTGAGGGGACCCGAAAGGTCTTTGTTTCCTGCAGTGATTTTCTTCAGTGGTATAACCATGTCTATCATCGGTGATCACGTAGTTATGTACCCATCATGCCCAGATTTTGGTTAACATTGCTAGTTTTGCTGAGAGGAACCAAGGTTCCTTAGCTTGTATGCTGGCATCTTTAAAATACATTATTAACACCACTAGGAAAACTGCATACACAAGATAACTCCTTAAGCTGCACTAAAACTAACTTAAATCTCTTTACTAATGCTCATGGTGAAATATATATGTAAGTCATATCATTATAAGCAGTCATATTTGTCTAATCCTTTATTGTTTATGAAATAATATTCAGTACATACTCCAATTACTAATATTCATATAATATAAATATGATGTTATAAACCAGAAGGAGAAACCTGCTATGGATTTGCTTTAATGAGTAGAGAAGCTGCCTCTGTCCTCCACCAGAAAGACAAGAAGAGTTATTTTCTTAACAGGACCTCCGAGGGTATGTTTTATGGCCTACAGAACTGAAGTGGAAGGCTAGAATATTATTATACTGGAAGGGATATTATTATTATGTGTTTTCTCTAAAGTTTTTATTTTATAGCTAAGGTAAAAAGTGAAATCCAGGAAAGGCTGAAATTAGAATTGCTCTTAGGGGATTAAGCAGGTCTCTTCAAAGCTGGAAAAACATGTCATTTATGTACAGACAATAAGCACCTTTAAAAAGCCAGACCGAAAAGGAACTGCGTGAAAGATAAAGCAGAGTCAAGAATGATTTAAAACATCAAATTTCCAAGTGGAAAGTTCATCTAATTGTACCCTAAACAGAATAGTAAGTTAAGAAATGTAGCTGGATGGAGGGTGAGCTGCTCACAGGTTTCTATACAGCAGGTGAGGCAGCTGCTTGAGTTCGGGAAAGCCATATGCAACAGAATGACAAGAGTGCAGTGAGAGGTGTTGACAAGCTACAGAACACAGGGCACCCTTGGAAAAGAATGGAAGGCAGTACCCTGTGAAGCAGTGAGTTGTCCTTTCCTATTTTCTGCCCCTTCCAATAACGTACATTATTTTTAACATCTTTCTTGCAAATGTATTTGCTCATGTATATTAATTAGTGGTCACGTGCTTACAGACATGTCTTTATTGAAGAATGTTCCTATTACTGGTGAATGCTCTGCAAGGCAGCATCTTCTATATGTTTTAGTCTTAAAATCTAATTTATTTGGCAGTTTGCTGCTTATGTATTTGGCAATCTATTTATTGAGCAGTTTGCCATTTATAATTCCTATTACTCCCAAGCACTTCTTCCTAATACAAAGAATGGGAACCTTTTTGGAGTTTGGACTTTTGCTTCTTTCATTGTTTTGTCTTTTTACTTTTCCTTTAAAAACGTATCCCCAAATGTCCATCATAAATATAAACATAATTTTAGATGCATCACTTTCATTTTCTTATGTCAAATTAAATACCTTTAAAAAATCTAAGTATAGTTTTATAATAAATATTAATGAGACAGAATATAACCTTACCCTGGTGTGAGTACGAATATGCATCTTCAGTCCATCATTTTTGCTGAATCCTTTTTCACAGTAAGGGCATTGATAGGGACGCTCACCTGCAAAGGAAGTCTCCAGGTCAGAGAAAAGTAAACTAGCAAAGCAAGCACTGCCATCACTCCCTCCACACAATCCTAATCACCACGTATGCTCTTCGCACTGCCAACGAGATGCTCCCTGCACAGCTGGGCTGGCACGCCATGCGCTTCAGGGCAATGGACAGTGCCTTCCCCTCCTGTGGAGAGGGACTGAGCCCAGAGCACTGCCAGCATTTCAACATTGGCCAGCAGCAGGCTTGTTGCATATTCCTTTTATTTTTCTGGAAGATTTTATTTATTTGAGAGAGAGAGTGAATGACAAGAAAGCAAATGAACAGGGGCAGAGGGAGAAGCAGGCTCTCCACTGAGCAAGGAGCCCAATGTGGGATTGGATCATGACCTGAGCCAAAGGCAGATGCTTAACCAGCTGAGCCACCCAGGCACCCTGGCATATCCCTTTTAAAACTTGAGCCCAAACTAAATCTCCTGATTTTTAAGAATCTCTTAAAAGGCTTTTATATTAATCCATTCATTCTGTTACTGTACTACTCATTACAGTGGTCTTGGATTGACTGATTCTTTGTTTTAAAAAAGAAAGCTTTCATATTCTCTCTCAGTTGGGGTGATAAGTTTCAAAAGAATTTCACACATTGATACAGGTTAAACAGAACCATTGGTAGTTTAATAACTGATCCATACCTGCTGATATAACTGAGTATCTTGCATCTAGAGGTCATTACTTAGAGAAGGGCCACACCATTTTTTAAAACAAGTAAACATACACATCACATTAAAAACAACTCTACTATGAAATAACAAAAGTGTGACAAAATTTAGTTTCCAGGAGGAATCTGAAGCTGCCCTCTAGTCAAAGCCTAATTATTTAGCAAGAACAGTAACTTCTAATCACTGCTTATTCTTTATTCTCTTATTTAGCAATGCACTTGAACGGCAGGATGCTAGACCCTGCAATCAAAGATGGATATGCTAAAATTTTTGCTTTCTGCAAATGTAAAATTCCCTATCTTTCCTTTCCCTCAGGGACAGGGCTTTTTATAAGTAGCACGTTACTCCTTTACTCCCTCATGCCCCATTTGATTCTTATTCTCGCTCAATCCAGGTATCACTCACATTATTCCAGTGAACTCCCCTATCAGGTCAACAACGAACTCCTTGCTGCTCCAGTGGTCACGGTTTTCCTTGCTCTCTCCCTGGTCCCTGACACTGCTTCGTGAGATGACAGAGATATTCTTGATCTTGAACTTTATGAACTTGCTTTATGAACTGTGTGTTTTCAGCAGTAATATCACGGGGGACCGAATATAGGGGAGCCTCCAGCACAGCAGCTTTCCCCCCCTCCCTAGAAGGAGCACCCAGGGCTCTCCCCTTGAACTAGGCACTGTAAAATGATGACAACCATCCAAAATGGAAATAAATAAATAAACAAACAAACAGTAGCAGTACAAACAGAAACAGGATTTTTTTTTATGGTGGTCAAGTTGGATTTCTTTTTTTTTTTTAATAATAATATTTTTTTATTATATTATGTTAGTCACCATACAGTACATCCCTAGTTTTTGATGTAAAGTTCCATGATTCATTACTTGCGTATAACACCCAGTGCACCATACAATACATGCCCTTCTTAATACCCATCACCAGCCTATCCCAATCCCCCACCCTCCCTCCTTAATCAGCCTATCCCAATCCCCCACCCTCCCCTCTGAAGCCCTCAGTTTACTTCCCAGAGTCCATAGTCTCTCATAGAAACAGGACTTTTTAAAGAACTATCTAGACTTGCCAACTTCTGTGAGATAAAAGTCAACCTTTGTACTAGGTAAGTGGACCTGGAATTTTTGATTTTACTAATAATCATGACCCTAGGAAGGTGTGCCTTCATTGTTAGAAGAATTAAGGCATAGAGTCCAATTTATTTGAAAAACTATGAAAGTATAATCTTATTTTAACACTAAGTTGATAATATATATTTATTTGAATTCCAGATCTCTCTGTTGAGACCCAGTCTTGAGATAGCCATATATGTCAACCAGGTATCTTCATTTGGATATCCCATAGACAACTCAAATACAGTGTTCTGAATTCATGTCTTCAACTTCTGATCCTGGGTATCCTGTATATCCTGTCCTGATTAGTTACACTACACTCACCAAGTTACCAAATAAGAAACCTGGCCCTCCAACATACTTCCTTTCACTCACTGCCCCCCTACATCCAGTCTCTAAGTCATACTGATTGTCCTTCTCTGATATTTCTAGAATTCTCCTTGATAATCATGACAAAAATGAAAATAATATTAATAGCAATAGCAACAGCATTGGCAGAAGGAGTAGTAGCAAAAACTATCATTTATTGAATTCTTGACCATCTAACCTTTACCATGCATACCCCTCCTCGCAAAAAAAGAAGTGAAGCATACAGCAAAATGTTAACGCTGACGGTGGTAAATCCTGAATCATAGAATTCCAAATAATTTTTTATTTCCTTCTTCAAAAGTATGAAAAGCAAAGTAATCTTTTAGATTTTCAAAGTTGTTTTACTTTAGTGATAATGAAGAATGTTAAAATATTTATTAACAAATCAACAAATGAAATCTAGATTACAAATAAAGCATGTTAAAAACAGTAAAGTGGTTTACACTTACAAAAAGTCATTTCAAAAATTTTCTAGCAAGCCTAAAATAATTTAATATTCATGGCTATTCTCTTTGTGGAGCTTTAGGTGTTTTCCTGCTCTTCAAATACCAAAAGAATAGCCAGCAAACAAAAATCAAAGACTCACAGGCATCAGGTAAATTGTGTTAATTAAGCCTAATATAATACACCAGGTTATTATTTTCTTTCATAATAGCTAAAATGGTTAAGCAAGGAAAGAGATACAGTTAAGGAATTTTAGAGAATGGAGCATAACAAATTCATTCCCTACCTTACCTAGTGTTATAATATAGAAATTTTCTCTATAGACATGAAAATGTTAACTTTTGTTAAAAGCATAGATTTTTCTCCTTTTTTTAGAATCCGATTGTCCTGAATTTGAATAATACTTGTCCTCTTTCTAGTTATAACTCTGGGGAAGTTATTCAACCTCACTGAACCTCTGAAAAATGGGATAAATTGTATCTATCTCATAGGAACAATGACCATATATTCAGGTTTGCCTAAGGCAGTCTCAGTTTATGCTGGTTATCCCAGAACAATGATTAACAGTACTCCCTTCACTTTCACCAGCGTCCCAGTTAGGACAGGAAAAATACCCAGTTAACTATTATGGATTGAACTGTGCCCCCCTTCTCTAATTCATATGTTGAAGTCCTAACTCCCCCACCCCAGTACCTCAAAATGTGTCCTTAGAAATGTTATTTGAGTAGTGTGGATCCCTAATCTAATCTGACTGGGATCCTTATAGGAAGATGGCCATACAAAGACAGAGACACAGGGAGAACGCCAGATAGAGCACAGCGATGTTGCCACAAGACAAAAAACTAACAGAAGTCAGGCCCTACAACAGATTCTTCCCTCGTGCCTTCAGAGGGGATGGGACCCTGCTGACACCTTGATCTCAGACTTCTTTCTAGCCTTCCGAACCGTGAGACAACAAACTATTGTTTAAACTCCTCAGTTCGTGGTACTTTGTTACAGCAAACTAATACAGTCCTAGCAAACTAACACAGTCACCCGACTCACAATGGTGGCAGTTACTATTTTCACTGATGTCTCCCTCTCTACTGCCCAGGGGAGAAACTGCTACCTCTCTTCGAGGACTGAATTTCTGCCCCATCCCTACTCCAACACTGAGATCCAGGGATACTGAGCTGCTAAGTCCAACTCTACTCATTCATTCTACTCTCCCAGAATATAACTCCAGTTTTGAAGGATGTCCCTGGGTAAATGGCTTTGATAAACAAAATTCATTTGAAATCTAGAGTGTGTGGTTTGCAAATCAGCCTAGACTGTACCTTAAATCGCTGCCTTCTCTACCCATTTGGTTGGAGCCTCTTTGCAGGAATCCTGCCCTTAAGACTCTGAGGACAAAGCCATTTGCAGTCCCACATAATCTGAAGCTGAAGGTTATCTGTACAAGTCAACAGTAATAACTATTCAAGTCATTTGCCTAATTTTCATACTAGAGGAAGCTGTTATTCTTAGTTTTTTTCACATTATGCATATGATACTTTCCTTCATTATTTCAAATTATTGTGATGAATAGGTCTCTAGGAAATACTTTTGTCTACACATAAAATTATTCTGGAGCAAACAGGAACCAGTCTTCAATTTGAGTTAACCCTGAGAATATAAATCTCTCTTCTTTTCTTGAACACTGCCAGCACATAGATTCTGATGTACAATATGAAGCAAATCCAAGGACCTACTATTTTTTTAGAGATTTTATTTATTTATTTGTTTGAGAGTGTGCATGAGTGGGGGGAGGGGTAGACGGATAGGGAGAGAGAGAATCTGAAGCACACTCCATGCTGAGCACGGAGCCTGGCATGGGGCTTGATCTCATGACCCTGAGATCATGATCTCAGCTGAAACCAAGAGTTGGACACTCAACCGACTGAGCCACCCTGGTGCCCCAAGAACTACTATTCTTTAAATACCTCTGACAGATCTAGACATCGTCTTCATTTTGCGCAGGCTAGTTAAAAATGTTCAAATTTTGACTAACCTGAATATTAATTAATCTAATAAACAGCTTAAAAATATAGTTAAAAACCAATCTAAATGGAAATAATAATAATCGACACATATGGAACCTCTGCTGTTCAGAACGCCTGAACTATGTGAGCCATTTTAATTCTTGCAACATTAGGATCTAAGTATTCCATCCCTAGTTACAAATGAGGAAAGTAAGCCACTGAAAGGGTAAGTACTTTGCTCAGGATGACACAGCTATTAAGTAGTGAAATCAGAGTTTTAACCCTTAACTCTTATGCCATTACATAAATTAATAATACAGCTAGTATTTTGTGTAAATTAGGTTAGACTTTCTAAAGTTTTTGACAAAAACTCGGCTTCTTGCAATAGCAGTTAACATTAACCAGATCTTTCTGGCTGGTAAATTCAAGCATTCTTTTACTTATCAAAGCTCTTCAGGAAAAAGTAGGGGGCAGGTTAGGAATGCGTGTTATGTCTCAAAGCAGGTCCCAAGTGAATGCAAATACTAACACAATATAAAGCTGTGCACTGAGAACTGTATATAGGTAACCACCTTCAATATGTAGAAGGTAAATACAATACTGACACATACCTATGAGATTTAACTACCAATAGTCAAATTTAATGACAAGTAGCACAAGTAATATTGACGTGTACGTAATGGCAAAATAGTTTTCACTTAACTAAGGAAAATCGATGAGTTCTTTGCATTTGCTTCTTTCTTTATTTTCTGACACTAAGCATTAAAATCCACTTGCGTTTTCTTCAAACATACCAAGGAATAAACAGAAGCACTGATGGCAATTGTAGTAGGTTGATTTTAAGTTGATTTCCAAAGGTGCCACAAAGTGGATACTCCATGAAGCTACTTTTAGTCAAGCATTAAACATTTTTTGAGCACATACCCTCTTCTCATTACTGTCCCAGGCTTTGGGAATGCAGTTACAAATAGATTCATAAAGTCACTGTCTTTTCAATTTTACTAGTGTAGTGAGAAAGATAAGAAAAAGTAGAGAAAGACCCCAAGATAATTTCAGATACTGATAAATTCTATGAAGAAAATAAAACAAGGAAATAGGCTTAAGGAAGACCTCTGTAGGAGTGTGCTGAAGGACTGAGCTAAGGTTGTTACGAAAGGCAAAAGAAATGAATGAATGCCAATGCCAATCCTTGATGCCAATTTCACATGATTGAACCACACTTTTTTTTAACTCTTCATATTTGAATTACAACTATTTAAGCACACTGGGCTTGAAATAAGTGCCTCCAAATTCTCACTGCTGGCATACCTGAGATGGAAGCAGCTTAAAAGTATTTGAAATGTGTAGAGAGGAGGGTGGAGGATGTTCAGAAAAGAACTCCAGAAAATTGGAGATGGCCTTCTAGATGCAGCTAGTGGTAATGAGAGGGGACATCTGGATGCCACATGGAACACCTTACAGAGTCTAGCCTGGCCCTCAAACAAGTTACCTTGAGTCTTTGAAGAAGAAAATGCACTACAACAGCAATCATCCACTGGCAAATATGGCTAGAAACAATTGGAGAAAGTCAGATTCTGGTTTAACATATGCCATTAGAGTGATAATTTATTGATGTTACCATTGTTTTATGCAATATAATTTTAATTAAAGACATCAGAAAGAACGCTAGCCCTCACCGAAGGATTAACATATTAATATTAAAACAGAATCTTAAAATGCGTGAAGGGAGTGCATGTGAGCACGCATCTTCATGATAAAAGGATCCTACAGCCACAGCATCACTGACTATCCATCTATTGCTCCAAACTAACTCAATGTCCAACATACTGACACTAATCTTTTCTTAAGATCTATGTTTATGTAACACGAAACTAACAATACAAAATCTTGCAAACCTTGGTATTCTTAAATTAGCCCCTGGATTTGATTTAAGAAATAAACTTGACCACTCTATAAAAGGGATCAGAGATCAAATTTTATTTCAAGCTACTAAACACATTGAATGCAACAAATTTAGCAATAATGACCATGATCACAACCTTGAAAATTAAAATGTTAAAATGACAAATAGTTAAATGATAAATTTTATATTCTGTATATTTTGCCACAATTAAAAAGAGAAGTGTAATGCCAATGAGACCTATGCTTTGAAAGATTTTAAACAAGCAGAAAAGCTGAATATATAATGTACACATTTTAAGAGCTTTTGACTAAGATAAAAATAGATTATTTTCAGAAAACAGTTTAATAATTTTAACTTCTTTTTGTCAATATATCTTTAAAAACTTATGAGATTTCAGAGAGCTCTCATAATTTTCTAAAAAGATGAAAAGATGTACACGCACAGAAAATGTAATTCAAGATGGAATAAGATTAAACTCCCACTTTCAATGACTCCAAGTTAAATAATGTTTAAATAATTAAATTAAATAAGATTTAAAGATTTTGAAGCCACAGTTTTACTTTTTACTTTGAGTTTTCCAACAAAAATCAATTTTGGAGAGGGCAACTTTCAAATGAACAGGCAAACCTTGAAAGTGTATGTTTCATGAAAAATAAGATGGTTCCATGTGGTTGAACTTCAAAATATAAGCCCTATATGGGAATTCTTAAGAACTTTAAAATTGTTTTCCACAAATATCATGGGACTGGCTTATTTTGCTTTTGTGGACTAAGGAAATTGTTATAAGACATCAAAGTGACTCGTTCTAAATAAAAATTAAACAAAAAATGTAATGGGGCAAGCACCGCCCAGTCACTTTTCCAATTCTACCATTCCAATCTCCCCAATTTATGGAGCATCTAATAAACTAAAGTATACCACAGAGAGAAGTGAAATGCTACCCTGACAGATGACAGTAGCTCAAGTTCATTCTTGGCACTTTTCTATGATTTGAAATACTTTTTTGTCCTGTAGCAAAAAGAGCCATGAAACCTCACTGACCTCACGGAACCCCACATTGTTACTCTTGGAATGCTCCTATTAATCAAATCCTGCAAAATCTCACTTGATCTGAAGAAGTTAAGGCCAAGGACACCCTTTTTGAAAGAAAGACAACAAAAGTCTGAACTTGACATTTTCTCCTTGAGTATTTACAGGGATATTTTACTTTTAAGAGTTTAAGGAGTTTACTATTAGAAGGAAATGGGCAATAAAATAAAAAAATCAAAATTTGTGAATGAGGAGATCTTTACTTCTCAAAATACTTTCGCCACCTGAATCAAAAGAAATCAAGTCTTTTTTTAAAATGCAAGGTTCTATGAATGGAGCTACAAAAAAAGTAAAAGATGCATTCTTTTCCATAGCATCTTACAGTTAACAGTATCCATCCCTCATTTCTGAAGAGATGCCAGATCAAATGAGGTGAGGTTCACAGGGAAGCAGAAAAATAGGAGAGTCACGTGCTCACTAATTTTTCAGTCTCAAACAAAGAGCCACAACTATTTGTGAGTTGAGGGCAAAATAAAAACTGAGTTTTACAGATGCAAACAAAATAGGACACAAGATGCAGAGTTAAAAAGGACAAGAGTTAATGAATAATTAAGAACATAGAATTAGCTAGAAAGAGAAAGTCTGAAACTCCCTTCTCAAGATGCTCTGGGTTCGGTCGACCAGGTGTATGAATGACACCCATCACATGGGATGTGTCTGAGGGAGCACGACACCTTCACCAAGTCCTTCATGTGTGCACCAACAGAAGCAAAGGGGACTGCTTCACAAACAGGAGAAACGCCTGAATGATCCAGACATTGGTAACGTTTTCAAGGTTCTGACCAAGAAAGAAAAACTCCTACATGAGTTCTCCCCACTACTGTGTTAAGGGACACTTTCGGGTAGGTAAGTAGAGAAAGGGAAGGTAATTACTGGTTTGGTTTTGCAGGTAGGGAGTCAGACTTCAGTGGGAAGACGAATTCTTTCACCCAGCAGTTTCCCATGTTTAGGAATTTCTACCATAAGTTTTACTCAGCCTCGTACTTATGAGCAGTTTGTGAACAGAGGTCCAGCGGTGATGATGGTTAAACCTCAGGAGCTGCCCATGGAGGGGCTTCCTGCTAACAGTGCCAGCACGGAAGAATCAAGACTGTATAACTTTGAGCAGCAAGAAACGCCAAAAATGATTCTCCTTATCCCCAAACTAGAAAAGAGATAAATCCTTTCCCAGCCGTGAGGCACACTTCAGAGTCGCGGGAAAACACCACACAGAGAAGCTGTTCTCAGGGGAGTGTGGTAGCAATGGCAGGAGGAAGCAAGTATCAGAGGAAACCCAATCTCTTGTCGTTTTCCTGCAGTACAGGACAATGTTGGTGTTCCAAATGTAACAGAGGTAGCTATTCATGATATTATGTAGAAATGGACTAATAGATAAAGCTGTTGAGATACAGCTGATGGAAACTGTTGCCTGGGCCACTTCCGTTTTTCAGGATCTCAGTATATCCAAAAAAAAAAAAAAAGAAGTGCTAAAAAGAGAGTTACTAAGCAATGATATCTTTTAAGTGACCCCTCTTGTTAGAGTCTTTGTGACTGTATTACTACTTCATTTGGTTCATGGTACTACATTCCAAGGTGAATGTCACTCCCTCACTCTTCCCTCTGTGCCTCGATCTGCCCGCTGGCGAATGCTGACAGAAGCATTATAGCTTTTGCATTAGAAACTAGGGCCCTTGATATTTTTGAAAAAGTGTAAAAAAATAGATAATTAATACTACCAATGAAAATCAAAATGGATGTTTCTACCTCTCTCTCTTTTAAGTTGTTATATATATGCTTGTCACTAACTCCAAGTCAACCTGGAGGAGCGAAGTACAGAAAGGGAAGAAAATAGGACAGAAACACTACGTTCCAGGGATGTGGTCAGTGTTCAAAAATGATCTGAAGTGTCAAAACACCACGGAGAACAAAAATCACGCAGTTCAAGACTTTACAAATGACTTCTTAGGGAAAATCGAAGGCTCTGACAGTGTGATGCTGAGATTATCATTTATTTCTGTGCAGATCTACACTCAACTGTTTTGTGAACTCTTAGTTTATCTGCAGGTAAGAGAACATTCAAAATGACCTAATAGTGTTGACTAACCACTTAGGAAATAAATACAGAAAAATAAGCTTCCTCTCAACACAGGCAAGTTATCTAATTCTCATAAAAAAGTGAAAAACATGCCTTAAATTTTCATTTGTGTTAATAATTACTTTGCTAATTGTCTATTTTTATTTATTAATAATTGTCATATGTCTTATTGTTGTTTGTAATTATCCATAGCTACTGTTTTTGTAATTTTGAACAAATATTCTAAAAAGAATGAATAAATTTCTTTAGAAAAAGAATTAGAAAAAGAATGGCTAAAGTCCACGTATAATCAAATTATACTGATCCTTTATTTCTAAGCTGATCTCAGGTATTTACTAAAAAAAATTAACTGTTTCCTAAGACAATGATTTATTACTACATTCAAACAACAGTGTGCAAGCAAGCCTAGAACAGAAGGGCCAACACAGCCGGTATCTATTAACACGAAAAGTTGGTTGGAACTGTAGGCAAGTAATTAACCTTCTGGCCCAGAGCTTTAAAACCCCAAAAGCAGTTCCTAGAATTTCTTTCATAATTTATGAACAACTGATGGAATTCATGTCACAGTCCATGGATTCCCTTGCGGAATTAACCCCAGCTCTCACTGACCCTAAGAAGCTATAAACCAACAGGAGAATGTGCCCTACTATTTCGGCTGACCCAGAGTGCCATCCCTGTCACTGTAGCATAGGAAACCAGATGATCAATTACAGAGCTGCCTGCCAGGCACAGACCTAAACATTTCACCTTCACTAACGGTGCCAGTGACACGCAGTACATGCACCCTCACTCACCCCAAACCAGCCCTGTCTTGACAGCAAACCCTCCTCTATGTTCTAGAGATGATCTATATGCTGCTGCCAAAGGTTATAAAAAGATGATGATGATGACACTGGAAACAGAAGGTCAGACCGTATATCAAGGAAGCTTGCGTAACCGCGATGAAGCACAGGCCGAATAGCGAAGACAAAGCAAACAGCAGTCAGCCGAGGCCGCAGCAGCTCACAAGCCGCATGCGCACACTGCGCCAGGTGCTGGGCAAGGTTCTTGACATGGACTTTTCATTGGTTCCTCAAAGCAGTGCCATGATGTTGGGACTGTTCTCTCTTTTTTTTTTTTTTTAATATTTTTATTTATTTATTTGACAGTGAGCGTGTACAAGCAGGGGGGAGCAGCAGGCAGAGGGAGAGGAAAAAGGAGACTCTCCACTGAGCAAGGAGCCCAATTTGGGGCTCGATCCTAGGACCCTTGGATCATGACCTGAGCAGAAGGCAGACGCTTAACTGACTGAGCCACCCAGGTGTCCCCGCTGGGTCTTTTCTTACCCCTGTTCTTTAGATGAGGAAACTAAGCTTTGAAGAGGTTAAGCAACTTACTATTAAAGCTCAAGCAGGGAGGAAATGAATAAAATGGAGTTTGAAAGCCTGTCATATGATCTAGGATCCATACTTCGGATATGAACTAGGTATTAAATAACAAGAAGTGAAGATAGCTGACTTTGTGGTAAGTTTCTCCATAAGTGGAATTAGGTAACAAACTACAGACCCTCAAGCTTCCAAGTCAAGATTATTAACCTTAATTGGATGACACATCAACAAGATACTATCATCAAACATTATGGAAGGAATGTATGTAATTCTATAGTAAGCTCAAGAGTAATAGTAAAAATTAGAATAAGAACTAAAAATACCAGCAAAGTGTACACTGAACAAAGCTTAAGCCTTTGTTTAACTCTGGAGGAACAATATACAAGAAGTGTAACCTTAGCAAATCGCTGTGTTTTGAGGGGCATGGGTTCAATTAAGAGGCTTGAACTAGAAAATTTATGAAATTCCTTTCTATTCTAAAAGTGAAGAGTACTGTATTTTAATAATCTATAAAAGCAAAAGCTAATCACCTAATTATGGAGAACGAATGGACTTCAGAAGGTGGATACAGGGTGGGTAAAAAGTAACATTTTCAAAATTAATGGAAAAAAACCACAGTTTTGTCTAACTTCACCTTAGTAGTACAGACTGGCAGTAATGGGAATGGGAGGGAGGAGGGGAAAGAAGATGAAGCAAGGATACAACTGGTTGGCTACTTAAGGTAGCAAAAAATAAAACCAATCAAAATGTGAATTGGAGAAGTTTTTTAAATGTTTTTTTTAAGCACTATTAACAAAAAATTACAATAGAGGCATAAATACTAAGAATCCTCCCAGAACTAAGAGGTAGTAATCCACTAGCTAAGTTATCATTGTCTTATAGCACGACTGTTAGTCATGAGCCAATAAAATAAGACCTGTTCTAAGAAAATTAATATGAAGGAAACTGCCTGTAATATTCCACGAAGCAATACCATCACTATACTAAATAGGAAATGATGAACGATACTAGTTGGCAAACTGGAAGGAAGAAACACAGACAGGAGTCCTGTTTTCTCTTCATAAAACTTAATGCCATTTGATGTTATAAAAAAAGAGAATTGTCTTCCCAAAATATTGATGGACAGTTTGAATACTATAAAAACAAAATGAAATTGACTCCTTCAACATAATGGGAAAACCATGAAAAGACTATTACCTCTATAAAAATCTTATCATATTGCAGTGTATTCAAATGTACATCCATCTCACTTAAAAGGCCCAACTATCAAGAATCATTTCCTAGAAATAAAAAAAGTAATCCATCCAACTATATGACATTCTGAAAAATGTCAAACTATATAAAGGTCAAATGTTTTCTGGAAAACAAAGCTATGGAGACAGTAAAAAGATCAGTGGTGGCCACGCATTGAGAGTTAGGGGATAAATAGGCAAAGCAGAGGATTTTTAGGGCAGTGAAAGTACTCTGTATGATATCACACTGATGAACACACGTTACACATTTGTCTCACAGAATGTACAACATCAAAAGCGAACCATAATGTAAGCTATAGACTTTGGGTGACTGTAATGTGTCAATGTGGGTTCATCAGTTGTAACACATACCACTTTGGGGATGTTGATAACAGACAAGGGTATACATGTGGAGGGAGGGGGTAGGTGGGAAAATCCCTGGATCTTCCCCTCATTTCACTGTGAACCTAAAACTTCTCTAAAAAATAAAGACAAAAAAATCTGGAAAATTAAATTTAATCATCATTTTCTCTGCATGTTATTGCCCACTCTAAAGGTGACTCAGGACAAAATGAACATGTGAATAATACACACACACACACACACCCCTTTCATTTCACTCTAAAAGATAAAATTTTCATACTACTAAAATAATATGTGACTTTCAGAATTTCATTCCTCATCTTTTATATTGGAGAACTTACAGAATGTATGTAATTCTTATAATTATAACAACTGTGTAGCAGTTGTGTAGCAAAAAGAAGAGAGAACACAAAAATAAGATAGAACTTGAAGTCAAAAGATTTGGACCTTACTACCTTGACTGGATAGGTCATTTGCTTCTCTGAATCACAGCTTCCTTACCTAGAAAATGATAATGGTCTTAGAAATCTATGACACTAACTGTGGAAGGATTAACTCAGATAATATTTGAAAGAGCTTCTCTCCTTCATTAAACTTGATTAAAAACCTGAGCGTGATCTGCCCTGCCCTTCAGCTCAGAATCTAGTCATGGAGCAGATATGCAAAGTAAGTATAATATCATAATTGTAAAGAGATATTTACATATAATAAACAATGGGATCCCCAAATCTCCACTAGGTGAGAGGCTACGAAGAGCAAGAGACTATAATATACTACACAGTTGTTTGTAATTATTCCATTTCCTGTAGAGTGGACCTTGTCAAACAAAATGGATAGGGCATTTGTCAGGACCAATTTCCTCTACCTTTTTTCTAATAAGAATTTTCAAAACTAGGCGATGCCAAGTTAAAAAGAGTCATGGTAAGTTTTTAGTGCTGGTTGGCCAAATATTGTTCTTTATTCCTTCATTTAAGCACTGTAATTTTATATACATTGGTGAGCTAAATTTTAAGCCATGCCATTAACTATTATTTGTTATACAATTATTTCCAACCAATAGCATGATAAAGCAATGAGGTAAAGAACTGAAAGGAGAGCAAAGAGCCCAACTTTATATTGAGGTGGGACTGGCTAATAGATTAGGGAGTTCAGTAATTTTATTCTTTGATTCTAACATTTCTCAAAGTAAATTCCATGTTTGTATAGTTAATTTATGAAAAAATGATTTTATGGTCAATTAAATTTAGATTCAAATCCAGGACTTCTCTCTATGAAGCCAGCATTCTTTCCACTATCCCACAGATGCGGTAATGTACTTGTAAATTCTTTTATTTATTCAAGAAGCATTCGCTAGGTTCTTTCTCCATGCCAGGCAGTTCTCTGAATAGTAAACAAGTAAGTTATCAGATATGGGCACAGCTCTAAGGGAACAGAGAATCTACAATGACTGAAGAAGTATGAGCACTTGGAAGCATGCTGTGTTGAGAGAAGTACAAGATGGAGAATATCCACCTAATGTGGTGGGAGTAAGGGATGGTCACATGACAGAAATATCATGGAGAAAGTTACATTTACTTGGAGACTGTGGGAAAGTGAAAGAAGCCTAATAATTGAGCCTGGAATGTCAACTGGGAGAGGACTTGGTAGTTGATGAGTCTCATGGTAGGTAAGGGACAGTCATTTTTTAGAAAACAAGGGGAAACCACTGTGAGATTTATATAGTAGGATAACAGCATGACTGGGTAAGCCTTACCAACTCTTTAAAACTTCTTTTGTAAAAAAAAGATATACTTTACAATGTATTAAAAAAAAAATTCTAAAAACTCTATACCAATAGCAAATTTCATGGAATTCCTTCTTTAAGAAGATGACTAAGCATACGGTAATGAAATTCTGCTTCTTCAGAAGAATCTGAGTTTTCTCTGAGTGGCATGACTGTAAGCGACAAAACAAAACAATAAAAAGTTTGTTTATATTGAAAGAATAGAAGTTGTCCTGTTGAAAGAACTAGGCTTTGAGGGACATGCGAACAAGATGTAGGCTGTGAAGCTGGATGTTCAGCAAACAGTTCTTAGCGGCCCTTTACTGGCATCTGCATCCACTCAGTTGTTCTCACTGGAAGAGAATGCTCCCACTTTTAATTATGAAAATTTTCGAACAGGCAGAAAAATTGGAAAAATAGTACAATAAGCACAAATACCCTCACTTGAGTTTAATGTCACCATATTTGCTTTCTCATTCTCATTTCTCCCTCTTTTAAATATATTTTTTGCACCGCTTTTTGCTGTTCCATTTAAGAATCAGATGCAGAAACATGTCACACCTAAGTAATTTAGCATAAATCTAATAATAGCAGTTACCTGCATAATCATAATGTTAATATATTTTAAATATCTTATTAGACAAGAAACTTATTATATGAAAACACAAAAATTCATCAAGAAAATTCAAATTGTCCATATTTATAAATACAAAGAAATAACCACAGTTAATAATTTAGTATTTATATTTAACCTCTAAGGCCTTTATATATAAATATATTATCTTACAAAAATACATCATTTTGTTTTTGTAACTTATATTTCTTTTCATGTTAACGAATATATAATGTACTAATATACAATTTGTTCTTATTGCTTACAGAATATTCCAATTTATAGATATACCATAATTTATTTAACCTATCTTCACAAAATGGATATGCAGGCTCTATTTCCATTTTTTTCCCCCATTATCAACAGCTCTTTAAAGAACAGGAGAATATTCTTTTTTAAACAAATTTTATTGCCTATGAGCTCTTTTTGGACTTAGGAATCAAGCATACTTTGGGTTTATGCCTAATAAGGAAGATAGTAATAATTTAAAAAGCCAAGGACAACGTTTGATGTGACAAGGTAAATTAAATTTTTGAAAGGTTATCTTGGAGATCATTACAGTTTAATTTTAGAAAGAAGTTAGTGAGAAATACATAGTTCAGAATTTAAAACACCACTAAAAATAATTTTTCCAACCAAGTTCTCCTTTCAACACTTATTAAACAAAAAGGTCAGGTTAACCAGGAACACAGCCACCTAAATGCATTTTTTTTTCCATCAAAAGTGCATTTTTCCAAGGGTAAGACATTAAAAAAAAAAACACCATGATTGCTTATGCCAGACAACATGATAGTAAATTAGCTTCTTATCAATAGTCAATCAAGAGTATGTTTATAGATTACTAAAGTTTCAGCAAATTCAATGACTTAAGATCTTGCTGAACTTAAAAGAAAGGAAAGGGAAAGATATTGAACATAAAATTCTCAGGATGATATCCTGTAAGAAGGAAAAACCTAAGAAACGGAGAAAACAATACTATAAGAAATTATATCAATCACTTGTTTCTTCTGTACCATCAGGACACGGTGCTAAGCCTCTGGCACAATTTTAAGTCCATCCGCCTTCAACATGGCTCTCTACCACTTTTTTCTTTTGTTTTTCTCTTTTCTTTTTGTTTTTCTCTACTTCTGCTTTGGTCCCCAGAACTTCACTTTCCCTGGATACTTCTAAGCAAGAAGACCTGCTTTCTCTCTTTAGGGCACCCATTATTCTACATCCATCATGTATAATGTTTGCTATGTTCTTGGTTATAGGCATCATTTAAAAGTATTTAAGAGGCCACTCTAAGATTACAAATACTACTTTGACATTATGTCTTAAAGCTTTAGCCAAAACATTTCCAGAATAAGAAATTATGCTCCACTGCTGTCCTTTCCTCTGCCTAAATATAATGATTGTACTACTGATTCTTTGGCCTATTTAAGCTAACATTTCCTCATCCACAAAACAGCTACTGTGCTAGACGTCTACTGCCTGAGGTGCTGGGGCTAAAACGTAAAGTCAAATACTCTGGTCTTGAATAGGAAGCTTCAGCGATGTAATCCAGTTGCATTTTACCACATACAGTCCAGCTACTGAAAACCATTAAGGTTCAGGGGAAATAATCTGGCTATCGATATTCAGAGTATTTTTTCAAGTCTTTTCAAGTATTTCTCTACATGATAGATAAAATCCAGACAAGATTCTTTCAAGGATATTTAATTGTTTAAAGATATTTGCAAATGATATATCCAGTAAGGGATTAATATCCAAAATATGTAAAGAACTCATACAACTCAAGACCCACACAACAAATAATCCAATGAAAAAATGTGCGGAAGACCTAAAGAAGCATTTTTCAAAGAAGACATAGAGATGGCCAACAGACACATGAAAAGATATGCAACATCCCTCATCGTCAGGAAAACACATATCAAAACCACAATGAGATAACATCTCACATCAATCAGAATGGCTAGTATCAAAAAGACTAGAAATAACAAGTGGTGGTGAGATTGTGGAGAAAGGGGAACCCTCATATACTGTTGGTGCAGCTGCTTTGGAAAACAGTTTGGAGGTTCCTCCAAACACTAAAATGGAAGTACCATACGATCCTGTAATTGCACTTCTGGGTATTTATCCAAAGAAAATGAAAACACTAATTCAAAAAGATGTATGCACCTCTGTATTTACTGCAGCATTATTGACAAGAGCCAAGGTATGGAGGCAACACAGTGTAAGCAGCTATTGATAGACAAATGGATAAAAAAATTGTGGTATATATACATGATGGAATATGACTTACCCATAAAAAAGAATGATATCTTGCCATTCACAAGAGTGTGGATGGACCTAGAGGGTATTATGCTAAGTGAAATAAGTCAGAGAAAGACAAATACCATACGATTTCACTTATATGTGGAATCTAAAAAATAAATGAACAAACAAACAGATACCACCAGCAACAACAAAAAGAGAAACAGACTCATAGAACAAACTAGTGATTGCCAGAGGGAAAGACGGGGGGGGGGGTGAATAGGTGAAGAAGATAAGGGGAACAAACTTCAGTCATAAAGTAAGTCATGGGCATGAAAAGTGCAGCATAGGGAATATAATCAATAATACTGTAATAACTTTGTACAGTGACACATGGTAACTAGACTTATCCTAGACTTATCACGGTGAGGTTTTATAATGTACATAATTATCACATCACTATGTTGTACACCTGAAACAAACATTATATGTCCACTATACTTCAGTTAAAATTTTAAAAAAGAATATTTAGTTGTTTATTCAGACTTCACAAGGGCACAGTCCTCTGTCATGGGAGCAACTGCACAAAAAGTCATAAGAAATCAGGGGATGACCCCTTTAGGAAGCAATCCGTGGCATACCAGACATTATGGTTTCATCACCCTTGTATCCAATAAAATCCTACATCATCCAGGCAATATTCCAAGGACTTTCTAAATTTAAAAAAGCCACATTTGATGTCAGTTATAGGAAGGGATTTTAAGAGGAGGCCCTTAGCCTTCTATAAAAAGTGAAACTGCTACTCCCTATCCCTCCATTAGAACAGAATATATAATAAATCACAATTATATCACAGCCAAATATTAGCCAAATTATTTCCATTTTAGATATTTAACTTAGTCTGGGAAAGTAAACTTATTTAAAATTTTTCCAAAGTAAGGAACTGGATTCTATAAAATTTTAAGGAAGAGAAAACAGCCAAGATTAATTCTTAATCCAGGAGATATTTTGTAATATTGTAATATTCCCTGTCTTAACAGAATTTGATTTCTTTAAGTTTTTTTTATCACAAGTTACAATCTACATACCTGTGTGGCTACGGATATGAACTCTCAGCGTACCACTGCTGGCAAATTTCTGGCCACAATATGGGCAGATTTTCTCCTTTTCTCCTGTATGTGTCTAAATGGAAAGAAATAAAAAGGGTTGAGGGTAAATATAAAGAATTCGGTAAAAATGATTAAGTGCCTCTGACAATGGTAAATCCTTTTTTTCCAGGATTACGTTTCATTAAAATGATTTAATATCACAATGAGATTTTAAACAATTTATCATGAGTATTCCCACTGGTTCAAAAAAAAACCCTAAACCTTAGAATCACGCATTAGTGCTAATTTGAAAATAATTCTGCAGTTTACTTTTTAAGCCTTTATGGAGCCCCCAAGTAAAAATGATTAAGTTATACAAAACCAGTGTATGCTGGCAAAACCACATAATCAAAACGGGGTTACAGCTGCCCTTGACTGCTGCCAAGAAACACTTCCTTAGAAGCATTTTTCACATTCTTTGTGTGTATTTAACTCTTGAGGACAGAATTAATCTCAATAAAGTAATCTGTTATTCGCATTATGCTTGCCTGACTGGATTGATTTTACGGCAAAGCAAAAAGAAATATAAATCTGATTTGATCTTTAAAATCAGCAGGTGTTAATTGAGCGATCAATGTGAAAGAACATCCTCGCCCTCCACATACCTTTAATCTCAGCAGAAAACAACTGCACAAGGAAAGGTGAATATGTATCATCAAAAGTGAATTTTGATGGAATGTTAGAGAGTTCAAAGAAAAGCCTGAGCTCTCCCGAAAAGAGGAGGCAGATGGAGCTTCTTAAACTTGTCTCACAATCTCATCAGACCATTACTTTACCAGCATCAAAATAGGTCATTGCAATAAGTGAGGGGTCAGAGCTACTTTTCAAGTCCCATTGTTTTACAAACTTAGGAGAAGGGGAAAAGAAGGGAGAAGAAGGAAATTACTTTAGTTATCTACACACTCTCAGTGACACTTTTTAAAATTTTTTATTTCAATGATGACCTACACATCAATGAAAGCATACAGTGGATCCTGGGTTACCACCACAACACAGAGTTTCCAGGGCCTGTGTTTGCATTAGGTTTGTGCAAATTACTGGGATTGCCATGGGCTAATGTAAAAAGAAAAGGAAAGATTCTGTTTTTGTTTTTAAATGATGTGTTCCCAGAAGTGAAGCACTGGCCGGGATAGAGTGAAAGGGGTAGGGCAGTTATCTCATCTCAGAAAACCATCAATGTAGCAGAACATTCTCCATATTAATTGCTAACTTTAATATAATTAGTTTCATAGCCTTATTGGTATTTAATTTGAAAGTTTTCACATTTGAATTATAATCTGCATTTGGATAGACACTATTGTATTTGTAGTTTTTAAAACAGTTATAAACTGAATACCGTAGTAAACATCAGTGTCCTTTTAAATATTTTTCCATTGAAAATGATTTACATTATATTCAAGTCTGAGAAATACAGTCTAACCAACTGCCACGTTAGCCAATGACACTGGCTACAACAGACATCTCCTTGATTCTGCATTTGGCAAGCACTTAACTTTCCATTTTCACTCTAAGTTCTTATACAAAACAGTTATACATTCTTTACAGTAAGAGCCTTTACTCCCATGGTCCCCATTATGGCTCATTTTAAAGGAAATTCTATAACATTTTAACATAGAGCAGACCTATATTCTTCTCATTCCCTGACAGAAGGGGCAAAATACAACAGTTCATTCTTGATTAGTGTACGGTTCTTTAGAAATCATGTATATCTATTATTACAACACTGGATTATTCCAAAGAGGCAACTACCAATTTATTTATAATATCTTTATAAAATCCACAGAATTTCTTTTGCTGCTCCATAAGTAATTCATTGCTCACATGACCTAAGTTACTTGTCAGTGGTACTAAACAACATTAAGTCAACATTAGTGAAAAGAATTAAAATGCCTCTTTGGTTTAATTTTAAAATATATCTTATTATTAGATATGGAATTTGGTTAAGTGGTTTTAAAAGGCACTTAAGGTATAATACTAAAAGGTCTTAAATATAAATAAGAAAGCACGGAAACAGATCGCTATGACAAACCTGGATAAACGTATGAGACAAAACTGAACAATGCTCTGCCCAATGTACTCTGTGACAATCTGTGATTGTGGACAAACGACTATCATCTCCCTTGAAAACTCACTATTTTTTCCCATGTTGATTAAAACACGACACAAATTTACTAAATTCATGCAAAAAAGTAATTCAAGCAAAAAAAGTTGAAAGACTATCTTATCCAGAAATTTGAAAAAAGAAGACAGTTATCATGATTACTGGACATTAGAGAAACAGGAAAAGAAAGTTCCTCAATACAGTCCTCTGACACAGCATACTAAGGATAGGTACCAAAATAAAAGTCACACTGAAGTGGGAGTGACTTCCTCACATTCACTCAGCAGTATACACGAAGTAGCCTAATCTACTGCACTTCATTGTCATTTCTAAAGTCAACATTAAAACCTGTAACGGTGTTTGTTACACTGTGAATTTTGCTGTTTTTGAAAATACACTTAAAATGTACTTACAAAACAAATAAAAATAACTTCTTGATTTGCTTAAAGTAATTAGCATAACACAAAAAAGATAATCTCCAAATCACCCTAAGAAAGAACCTCATTTTATTTGAGTTAAGTAAATACTTATCAAGTCCCTCTTCTGTGCCAGGAACTTCCCTAGGTCCTAAAGAGGCAAGATGAAGAAGGACCATTCCAATCCTAGAAAAGAGCTCAATCTAATAATTTGTCAATAAATATCTGAATTAAAATTTATTTGAAAAATAAAATTAAGGCACTAATCATTTTTTAAATAAAAACCTAAAAATAAACAAATTAATTAATTATAAAAAACCTACATTAACTCAAAAGTGTACAAAAATTGACAAGCTCCCATTCATCGAATACTTTGTATGACCCATCTATCGCCATAGCTCAGCGCTGTGCAGAATCCATACCTAAATCTAGGTTCACCTTCATCCGAATTATTTATCTCTTCTGAAAAAGTAGAGGGAACAGACATTTTCTAAAGAGCTCATATTAACCATGCATCTCTTGTCATTTTGAGGAAATGTATTGATTGATTAATATAAAATGGATTATCCCATGATAATTAGTATTCATGCCCATATTGCTGATGTGTGTAATCCATTCAAACTCACAGAAGGCTTCTACTTACTTTCTTATGACTTCTAAGCACTGACGGTGTAACAAATGCCTTATTACATAGCTCACATCTGTATTTCTTGTGTCTTTCATGGACCACCTGGACGTGAACATTCAAGGTATCCTTCCTTTTAAAGGTAGCGTCACAGTGATGGCACTTGAAAGTCCTCTCACCTGAGAAATGAAAAGGTCAAATAAGAGAAAGGATCAGATGCAAAGCAGGGTGATGTTAACTCCCCCTCCTGGGTACCAGATGTAATGTTCTTTTTTCCAAAGAGTTAGCTTTATCACTAACAACTTACTATAACTAGAGTAGGTAAATTTTCACATCTTTGGATTCTACCATTGCTCATTTGTTGTGTGACCAGTGGGAAGTGCTTTAACCTTATGTTCTCAGCCTCTTTAACTGGTAAAGGTGGAGACTCAGTTAGCTAATTTTCTAAAGGAACCATGAACTTTCTTTAAAAGTAGGTCTTTCTAGGGCAGGGGCTCAGGTCTGAAGTAACTAGATTCTTGTGGTGACAAAAGGCTTCTGTCAAGCAGAGTAAGTGGCTTTTGGGGCCCCTCCTCAACTCCCCTCACTCCCACCACACCCCTTATGGCCTTTAAGGGAAAGGGCACCAGTAGGGGATGGAAGCCCCTGGGGCACACAGAAATGGGTCAGAGCCAGCCCCCTTCTAGGAAGGGAGAGGGCTACAACACCCCTTCCTTCCTCAGCACTGTATCAGGAACTTGGACTAGAGGCTCCTTAACATGGTCCTCGGTCTGCTAATTAATATGATTAGCTGGGGAAGGGGCTCAACTCCCAGGCTCTCAGACAGGTTGGGGGGCTGCCTCTCGGAGAGGCAGCTGCATTGGGACAACTATCCTTTTCTACCGAGAGCCCCTGGGTACCTGTGAGGGTTTTCACCTTGTTCTCATTCTATAGCCCAGGCCCGCAGGGAAAGCAACTCCACAAACTATGTTTAGGGGGTATATGGGACGGTATTTTTTAAACTTTCATACAATGCTATCCTTGTAGGTCTTCTCAACAAACAAGTCTACCTTTTCCTGGCCTATTTAAATACATTTTAAGCGATGCATGTGCACAATCAGAAGACAGTTTTATCTCTCAGGAAGTTATAAAATGCAAGTAGTACACTATTATATAAATCCGACAGACTAGTATTTGAATATATTTCCCTTTGTAAAGAACAATTGTATTAGTATAGATTCACATATTATATCCATATGAGACAAAATATACAGATAACTTTCTATACTGAAATAAGAGATTACCTCAATTTCAACCAAACTCTTTTAGCTTCCCCCCATTATAACTAGCATCAGTTTAGAAATGTGAAGATTCTATTATTTCTTCATATCAAATTTAAGGAAGGAAGGACAAAAAGAAGGAAAAAAGAAAAAAAGAAAAAGATAAATGACCCTTTTCAAACAGAATTATGGCTTTTTAACTTAAAATCTCTGAGAGCCCTGTTGAAATCTGACTCTTGGAACAAAGTCACATCCAAACCATGCAAGAATTGTGTAGGTTCTCAGAGCTGTGTTTATATGTTGCCTTTGTGCATTTTTGTTGCTGGGTGCTATCACTATAACCTAATTTGTCTTTCTGTAACTTTTTAGATTTATTTAAATACTTTATTTGTATAAAAGGTATAACCAGTGAGAGTAAAAGAAAATATCAATGACATAAAATTAGAAATAATACCAAAGCAACTCAGGAACAAAGAGAAATTAAAAAACAAAAACAAGGGGCACCCGGGTGGCTCAGTCGGTTAAGTGTCGGACTCTTGGTTTCAGCTCAGGTCATGATCTCAGGGTCCTGGGATCCAGCCCTGTGTCTTAGGGCTCTGCACTCAGCAGGTTGTTGGCTTAAGATTCCCTTCCTCTTCTTCTCCTTCTGTCCCTCTCTGCCCCCTCTCTCAAAATAAATGAGTAAATCTTTACAATTAAGTAAAGTAAAACAAAAACAAAACCAAAAAGTACTCCTCCAAGATTTCTCCTATTAAAGCATTTCCATTAAACTATCACATGAATCCAAATATTGATTTCTATACAAAGAGCTCATCAAGCTATACCAAGGGAGTCCTTACCTTTCTTCTTTCAAATTTTAATTCCAGATTTCTTTGTTTTAAGCTTATCAGAATTTTTTAACTCTGATGAGATTTTATCTGATGTTATCAGATTTCTTTGCCTTAAAGAAATAAACATAGGATTAAAGATAGGATTTTTCCTATCTTAAAACCAAGAAGCTAGCTAGTAACCTGACTTTTGGTTTTCGGTGGGTTAGAAAACAGCAATAATTTCCAAAATAATTATGACAAGTTATTCTTCATATTTTGAGCCAGAATGCTGATATAAGTTTCTAAAACAGCCTGCATGTTTTGAAGTTAAACAGGTTTTAATTTTCATAATGTGTAAGATAACATCTAGTATTCTGTCTTACTCTGTCCACTTCTGGTTTTTCCCATCCTTTTAGCTCACTAGCCTTATCTGATATTTAACTTAACCTTCAATAACCCACTTACTCAGTCAATTACAAAGCTGACTTCCCAGCCAGATGTCTTGGTGCAGCTTCATAAAGTCTGTGATTAATGTGCTGATCAACATTATATTAGATACAGAATACATAAGGACAGTCTACACTGCTGCTTCAATCCTCTGTCACAAGTGTATGAGAACCAATCAGCAGAAATTAAAAGTACTAGATTCCTTATAATAAAAATTCCTTGTCATTACTGAAATTAAATTTCATCTATCCAAAGAAAAATTTCCTGAGCGTCAGGCCAAATTGGCCACAGAAGCCTTTATAGTATGAATGAAGTTCACTTGTCCCAATCCCTACTCTTAAATCCATTCATCTCATAATGATTGTTTTTCTTAATCAAATGAGAGCAAAATGGGATGGAAATTTCTGCTGTTACATGACAAATTTTAGTTCTTAAATGCATGGCTGTCCTTAATAAAGACATAGAAGGTGGTATTGACCAATTCTCCAGAGCGGTAAGGTCAAACGTAGAATGGCACGAGACCCTAACACCATCTCTTCTATAGAAAAAGAGGCATTTCATCATGATCATTACCACTCGGTATTTTTAAGAACTTTAATATCTTTGGTATTTTGAATTTTAGACCTTTCTACTTGACCAGAGAATATTTCTTCCAAGACACTATCTTATCTGTACAGCTGTCATAACTGATTGTTTCGCTTTCCTCAGAAATATTAAAAAATTAATCAGCAGTAGGAACTTTGTTTCAGAAGATGCTCCGCTGATTACACAACTCAAAAGAAGTCAATACAAATACTACCAACGTTACGGCATTTTTCTTTACTTTTAGATACAGTAATGTAACAAATGTCTGCTTACTCCAATATTTGAACACAGAACCAACTTTAACACTCAGCTTAGCAATAGCATTTTCTCTGAAATAAAGCGATGTAAAGTGTCCTTTCAGGGATGTGAGTATAAGGTGCTGTATTCTAAAAATAGCTCTTTGCATGGTATGTATGTGTACAACTTCTCCAAAAGAAAAAGAAGTGCTCCTGCCAAAAGAAGTAAGAAGTCAGAGGCGGTGTATAGTAAGAAGAGAAAGCACCTGACGACCGGAACCTGGATGCTATCTCCAGAGCTAGAACCCTGTGTGTCACCGTGTTTCTCCAAGTCTCCATTTTCTCTCTTCCCTTCAGATTAACAGGTTAAATTAGATGTGTACTCTGATCCTTTCCAACTTTTAAAGTCTGTGATCTAATAAAATCATGCCAGACATCTGCATGTTTTAAAGGGTCAGACGTGTTTCCTTAATCATTATATTTAAAAGGGAGCAAAAATGTCTATTTCAGAACAAATTTCAAAGATACCTGACTGAACATAAGACAAGATTTTATATACAAACCTTAAAGAGTGGAAAGAAATAATATAAAATAAAATGTCTCATCAAACGATCTATCTTAATGTGGGAAAATAAAGCAAGGATAAAGGAAGAAAAGGTGAAAGGCAGAATTAGCAGCCTTTTTTAAAGTTCAAAAGCAGATCATGTAACTACATGTAGGTCCACTTCTGTGATGCCTACAGTCTCAGAAGTTATAAGAACGAAGTTTGAGATAATTCAGTTTGTCCTCAACTGCTTATATTGTGACTTACTGTTATGTATCAGCAGGTGTCTCTGCAAAGAAAATGGGGTTCGGAACAAAGCTTTACATTCCTCACATTGGAATGGTCTCTCTTCAGAATGGGTCTGCAGATGAAAGAAACTGTGAGTCAGGAGGATCTAGAATCATCTAGTCATGACAATAATTGGAGCTTGTACTTATGATGTGGGAGTGGAAAGGGAAGGTAGACAATATCTTGTTTCTTCTGATGACGTACTTTCACCATAAAACTGTAAACACAAATACGCTATATTCATAGGAGAAAAACAACTGTATTTTTAAGTTCTCACATTAATTATAAATTTGATAAATAATAAAGGAAATTGTTCCTATAATCTCAAAATGCTAATCTGAATATACACAGACTTCTCAGGATTTACTCTGCAGAGTAAAATGATTTGTAATTTCTCTGAAGACTAAACCTTTCTTACTGGACAGGCTTTCGCTATGCTAGTATAACATTTTCAACAAAATCAAAGGAAACTGGTAAAAAGGAGACAGTTTCTACCTTCTCCCCTCCACTTCCCTAAGTTCCAATAATTTTTAGTTCTAGATACCATTTCCCCCTAAATTAAACTACAACATTTACTCATACTTAAATCAGGTAACATTCATTTAATATTTATTTTGTGTCACTGCTACACTCAACACTTTACATGAATTTTTTCACTTAATTCTAACAGTAATTTGATGGACAATATACTATTACTGTCCCCATTTTACAGATGAAAAAACTAAGGCTCAAAGTTTCAGTAACTGCCAGAGATCAAACAGCATAGATGCAGCAAGCACCTTTAAACACGTAACAAACAAAAATACACTGAGAAACAATAAACAACAGAAAACCAGAAATGAAAACAAAACAAACAACAAAACAGTATGCTTATTCATTTCACCTGTTTTTTCTTACACATCAGTATTAACACGTTTGGCACAAGTCAGTGTATAAAATCCTATTCTACCATGGATGGCAAGATAACAATGCTCATAAATGCTAAAATACCAAAAATTGAACTATATTCTCCTATGATAATAAAACAAATCATATAATTCATTAGTTTTTATGATACATGTGGTATAAAGGGACTAAATAAAGCACTTTATTCATAGCATAAAGATTCAAACATTTTCTTAGTTTAATGTACAACATAACACTCAAGATATAAGTATTACCTATTAATATAATGTTGGTAAAAAAGGGATTATCACACCTGTTTTCAGTTGTAAAAAATATAGAGAAAGGATGAGGGGAACAAATATTTAAAACTCGGAATAAACTACACATATTCAAATGTATTATTTAGCCTCATAAATGAACATGATAGCTGGGAATAAAATAGAACAGAGTAAGTTTCTTTCATTACATAAAATATATGGACACTTAGCATAGGAAAATATGGCATTTCAAATTGGTAGAACAGTGGACTGTTTAGTAAACAGTTTTGAGGCAACTATATAGACATTTAGGAAAAAATTAAACTGGATCTGTTATTCATTCACCCCTTTCAATAAATCTCATTTCGATTCAGCTTTTTTTTTTCAAATGTGAAGAATAAATCCTAACTATACTAGAAGAAAATATGAGTGAATTATTAAATACTTTTCGAGGAGAAAAAGGCTTTCTAAGCATGGCAGAAACTCAGATATACAGATGAGAGAAGGCATTAAATTTAAAACTGCAAGGCAAAAATGGTGACAAAATATTTGCAACATGAAATAAAAATTTTAAGCTGCTAATATAAAGAATTATGACACATTAATAGGAAAAGATGAAAACTCCAAAGAAAAAGGGCAAAAAGACTATTCCAAGCAGCACTTTTGCAATATCATTCATTACTTATCTTGTGCCCAGTCCATGCTATGCACTTCATGACCTTATGTGTCAGGCCTGTTTTACACACTGGTGATACAGCAGTAAAAACAGAAGACTAACTCCCTGCTATCATGGAGCTCTTACACTGGCAAGGAGAGAAAGACAATGAACAAACGATAAAATATGAAGTACATGCTATGGAAAAAAATAAAGAAGGGAAAAGGGGTAGCGAAAGTTTCAAAGAATGGGGTAGCAATTTTAAACAGAAATGCTAGCTGAGAAGGTGGCTTGAGAGAAGACCTGACAGAAGTGAGGGAGCAGGGGCCATGTCTCCCTCTGAGACATCTGGGCAGGAGACACTATGGAGGCCAGTGTGGCTGGAGTAAGCGGAAGCAGCACAGAAGTGGGGAGATGAGGCCAGAAAAAATGGGAAAAGAAGGGGAAGGAGAAGCAAATCATGGAGGGACTGAGTGGCCACTGTAGGAATTTTGTCTTTTACTGAAAAAGATAGAAAACCTCCAATGAATTTTGAGCAGCTGAGCGGCATGATTCGCTTGACATTTCATAGGAGGCTAAGGTGGCTGTGCTGAGAAGAGGACAGAGTGGGACAAGGAAATGCAGAGAACCCAGAGAAGCACTAGCAATAAACCAAACAAGAGATAATTAAGGCCTATATCAGAGTGGTAGCCACCCATGTAAAGAGAGGTAGTAGACTTCCGGATATATGATGAAAGGTAACAGGTTTTGTGGAGATGCTTGATTTTGAAGCATGAGACACAGAAAAGAAGATCTAAGATTGTGACCAGAGTGACAGTAGGATGGATCAGCAAGAAAGAACAAGAAAGAACACGCAAGAAACAAGTCTGGTGAAAGATAAGCGGTTCAGTTTTGGGTGGGTTCAAATGACTATTAAAAGATGTCAAGTAGACAGTGGAACACTTCAAGTCTGCACTACAGCGTAGAACATTTGGGGATGCCAGATTTTATAGTGTTAGTATTTAAAACCATGAATACAATGAAAGAATGAAAGTTAAAAAAAAACTACTCTTGGGGTGCCTGGGTGGCACAGCGGTTAAGCGTCTGCCTTCGGCTCAGGGCGTGATCCCGGAATTACGGGATCGAGCCCCACATCAGGCTCCTCCGCTGGAAGCCTGCTTCTTCCCCTCCCACTCCCCCTGCTTGTGTTCCCTCTCTCGCTGGCTGTCTCTATCGCTGTTAAATAAATAAATAAAATCTTAAAAAAAAAAAAAAAACTACTCTCTGCAGTATATCAGATTGGCAAAGGTGAGGAGATGGGTATTACTCATTGTTGACAAAAGCATAAGGTCGAGCAATGTCGTATCTTGCAACCAGGAATGTCCATTTTCTGAGTGGCAGTGTGACTCTATTGACCAAAATGACAAATACACGTACTCTTTGACTAACCAACTCCCTTGACATACATAGATCGGGCAATTATTTACATGAACAAAAACTTTTTAAAAAAACCACCTAAATGCCCACTGACAGATATAAACCTGGTTAACTAAATTTGAGTGGTTACTGTATATTTATTTTGACAAGGAAAACCCACTATAACATATTTTGAGTGTCAAAAGCACGATTTGCTTTCTTCTTTACACCTTTCTTTGATATTTAGTTTTCTATGAAGAGTAGATAATATTTCTACAAAAAGAAAGAAACTTGTTTTTATAGCATCCCTATTGGAACAAAGGGTTGCTTTAGTCTTCCAAAAATATGATATTCCACCCTAACCAATTCTTTCTCTTTTTCCAAATCTAGAACAATACAACGTATGGCTATGACTTAGTGGTTTGATAATGAAATAACCTGGGACAGCATGAAGCCTCACACCTATGTAACCAAACCAAAGCCACAATAACTAGATGTGGCCTGAAGTCAAGAGCTATTTTATGTAGGAAGCTGTTAGTGCATAGCCAGGTGAAGAAATATTTTTGTCAAAGATTCCAATACCACCAATGGACTTGTGATGGCATGACTTGTCAAAGTCTCGGCATAATATTCTTTACAAGTACCAGATAAAATTCAGCTTTTTAAAGGGTGCTTATTCTTCAGTTTTGCATCTCTAAAGGGTGCCATAGTTTTCACTGACTTATTAATTACATTATCCTTCAGCTACAGAACATTCCCCCACTTAAACGCCAAGTCACCGATGACATAACAGATTAACTTGTTCATGAACTGTACATATATCTTATTATGTATCATATCATATATTTTTTTGTGAACCAAGTCTGATTGTTGTTGCAGATGTAGAAAACACATTAGAAAATGTGTTCCACTTTTTATAACACCTAATAAAATGTCTCAAGAATGGTTCAGGTTTTCAACATAATTTTTATACAATAATCACCAAATTAGACTGCTACACAAACCAAATATTAATTTCATGAGAACACAGTAAAATTTTCATCAGACCCATTCACAATTAAAAATTATAACCCTGACTATCACCAATATATATTGCTCTCTAGTAACAGTATTACTGGGAATGATATTTCTTCTTTGGGCCAGATGCAAAGCAAGAAAACGATCTTAAAATTCAGGGGAAATAACAAGAGATAAAATAAATTTGGAGAAAATATTCCTGAGATACATGTGTCAGAACTATTCTTTTTTCTTAAAAAAAAAAAAAGAGTTTTGTTATTGAAGTCTCAAGTCTGCCTATCATAAGCATACTACTATCCCACTGGGTCACATAATAAACCTAAAGCTGCATAAAATGTGTGTCATCTGGCTGTTTACAAGGTCTGTGGATTAAATTTTTACTGTCAGCTTTATAACTGGCTTCCTTAAAGGGCCTCGTCCTCACAAAAATGAATGGAAACCAGAGATATCAAAGAAAGCAGCTCGGCACAGGAAAAGGTAGCTCATTTCACACAGATAAGTTAAGATTATAAAATTGAGGTTGTGCTTTTACAGAAGCATAGCCTTTCACGGCCAAGCCCAACCTTTCCACTACACGAAAAGCCACAATTCCATTAGTACAAAGCCATAACTCCACGGAGCCGACTACTAAAGCCTCAAATTTATACCCTGATCAGGGCAAAGGGAATTTGCTAAAAGAAGGAATAATCATAGACTTGCAGAGGTCTTCCTCAGAGGGCAGCAGTTTAGACTACCACTCAGGGAGTTCTCCCCTCTATGACACCGCTAAACCATGGTATCTCATATTTCTAACCAGGGATGCATCTAACAAATACTGCTTCAAACATATGACCCTTCAGGCTAGCTGATTTGACCATTAATTTAAAAGTTCTGCCTCTACAATGGCCACCATTTATTACAGCTAGCCTAGAGTCATACAGAACAAGTTTCCTCTCTCTTCCACAAGGAAGCTCTTTGAACATATGGAAACAGCAACCATGTCCCTTTACAAACTGTTGCGGTAACAGACACCTGTAGCTTCACTCATGAAAATATGGCTTTCAGACACATCACAGCAATTGTAAAGAAGAATTTTCTGAATAAAAGTAGGCATTCTAATTTTTATAACTCATATGGAACAAGTCATAGCAATTATACCAGCTCTGCTAGTGGATGACTCGTTTGCTATGCAAGATAGCTAAATTGAACTTTATGTGCCATTCAAAAATAAACAAGTGCAGATACCTAAAGTACAAACAGACAAACAACAATGGACTGTTGGATTTTATAGGCTTCTAATCCTATATAAAATTATGCTTTCTAAATATTAATACCAGTTGAATAAGAAAGTTTCCTTAAAATAGAAATCCCCAGAAATTAACAGATAATCGAATAATAATAGTAATAAAAGGATAAAGACTAACAGATAATAAGAGAATAACAGGATTCAAATATTTGGCCAGACAAGATAGATAGACAGATAGATAGACAAACAGATAGTAAAATGTGTGCATGTTTTGCATATGTGTGTGTATGTGTGTATATGTTTCTAAGCCACCATCCAATTATCTAAGTGTCAACATTACCAGAGGACATATTCTCAATGAAACCCTCATAAAAACTAATCTATTTTTCAACCTAATACAGATGTAAACTAAATTCAAAAGATCACAGTTTAGCGTCAGTTTCTAATTTTAAATATAAAACATCCAAGATGGGATATTAGGTTCAAAGCTTATTTTCTACTGAAAATACTGCATTTCAGCATATTTTAATCATAACATATGGTTCTCATTTGTGCGTTTTTAGTTTTCACTGATACAGGTTTATGGCATTTGCTGGTATAATACAAATTGTTCTTTGTTTTGTTTTTCAGATTCCACATATAAGTGACATCATATGGTATTTGTCATCCTCTGTCTGACTTATTTCACTTCACATAATACCCTCTAGGTCTAGCCATGTTGTCACAAATGGCAAGATCTCATTCTTTCTTATGGCTGAGTAATATTCCATTGTGTATCCGACATCTTCTTTATCCATTCATCTGTCGATGGACACTTGGATTGCCTCCATATCTTGGCTATTGTAAATAATAAGGGCACATACATCTTTTCAAATTAGTGTTTTTGTATTCTTTGGGTAAATAGTAGTAAACAGAAGCTTCTATACTGTTTTCCATAGTGGTTGCACCAATTTACATTCCCACCAACAATGCCCAAGGGGTCCCTTTTCTCCAGATCCTCACCAACACTTGTTATTTCTTGTCTTTTTGATACTACCCATTCTGACACGTATGAAGTGGTATTTCATCTGGTTTTGATCTGTGGTACAAATTGTTATATGAGAAGAGTATCTATTTTTCAAAAATATACAATTTTCCATTTAATTTAACTTAGTTTCCAAATTTATATTACCTACCCACCAAAACTGTTGATATCATTCAAAAATCCATTACCCTATGTATTGAGGGTTCATATAGGTATATTTCTTAACTTCATGATAAATTTCCTCTGTATGCTATGCTCTATGAGTCGTAGAGTTTACTTTTCAAAGTTTTTGTCTTCTCTGGCTGTAACAAGCCATTACCACATCTTCTGGCTATTCCCAACCTAAGTTTTGTTTTTGTTTTTTAATTCCTCCTCCACTTAATCTTCTCTAATAGGTCTTGTGGGCTAGGAAATGGGTCAATTAAACTTGGTAGAATTTCAGGTAGAGTAAAAGTGAAAGTGATTAGGAAAGGATCTCCAACTTATTACTAAATAACATGTTTTAATACATGAAAAACATGAAATTTAGCAATAATGGAGAATTAATTTATAATTATAGAGGAAAATGAGCTATTTTTTTGTTTCCTGTTCTTTCAACCAAAGAGGGGAAAGAATAAAACATTTCTGATCCAAATCACTCACAAGGGCAAGTGTATATATGAAGACTTTCTGTGAAGAGGAGCTATTTTTTAATACATGACATTGACCTCCAAGAAGATAAAAAGGAAGCAGTGGAAAGAAATCTGGTTATTAAAGCCAATCTTCCCAAACCACCATGTAAAAGAATTTTGTAAAAGAAAACTAAAAGAAGCCCTTATCCAACAAATATTAAACACACTATAAATTGCAATTATTAAAATACTATGATATTACAAGGGAACAGAGACTGAATGGAAAAGAATGACATCCAAACACAGCTTTACATGACAGGCATTCAACGATATGATAGCAGTGGTTATAAATCAGGATCTCAGGGGACCCTGGGTGGCTTAGTTGGCTGGGCGGCTGACTCTTTATTTTGGCTCAGGTCATGACCTCAGGGGTGTGGAATCGAGCCCCACATGGGGCTCTGAGCTGAGCAGGAGCCTACTTTATTCTCTCTCCTCCTCTCTCTCTGCCCCTGCCCTGGCTCACTCACTCTCTCTCTAAAATAAATAAATAAATCTTTTTAAAATTAATAAATAAAATAAATTAGGATCTCATTCCACACCTAAAAACAAATTCTTCATGGATTAAAATGGTAAAAAAAAGGAAACTAATACACTTTTAAAGGCATTGATAAATGCTTGCATAGTGTTGGAATAAGAAAGTTTTCTAAATAAGACATAAAACTCAGAAGCTGTATATACTCGGAAGTTTATTATGAGTTTTATAACTTATAATCCATGTCATACTTCAAAACATAAAAGTGTAAAACTTCTTTATTCAAAAGATGCAAGTTGATAGATGGGGACAAATATTAGAAACAAAACTAGCAAAGGATTAACATTCATAATATCTATAGAACTCCTAGGAACCAATGACAAAGCAGCCAAAGAGTCCAAAAGAAAAGGGGATAAAAAATACCTACAAGCATTTCTCAAAAGTAATGTAAATGGAACATAAACTTATAAAAAGAACATAATTTCACTAACCATTGCTTAAATGCAATGAAATATCACTTTTCAATTCTCAAACTGAAAAAAAAAAAACGACTGACAAAATCAAATGCTGATTGTACAGATAAAGGGGCAATTTAATCACTGCTAAGTGAAAGAGCTTTTTCAGAAGGCAGTTGGGCAGGAGCAAACCTTACTATTCTTTTCAAGAAAAATAGTTTTCTAATAGAGAAAACTATTACTTTTCCATAAATTTCATAACTAAGATCTATTTGCACTAATGCTCTTGACATAATTATACGGTTTTATGTAAAAGGATGTTCACTGAAGTATTGTTCAAAATTGTAATAGTTACAAAAAATGAGTAGGTTTATATGAACCTACCTGAAAAACTCTCCAAGTCATAATGTTAAGGAAAAGAAGTAAGTTCCAGAATGACGTCTATGTCCTAATACCACTTACATGTAAATATACTTATCTGCCAGATGGGCAGCACAAACCTTGTGCTTTTCTCCAAGCTCTATCCAGAAGAACGTTCTCTTATACAAAAACATCAGTGTGACATGAGGAAGTTACTGAAGATCAGACTAGGGAGATGAAGGAGATGGCTTTACTGTGGAATCTCTTCCCAACAGTCGCTTTTCCCAGTTCCTAGCCCCATCTTTCCAATTCTACTACCCAAACACTAACAACTCTCACATACTCATTTCTAATCTTCCACACTCCAACCCATTATAAACAGTGAGAAAGTATGTCAAAAGCATTATACTGAGAATAACAATTATATTTACTCAGTGTACAGAATATCCTCCAATTACTACAATCACCAGCCTTTGAATATAGTAGTAGATGTGGTCATAATTAACAAATAATTTGTACAAATAATGTGTACAGTTTTTAATATATTTAAGAAAGCCCCAAAAAGTATCCACTGGGGAGGGGACTGGAATTACGGGGGACGAGGGAAGGTAGGTGTTGTCAAGGATTACAACCTAAGTTGCATAACTGAGTATCCATGCATTCATGTGTGATTTTGAGATTTTATTTTCTTAAGACATCTACTACAAAAAAAAAAAAGCAAAAACAATTTTAATCAAATTTCAAAAAACAAAATAGTCACCTTTCTCTTTCAATATTTCCAGCTTTGTGGTTTTAAGAGGGTTAGAGATGTGCACTTGATCAGGCAGGGCAAGAGAAAGGAGTTCAAAACCCTGGACTGGGTCGGGCTAGGATGGTAAAAAGCAGAATGGAGACTAGAGCTGCTATCCCACTTAAGGTGAGCTCCGGAGGTAAGCATTAGTCTGAAGCTTTAAGTCAGAGACACGACTTGGAGGCCAGAAGTTTGGGAGGCAAGGCCCTGGGCACAGAGGAGCAGGGATCAAGGAAGGTCTGAAGGGCAGTGAGCAGTGATGTGGTTCTGGCAAACACTAGGAGGTATGGTCTTCAGTCGGTGACTCCCAAGTTAATATTTGGAGGTGGGGAGAGTGGAGGGAGTAAAATAAAGCTGGGAGGGAGGTTTCTCTATTAAAGTCAGAGAATAAAGGGGAATCACTGATTTGGCAGTAAGTGAACGTCAAGTCAAGTCTTTTAAATCATTTCTCATGTTACAACAACTACTTAACTAAGAACAGTAAATCTTATTTATTTCGGATTACCTTTTCATGGATTTTATTTATTCAGAAAACATGTGCCACGTTCAAAGCCCAATGTGGTCAATAAGTGCTATGAATTAAAGTACCGCATTGCTCTTCAAAGCTTACAGTTTAATATGGAAAATAAAGTGCTTATGTGAGAAATTATTCAGTGCCATCTCATCATGCGCTTCAGAAAAAATAGCTTAAATAGGATAAGCGATTTGCCATGAGCTAAGTTACCTTCAGATAAACACTCATCTCTTTTTTCTCTCTGTCAGGTTCAATTCTTACATGCCTCTCTCAGTGTGAGCATCTCCTCACTGTGAATGTGTTTCCAGAACATAAAAACAGATCATTTTCCACAACTTGGCACCTCAAATGAACCGCCCACTACTTCACCTACGGTACACCTTAAGAAGAGAAAGCTGGTACAAAGTCAAAGGAAAAAGTGACTGTGGTGGAATTATTGAGTGATTCTTTCAGTCTACAACATGGCACCTTCTTTAGAGATTTTCAAATATTTTTTTATTATGTAAAATTTATGCCATATATTATGTAGTTTTAGAACCTAATCCATGATTCATGAGGGAGAGATGTATCCTTTCCTTTAAAGAAGGCTTAATAAAATTTTACGTGGGCAAGGTCTGATCCACAATGTCTGTCAGACCATGACCAAAAAGATACTTTTTATATTAAAACTCAACACACATATACATACACACACAAACATGTGTATTATTTCATTAAATTGCCCTTACTCTTATATTTTCTCTTCTATTTTTTTATGGCTATTCATGACCCAGTAAATTGATTTCAAGGCACAAAGTTGTCATGGCCCAGAGTTTGGAAATCACTGGATGAGTTATTAATATAGGAGGCCCAGTGGAATTATTCCAGGAAAAGGTGTGACCAGAGTTCCTCGTAGGCCTCTAAAGTTCATCTCTGGAGAGATATGTAAAGGGTCAGGAAAAAGTCTTTTATTTGAATAGACATACCTCTGTCCCCAGAAGCTTGTTTATGACTCCATCAGGACAAAACCTCTCTGTACTCATTTCCATCATCGAGCATGTAGTGCTAGCTTCACGATCCAGGATAATTAAGTCCATCTAGATGTCCTGCCTATAGCAGGAGGAGGGAAGCACTATACACCTTATCTCAATTTCACTTTGCAATAAATTTGATAAGGAACAAAATGGAGGGTGAAGACTAGTTTCTGTCACTTGTAGTTCTGAAGTATCTGTCCAGTTGTGATTTACAGATCTAGTTAGATCCAGATAAACAATCATTATTTTAAATAGATCCAAAAAAATTCAACTAATAATCAGGTCAAATAATTGTCAGAAAGGATTAAGGAGAGGAAAAACTAATTTTGACCTATTGAACCTATATAATTGGCAAAATGATGAAACAAGTAATTAAGTTTTAGAAACAAAAATCACTTCTTCAAAGTTTGATTTGTTATAATCACACTGAAAGGTGATTTCCTTTTCAAGCAAATCCAAATGTTAAGAGAAAAATTGACCCCAAAATGAATAAAGTAAGTATAATAAAAATGTAAAAGTTACATCACCAAAGAAACCAAAAGAATAATTTATTTAAAATAACAACCTTTGGTCATGCTATATGATGGAGATCATTTGACTTAATTTTTTTTTCTAATTTCCTTGCATATTCTTATTTTTCAGCTTCCTAACTGGCCATTAATGAATAATGATGGAAGAAAAAGTTTATTTGCTTTTTTCACATAACTCTTGGAGAATATTTCAGACTTTTTCACTTAACCATACCAAATACATGCTAGGATCATAACAGTGAGAAGCACATTTGTCTATAGCAAAAGGATTGAATGTGCTTTCCACTTTGGAAATTATAGGCATCATTGTTTCTATCCTTCCCAAGACATCATTATTACTTTCATATGATTTATGGCTGAATGTATGAGAGATGGTGCAAAGATCCTGTGCCAAATTCCCATATGGCATATAACATAAGCCAAACTGAAAACCTCGTAAATGTGGGTAGATCAGTTTCATCAAAGAATGGAGCAAGAGAGTTCCAGAGACTGAGCAGGAAACTAGCCAGATAATTTTTTACAGTCATGCAATTCCAAAGCAGCAGTAATGAATGTGGTCCTGCCCCTGATCATTTAATACCTGAGTTAAACCTAAGGGCAGTCAGCAAGAAATTCGGCAGAGACGATTTGGGACACTATCAATCAACCCTTTTTATTCTCTGGTAAATCTAACTTTTTTTTTTTCTTTTCAGGCTAAAGCTAAAATGATGTCATAATTTTTTAAATGATTTAAAAGAGAAAGAATGATGCTTTCAAGTCTCAATTAAATATTGAAATAACTATAACTCCAATGGAATACTATAAGAGAAAAATAAGTAACAAGTTATTTTAAAAGATATTATATACATATTACTTAACACCATGCTAAAATATATTAACCGAAATCAATAAGCAAGCAATGCCAGAGCCAGCCAGGCAAGCACTCCAAGCCCCCAAGCTTTAACTGCATCCCACCACAGCCAATGAGCACGAAAAGCCCACCTCTTGAATGTCTGAGGTAGGGGGGAGTCTCATGACCATGGGGATTACACTTCTGGATCCATGAGTTATAGCAATACAGGCCTACCACAAGAAGCAAGAAAAAATCCAACAGGCAAACTAATCTTCCACCTAAAGGAGCTAGAAAAAGAAGCACAAACAAAGCCCAAAGCCAGTAAAAGGAAGAAAATAATAAAGATTAGAGGAGAAATAAATGAAATAAAGAGTAAAAAAAACCCAAACAACAGAACAGAAAAATTGGTGAACTTTTGGTCAGACTCATTAAAAAAAATTAAAAAAAAAAAAAAAAAGGAGAGAGAGAGAGAGAAAGAGGCATTAAAACAAAGTAATGATTACAAAGTTGTTCACTAAACTCAGAAGAATGGATAAAAACTTCAAAAATGAGATAGAAAATATAAGAAAGTACCAAAAAGAAGTCACAGAACTGAAGAATATAATAACTGAACTGAAAAATACAGTAGAGGGGCTCAACAGAAGAATGAATGAAGCAGAAGAACGGATCAGCAAGCTAGAAGACAAAAACAATGGAACTCACCCTGACAGAGCAGCAAAAAGAAAAAGGAATTTAAAAAAGTAAAGACAGCTTAAGAGGAATCTGGAACATCATCAAGCAGAATAACATCCACATTATAGAGCTGTTAGAAGGAGAAGAAAAAGAAAGTGACAGAAAACTTTTTGAAGAAATAATGACGGATAATTTTGCTAATCTGGGAAAGGAAACAAACATGTAGGTCCAGGAAGCCCAGGAAGATATCCACACCAACCCACATTATAATTAAAATGTTAAAAGAGAAAGAGAGAATTTTAAAAACAGCAACAGAAAAATAATGTGTTATCTACAAAGAAAATCCCATAATGCTTTCAGCAGAGTTTTCAACAGAAACTCTGCAGGCCAGAAGACAGTGGCATGAAGTATTCTAAGTTTGAAAGGAAAAAACTTCCAATCAAGAATACTCTACCTGGCAAGGCTATCATTCAAAATAGAAAAGATAAAGCATTTTCCAGATAAACAAAAGCAAAGGAGTTCATCATCACTAAACGAGCCCTAAAAGAAATGTTAAAGGGACTTCTTTAAGCTGAGAAGAAAGGGCACTGATTAACAACAAGAAAACATATGAAAGTAAAAATCTCACTGGAAGAGGTAAATATATAGTAAAAACAGTGGATTAATCATTTATAAAGCTAGTATGAAGGTTAAAAGACAAAAGTAATAAAATTAATTAAATAATTAGGGATACATAAAAGATGTGGAATGTGACATCAAGAACATTAAAAAAAAAAAAAAAAAAAAAAAAAAAAAAAAAAACACCAGTAGGGTTTTTTAACACCATATTTATACCAATGGATAAATCATCCAGACAGAAAGTAGGAATCATATAGACAGAAAGTCCATAAGGAAATATAGGTTTACACAACACATTACACCAAATGTACTTAATAGATAAATACAGAACATTTCATCCAAAAGCAGATAAATATACATTCTTCCCAGGTGCACACAGAATATTCTCCAGTATAGATCACATGTTAGGCCACAAAGCAGGTCTCAAAATATTCAGAAACATTGAAATCATATCAAGCATCTTTCCCAACCATTAGAAAAACAAACAAAAAACAAAAACAAAGAACAAATGAAACCTAAAGCTAGTAGAAGAAAGGAAATAATAAAGATTAGAATGGAAATCATGAAATAGAGGCTGAGAAGGTTCTTATAAATAAAATGAGAAAGACGTTAGATTATACCACAGAAATACAAATCATCATACAACTACAAAAAAATTACATGTCAAAAAATTGGATAATCTGGAAGAAATAGATAAATTCCCAGAAATAAACTTTTAAGACCAAATCATGAATAAAAAATCTAAATAAATCAATTACAGTAAGAAGATTGAATTAGTAATCAAAACTTTCCAATAAACAAAAGTCCAGGACAAGATGGCATCACTGGTGAATTCTACCAAACATTCAAAGAAGATTTAATACCTATCATTCTCAAACTCTTCCAAAAAAATTGAAGAGGAGGGAATGCTTCCAAACCCATTTACAAGACAATATTACCCTGATACCCAAACTAGACAAGGAGACCACAAGAAAAGAAGAGAAGGAGGAAGTGGAGGAGGAGGAGAGATGAAAAAAAAAAAAAAAACATTATGAGCCAATATACCAGAAAAAAATAGACACAGAAATCCTCAACAAAATATTAGCAAATCAAAGTCAACAACACATTAAGAAGGTCATATACCATGATCAAGTGGATTTATCCCAGAGATGCAAGGATGGTTTCAATATTCACAAATCAATCAACATAATAGACCACATTAACAAAATGAAAGATAAAAATCATATGCTCATCCCAAAGAGATGAAGAAAAAGTATTTGACAAAATTCAACATTCACTTATGATAAAAATTCTCAACAAAGTATGTATAGAGGGAATGTAGCTCAACATAATAAAGCCCACATATAATAAGTCCACAGCTAATACTAAACTCAATGATGAAAAGCTGAAAGTTTTCTCTGCTTTTATTCAACTTAATATTGGAAGTCCTAGCCAAAGCAATTTAGTAGAAAGAGAACTAAAAGGCATCATGATTGAAAGGAAGAAGTAAATCTGTCACTCTTTGCAAATGACATGATGCTATATATAGAAAACCCCAAAGACTTCACCAATAAAGCTGTTAGAACTAATAAATGGATTCAATAAAGTCTCAAGATACAAAATTAACACACAAAAATCCGTTGCATTTTCACACACTAATAAGAAGCTATCAGAAAGAGAAATCAAGAAAACAATCACATTTACAATTGCATCAAAAAGAATGAAATACCTAGGAGCAGATTTAACCAAAGAGGTGAAAGACCTGTACTCTCAAAACTGTAACACATTGATAAAAAAAGCTGAGGACACAAAGAAATGGAAAGATATGCCAGGCTTATGGATTGGAAGAATTAATGCTGTTAAAATGTCCATGCTGCCCAAAGCAATCTATAGGTTCAATGCAACCCCTACCAAAATTCCAATGGCATTTTTTCACAGAAGTAGAAACAATAATTCTAAAATTTGTATGGAACTACAGAAGACCTCAAGTAGCCAAAGCAATCTGGATAAAGAAGAACAAAGTCAGAGGAGGTATCACATTCCAAATTTCAAATTATACTACAAAGCTATATAATCATAACAGTATGATATTACCAAAAATATAGACACATAGATCAATGGAACAGAAGAGACAGCCCAGAAATAAACCCATGCATAAATGGTCAATTAATTTATGACAGAGGAGGCAAGAATATACAATGGGGAAAGAACAGTCTCTTCAATGAATAGTATTGGGAAAACTGGACAGCCACATGCAAAAGGAATTTAGACCGCTATCTTACTCAATATTCAAAAACTAATTTATAATGGGTTAAAGACTTGAATGTAAGACTTGAAGCCATAAAGCTACTAAAAGAAAACATAAGCAGTAAGCTACTTGACATTGGTCTTAGCACTGTTTTTCAGATCTAGCTCCAAAGACAAGGGCAACAAAGGCAAAAATAAACAAATAGGATTGCATCAAATCAAAGAACATCTGAACAGCAAAGGAAACCATCAACAAAATGAACAGACAACCTACTGAATGGGGGATGATATTTGCAAATCATATCCAAAATATATAATGCAGACATACAACTCAGGCACAAAGAAACCCAAACAATCCCATTAAAAAATGGGCAAAGGATCTGAATAGACATTTTTCCAAAGAAGACATACAGATGGTCAACAGGAAAAGATGCTCAACATCACTAATCATCAAGGAAATGCAAATCAAAGTCACAATGAGATATTACCTCACACCTATCAGAATAGCTATCATCTGAATGACAAGAAATAACGAGTGTTGGCAACAATGTAGGAAAAAAAAAAAACCCATACGCTGTTGATGGGAATGTAAACTGGTGCAACCACTATGGAAAACAGTATAAAATTTCTTCAAAAAACTAAAAACTACATATAATCCAGCAATTCCACATATGGGTATCTATCCAAAGTAAAAAAAAAATATATATATATATGCATATGCACCCCTACGTTCATTGCAGGATTATTTACAATAGCCAAGATATGCAAACAACCTAAGTGTACCTCAGTAGATGGATGGATAAGGAACATGCAGTACATGTGTAGACAATGGAATATTACTCAGCTACAGAAAAGAATGAAATCTTGTCTTTGTGACATGGATGGACCTTGAGGGTACTAGGATAGATGAGATAAGTCAAACAGAAAAAGACAAAACTGCATAATTTCACTTATAAGTGGAATCAAAAAAAGAAAAAAAAAAAAAGACAACTATAAATAGAACAAAACAAAATCCAGATTCATAGAGAGAACTGAATAGTGGTTGCCAAAAGGTGAGAGGGTTATGTGGGTGATATGGGTGAAGGGAATCAAGAGACACAAATTTCCAGTTATAAAATGAATAAGTGAACGGGGATATAATGTACAATACAAGGAATATAGTCAATAATATTGAATTAACTTTGTATGATGACAGATGGTAATTAGACTTACTGTGGTAATCAGTTCACAATGTATACAAATGTTAAATCACTATTTGTATACACTAAACTAATAATACTATATGCCATTTATACCTCAATAAATTTTTTTAAAAAATCAATAATCAATTATTTATCACATCATAAATCCCTACATTATTTAGATATTGAATGTCTTTGGACAAATTTTCTGAATTCAACTCAAATATTATTTATTATCAATGCAGAGTAAATAAGATAAAACTAATACATTCTGAAACAAGAACCAGAGTAAAGGTAAAGCATAGGAACTGCAAACAAAAATTAATTAAGAAAACTAAGAGATCATAACTTGGAGTCCTATGAGAAAAGAGGAAGGGGTAGGGCACCTGGCTGACTCAGTCAGTAGAGACTCTTAATCTCAGGGTTATGAGTTCAATCCCCACATTGGGTGTAGAGTTTAGTTAAAAATAAAATAAAATAAAAATATAAAAATAAAAAAAATTAAAAAGAAAAGAAAAGAAGAAGGGGAAATTAGGTCATGCTGACTAAAGGCAAATGTCAAGTTGTTGAGGTATGACTAATGCAGCAAAAAGGATAAAAATCTAGAAAAGTAAGCTGAGGTCATAGGTAGAGAACTCTGAAGGACAGGGTAACATGTATATACTATAACTTACACAGGCATTGGAAATCTACTCATAATATTAGCGTACAAGAGTGATAGAATTGTACTGTGGGACAACTTATCTAGGAGGATGGATAACTGGAAAATGATAAGTAATAAAAATCTAATTAGATAGGTATTAAAGTAATGAAGATGAGCAATAATCAGAATGATAGGATGGTAAAGGAATGAATGACCGCGAGGGTGATGAGACAATGGAGGGTGGAATCTTTAAGAACTGATTCTAGGCGCGCCTGGCTCAATCAGTTGGGCTTCCAACTCTTGATTTTGGCTCAGGTCATAACCTCAGGGTTATGAGATTAAGCCCCAAGTCAGGCTCCACACTGAGGATGAAGCCTGCTTAAGATTCTCTCTCTCCCTCTCCCTTGGACCCTCCCCCACTCAATCACTTTCTCTCTCTCTAAAAAAAAACAATGAATAAACAAAAATAAAAATAATTTTGAAAAAGAACTGGCTTCTAATTTTAAAAAGGGTCTAAGACTAAAGAAACAGATAGGAATAAGTATACATTTCTCTCATTAACAGAAAGAAGAAACTCCAAAAGAGAGGTTATCTGGAGCATAAAGAATGAAAAGGTCATTCTGGGACATGCTAAATTCATTAGGTCAAAAAGATACCTAGTTATGTATCAAATAAAGAAAAATAAATGTGAGTTGGAAGCCTGGGTTAAAGAAAGAAATCATTTGGGATTTGCTGGTATAGAGTTGAGGGTAGAAGTCACGATGTGGCAGACGCAGAGAACCTAGAAGAGGTCCACAGCCAACGCACCCAGGAAAACCTCCTGGGGGAGGAGAGATGAAAGTGTTCACAGAAATTGGAGGAACACGGAGCCAACTATACACCAAAGATGAAGAGAATTTCAAAAAAGCTACCATGAACAAGAGTGTCAAGTTTTAGAGAAAAAAGGAAAAGAAGAAAAGACTTTGCAATTAGTATAACACCAGGAAACACTGGATGACACTTTGCTTATAAGAACAGTTTCAACAGAGGATGGAAGACCGGAAACAAGGCCAGGTGGGGTTATGAAAGTATAAGCAAAATCATCCTCTAATTATTCCACATGCAGAGCATGTCCAGATATACAAAAACCTCTTTAAAACATAAACAATTAGAAATCAAATCAGCAAAAATAATAATAATATTAATAAGGTTTTACCTTCTTGTGATTCTTGTAAACATTTCTGTGCGCAAAGCCCTTCCCACAAAGCTTGCATTTGTAAGGCTTATCTTCACTGTGTATTACTTTGTGGGCGCCCACTTGATCGAGCCTCTTGAAAGATTTATTACAAATCTCACAATTATAGGGTCGTTTTTCTGTGAAAAATGAGTGGAGACAATCTCACATCTATATAAAAGTAAAGGATAAAAAGGGAAATAGCCTTACCTTATATTACTTCTTACAGATAAGTCAACTAAGACATGATTGAAACAACTGAAACAAAAAAATCTACTTACCAATCCATTTCTGTCAGATATGTGAGCCTATTCACAAAAGAGATGTGAGCTAGTTCTTTTATAGACCTATACTGTAAACTACGTGTATAAAGCAGCTTAGATGTAAGGACGAAATTTAAATTCAAGGAAAAAAATCCTACTTCCAGATGAAAAATCTGCTGATAGGTGTGAGTTTAAACCTGGGTCACAACTCTGAATGCCAAGAGTGGCCTGACAGTGCTAAAACTAAATGACAGATCTGCCTCCTACTCGAACAAGTGACCGCATACAGGCACAGCTTCAATTCTCAGCAGAAACAACACTAGGTTGTTGTATAAAATCCATATTTATGCAACGTTCATGTAAAAAATACTGTTTGTTTCAAACAAAGCATTTCCGAGCTACTGGTGTTTGATCTCCTGTTTTCATTTGTCAAAATATCTATATCTGTCTTCAAGCAAAGTAGATATTCAAGAACATTCTGACTTCAGTGGCCTCCAATTATAGATGTTCTAAACTCTAGAAAGAGACTTCATAAAGCAAAATTTATTCTCAGACATTATTTTTGAAAGATCTGTTTAACAGACCTATTACTCAAATTTGCTTAAAATGAAACTATGGCTTTAAAAACTTATATTTTCAAAATGTATTTACAAATTTCTCATTAACATTTATAGTACCTTAGTTAGAATGTCAAAGCATCTAGAAAGGTAGAAACTATAATTGTTGAATCCCTTCTAAAAGTCAGACACTATGCTAGCACAATGCGTAACGATCTCATTTAATCTTCATAGCAGTTTTGAAAGGTAGGATACATTTTCACAGGTAAAGAAAAGAATCTAAGGCTCAAAGAGGAGTAGATTACAAATTAAATAGTGACTCTGAAGATCACCGATATCATTTAGTCCAACCACCTTTGCTTTATAAATAAACAGGTCTAGAGAGGCTAAGTAACTTCTTCAAAATCACATGACTAGTTAATGGCCAAACCAGAACTAAGAGCCAGGTCTCCCGATTACTACTCTTGGAGCTCCTGAAAATGACAAGGTGAATCTTTCATAGTGATTTCAATATAAATGGAAAAATATATATTTTACCTGAGTGAGTGATCATGTGACGTTTTAGCTGATTAGCTGAAATAAATTTCTTCATACATTCTTGACAATCAAATATCTCATGAATCTGCAAAAGGTTAAGTGGACAGTTAAGTCAACTGTCAAAGCCAAATAAATTAGAGCAAAAGTAAAAGTATGAACATACGGATAGCTGCTACTGCAATATCTATGTATTATAATTCAGCCCTAATTTGTTCACAGCATCTCACATAATTGAAAATGCAATGAACATGTTACCAAGTAAAAACATATCATTAAAAGAAAATACAAGATTGGAGGGGCGCCTGGGTGGCTCAGTTGGTTAAGCGTCTGCCTTCCCCTCAGGTCATGATCCCAAGGTCCTGGGATGGAGCCCTGCATTGGGCTCCCTGCTCAGTGGGGTGGCTGCTTCTCTCTCTCCCTCTCCCACCCCACTCTCTCTCTCAAATAAATAAATAAAAATTTTTTAAAAAGAAAGAAAATATAAGATTGCAGCACGTTATTTAAATACGTTATATAGCTGACCGATTTTGTGCATATTAAATTTCTACACTCTGAAAAAAGTTATACCTAATTTAAATTACCTCTTTGTTATGCACAAATTTAGATTTGGAAATATGTAACCTATAGGTAGTAAGATTCCTTTTACAGTAGTCAAACTATTTTAAATTTAAATGTATATAGTACAGAACAAAACATTAATTACCATGAACGGCAAGAAGATATATGATTCTGAAAAACACTTAGCTCACGGTGAAATTCTTACATCAGTAAAAAGAAAAGCTCAAAAACCATAATAAGTAAGAAGAGGAGGAGCATAACTTTAGCAAACAACTGCTTAAATAATTATTACAACTGGATATTAAGTTTAGCTCTTTCCCTCCCAGACACTAAATCAGAGAAATCGTATGGGCGGTATGAAAAGTAGAGGCCCAGTTTACAATCAGAAACAGTGCACAAAGTTCTAAGAGGAATGTATCGCAAGAAGGCTTATATGAGACATACCAATCGCCCCAATGAACAACAGCATCACATTGTTTTGCCAAAGATTCAAAAACAGTGTTGGGAAGTTATGTTTTTGTCTCAACCTCATGAAAGGTAGAGCTCACAATACTAAACACCAGACAAGCAAAAGCCCTTCCACAGAAAGCTAAGGTACTATGCTTATTCCTGCAGAGTAACTAGGGCCACTGCAGAGAGAAGTCAAGGCAGAGGACCATGAACTGGTAGAGCACTGAGGAAAGAGGGGAGCCCTGGGCTGTATCCTGGTGAACGGTCCCCTTGATCTCAGTGGCCATGGAAGAACTCAAGACAGAGAGAGTGAAAAGAGAGGACAAGGCAGGGAAACAAAAGCTAGGGCAAAGTTAACAGATCCCAGGTTTGCAGTCTGTGCGTTAATTCTATGCCCAACCACATGGCAGGTCTGAGCCTACCTAGCCACGGTCTGCTTCTGTCAGACCTGATTCTTGGTGAGTTAGTAAACTCATTTGGGAAAAGCAGAGAAAAGATAGATAAACAAGGCAGAAGCAGAACGATGTCATTCCACGAGAGTCTGACTTCCATCTCCACTTACATATGGTGCCATCTAATCTCAGTCAGTGAATATATGGAGTCCAGAGAGTTCTATGCTTCCTCAGAAAACAATGTGGGATCTGCGCAAGTACTTAGAAAGCAAGTACTACACAGTACAGGAGAAAAACTTTCAGCCTGAGCCATTTTAAAGACAGCCTCTTCAACCATCAAAGACCCTCACCATGGCTTTGATTGAACAACTATGTTTAAGGAGCAATGATATTTTGCAAAAAGTTTATTTAAAGATAGTATGAAGAGATTTATATTCTTAAGTTCTATGTTTCTGTGATATATGCCTTTTATAATAACAATATACCCTTAAAAAGCTGATATGCCTTCTGAACTATACATAAATGAAAACATATATAGTTATTTTCATTTTAATATGAAATTTATATTAACATATTAAATTTTTAAAATTATTCATCCATATATAAAATGTTAACTGTTACATAAATACTGCAGTATAGTACCCATACTTGTTTACTTCATAAATCTAGCAGCTCCGGAAACATGAAATATTTTTAAAGGTTCAACTGAATTGATTTTCCATAATTACAAAATAGAATTTTCACTGTACACGAAAGCATTTTTGCATTGACTACCTTACTTACAATGAAAACTACAGGCCCGAGCTATTTTTAAAAATTCCAGAAAAGCTTAATAAAACAATCAGATTTCAAATGAAAATGACAGGTAATACCATTTATCTATGCCTAATGCTAAATAAAGCACAATTTTCAAAATGTCCCACTTACTAATTGATATGGAGGGTAATAACTTACAATTTGAAGTCCCTAATTAGATAATTTTCAAGAAGGATCATATGTCTTGTTGTAACATAGGATAATATATAGTAATGTAAGATACTATTCTAGACTGTAATATAATTTGGCATGTTGATAAAGCACCCTCTACTGGCAAGGGTAAATACTGCAACCAAACTCTATTAGACATTCAACATACCCAACTCATAAGAATAGAGTCAAAAATGGAAGTCAGTAAAAGCTGCCTATGGATTCAGAAAGGCTGTTAGAGGAGCTATGCTAGAATGAAGGAAGTGCTGCAGTGAGCTAATAAGTTATTAGCATTTTGCAGAGATAATTTGGGTGCTATGTTCTACCATCACCAGGTAGTATTTAGATCTGCCAAGATGTTCCTTGGGGAAAAGGTTCTTATATTATGAAAAAAATAAATGGAAAATAGAACATTTTTCAGAAATATGCCCCACAACCAACTTTGCTGAAACTTTCAATTTGGCAAAATCTTTAACTTGGTAAAATATCTTCAACTTCTTAAGATTTAAACAGATGAGAAATACATACAAGTACAAAGATATTTAGAAAATATCTATTCAATTGGATTTAATCTTTTGTCTCAGCCTAGGGTTCTTCTTCAGAAGCCATACTGGCGAAGTGAGCAGTACAAGTACTAAAATTGGAATGATACAGTGAAGATTAGCACGGTCCATGCACAAGAGTTACATACAAATTCTTCAAGTTCTCTATTTTTTAAACAATCCTATAAGAAAACTATTTGGAAAATGAAAAAAAAAAAAAGTTTCATGGCACTTAGAGAAAATAATTAAAAGGCTCAGATCAGTTCCAAGTCACATTTAATAAAAGAAGAGAACAGAGACCCAATGTTACATGAAGTGTTAGAGACAGAAGAAGATGATGACACCCACTGTCCTCACTCTCAGTCCACTGTTCTGCTATTTCTCCCCGAGGATCGCAATCACCCAACATATGAAATAGAACCTTAAACATCTTAAACCCATGGCACGTGGCTAGAGCTACCAGACTGAGCGTCATATGAATTTTAAAGCCTGTCAGATTACTTTGGAATGTATCAATACACAGATAAAGAGAGCAATTAATTTTGTAAACCACTAGAAAAGTAAAATTCTACATTCACTAGTACCATCTCTTCTCTTCTTCGATATTAAATCACTGAAGGAAAATATTACGTGCTCCTAGATATTCTGACGAAACAATAACGTGAAATTAAAAAATAATCATTCATCTTTGTTATTACAATATAAGATAACATGATATGATATGAAGTTTTCTAGACTTTGCTATAATAAGAACAAAAATCTAAATTCTACTGTAGCTCTATTTTATTGTAAATTCTATTAACTAGTGCTACTGTTGTTAGGGTTAATAACTACTGTGTATTTTTCAGGTTAAATTTTCACATTAAAATAATTTAGCAATATTTATGCTTATTACAAAATGTATTAAATTTATTTTCTGCAAACATAATCATTCCTTCCTGCTAACAACACTTTGACATTCTTGTACGTTATTTTTAGTTCTTCAAAATAATAGAGCTCTTGGGGCACCTGGGTGGCACAGCGGTTGAGCATCTGCCTTCGGCTCAGGGCACGATCCCGGCGTTATGGGATCAAGCCCCACATCAGGCTCCTCCACTATGAGCCTGCTTCTTCCTCTCCCACTCCCCCTGCTTGTGTTCCCTCTCTCGCTGGCTGTCTCTATCTCTGTCAAACAAATAAATAAAATCTTAAAAAAAAAAAAAGTTAAAAAAAAATAATAGAGCTCTTGTCTTTGTTCTGCCAGACTTAACCATAATATGCATCCATTTTAATAGCTAAGTGCCACAGCGGAGCACATTATAAATACACAAAACTGTATGTTTTCATCAAATATATGGTATTTCCTGAGCCAACAGCAACTGACAAAGCTTGAAACCAGGGTGAGGTATTGTACTGAAAAGTTCAACTAGACGTAACACTTTGCACTGGAGAATATTTCTACTAATTCTCAACGATAAACAACTCAAAATATATCTTTGCAAGAGCTTACTTTTCTGCACATCAGTCTTGCATTTTAGAATATGTTCGTATATAAATTAATGACAAAGCTCTGTATTTATAAATATAAAAAGCAACTAAAATTTTTCATGGCACACACAGTAAATGACTAAAAGATCTTATACTGTGATGAGCATTAATCTTTATCTTACTGACCTTTCTATGTTCCTGTAGGCTTGATGCTGAAGAACACTTTTTATTGCACACTGAACATATGAGCTTTTTCTTAGGATCTCCTAAAATTAAAATAAAATGCCAACATGATTTAAATGAGAATATTAGGAGGAGCATCAGACACAATGTTTCTAGGTGATATATAATTTCTGAAAACCGATATTTCCACTTCTTAACGTAAAATTCCAAAACTTTCAGTGTTATAGTTATATCCATTAAACTGCATTTTAAACCCTTTCTTTCTAACTTTGAAAAATATTCAGCATGATAAACCACTTTCCTCATAAATAAAATAGGTCTTTCACCTTTCCATAAACTAATATAAAATTTTAAAAAGCACACTTCCATGAAAAATTTTACTTGAAACTAATCAGATGTGTTTATTAAAAAAATTAGATTTATTAACTCATAAGCTGATTTTGCTACTTGCTTTAAATTTTAACAGAATATTTCATTTAATCATCTGTGCTTTTAAGATGGAATTTATAGATTATTCTTTCCAGCACTAGATTCTTGCAAAATCTAGGAACATATACTTTCTCATAATAAAAAACAGAATAAAATAAAATCAAGTACAATAAAACATAATATTGGCATTCATATTAATATACAAATCAAAACAAGCCCAATTTTGTCTTCCTACATAGTGATTATAGTAGCTCATTTCATATTCCAAATTTCACAGTGGTTATAGAGATGAAGACTCAATAAAAATTTTTTTCAAATATGTTGTAATAATAGCACCATCTGCACTACCATAAATAACTGGAGTGCTTTTTCAATTTTTAGTTAATTAATTTCAAATATACAAAAGTAAACAAATAATATGAGGAACGACCATGTATGCATCACGTGCCCCAACAATGACAAATCCATGGCTATTCCTGCCCCAAACTCAACCCCATCTCGTCCCTTATTTATCTTTTATTTTGAAAACAATCCAAAACAAGTTAAAAAAAGTTTTACAAAATGATTTTATTTTATCATATAGGACTGTGTTTATGAAAGAAAAACACTTTTAGAAAAAGAAAAATACGAATTTTTGTCTTATCCTTCAAGTTACTTATTTCATATAAGGCACTATTTTTAGCATGCTGAGTATTATAGCCAAGAAAATTTTTCTTAGTGATTGACAAGTAATTTGGCTACTAAAGGAGAAAATTTTCCCAACAAAATGAGTATCTCTGTACATATAGACTGAATATGTGAGGGGCCAATGAGAAAGAATAGTCCTTCTTTTCCAGCTCCCACTAGCTGGCATTTCCTTCCTCCAATCCATAATCTTTTATTGCTCTATCTCGTCCCTCACCCAGCTGCCGCCTTGAGACTAGACCCTAACCTTCCCGAAGAGGTCGGTCAGAGCCTGAGGGAGAGCGGAGAGAAAGAAGGGAGACATTCCCAACCACACCTCTTACTTTAGCTTCACCTTCCTGCCACTGTCCCTCCAGCTGGAATCATAAGCAGTACACCACACCCCACCCTTACTCTTCGACCTTCCCTCTCCTCCTCATGTCTTCTATTCTTCATCCTACAACTGAAATCCTAGCTCTTTTGAGAAAAAAAAATATTTTAAAAGCTTGTGATAATTTGCCTGAGAGTGCAAACAAATGTTATCTCCCATAAATACAAAATTTCTCGGTTTTAGCATCCACAGAATCTAAACAAAAGAAAAAAAAAAGTGGATGTAGGTTCAGGAAGTCAGCCCCTTCACTTTCTCTGTTTCCTCCTGGGTAACTGTGAAGGTCCTCACCACTCTACCAGCTTCCCTAGGTTGAAGGACAGCAGCATCTACAAAGCCATACTAGACTTTATACTATTTTAGTTTTGCTATATTCAGGTAAGTCTGATTTTTGACTTTCAGATTCAACTTTCAAAAACATTAGGGAACACATTAAGAAGATATATGAGAAATTCATTCAACTGTACTAAATACATAGTCACCTAAGTACTGTGAGTTTCAGTACAATATGGGTTAAGTATGCTTCCAGGCATTCTACAATCATGTGTGGATACTGCTTTGCTTGCTATTCTGAATGTGGAATATTCTTTCTCCAAATGTCTGTGTATCTCATAGAAGAAAGGGGAGAAACAAAAGAGGCGCTATGAATGAGAGACCGATTGTGTACTGATCCCAGCAAAAGGGAGTCAGAGTAACCTCTGACTAATACAGTACGTTCCATATTTTGTATGTTTCCACAACATAGAAATATAAAAAAAATTCCTTTTATAAATTATTTCCTACAAAGTCAGCATGAGTTTCCAGAATCAGTAATATTATAATATCCAAGGCCAATTACAAGAAGCCTCAAAGAAATTATGCTTATAGCACAGCCTGAAGCCCACATGCCCAATAACAAGAATGCAAGTTTCCAGAGCTTCAGCATGCATCTGGTTTTTTACTTAGTTCAGCAAAGTTAACTTTAAAAATGACATGAAAGATTTGTTATAATACATTGCAGACAAAGATGGAGAAAATTAAGAGCAGCATTTTAAACATGACAGTTTAAAAAAAAAAAACTACGAAGACAAGTCTGTCAAAAAATTACGTTTGCCTTTTGTAAATATAGGGAAGGCCCAAGTGTAATGAATTCAGAAAAATGCCACCTTCCCTAATCAGCCATATATTTTTCAAAAGGAAAAAAAAGAAGTCAGAACACTGTAAAGTCCTACTGATACCATCCTGAAGCTGTATTTTGCAAGGCCATACTTCCTGCCACTTAGACCTTTCATATAGAGCTCAGACTTAATAGGAGGCCCAAACAGGGATGCAAAGTGGGAGCCAGTAGTCACACTCCTACTAACTTCTACATAACTTTAACATTAAAGGTGATACTTTTTGGACAATGAACAGAGGATACGGAAGCTGAGTACTGGTTATCCTGTTCTCGTGAATGTGAGACGAAACAAGACAGGGGAAGAGAAATCCACTTTCCCCATATCCAGAAAGACAACGTTCCACACATTTCCCAGAAGCCAAGGGCAAATGTAAATACATGAGAAAAGAGTAGGTACAGGCGGATATGAGGAGTTCAACGAACGTCGGCCTCCTTTAAGGAAAAGACACTGAGGAAGTGAAAAGTTAACTCTGACGATACAGCCATCTGTTCGACTCCGCGCAATAGATTCGATCCCTAAACCTAAATACATTTACCATGTGCTAAACAGATACAATCTAAGGGACAGTCAAATGTTGTATTTGTTTTATTGTTTAGCTGGCCATTAGAAAGAATTCAAATAGTATCTGCTTTCTTAATCCAAATACATTCAATTCCCAAGTCAAAATGCAGTAAGTAATTTTCTCCAATATAGGAGAAGTATAAATTTAAAAAATGGAATTTTACTGTAAAAACATGAAGGTACAAGAGCATCATTTAAGAGTTTTACAATATATCTCCTTAAAGAGAAACTTCGTATTTCACCTTTAAATTGTTATTTAAAATTATTAATTCTTAATATACCTGCCTACCAAGCTCCAGTAGGTTCCAGCTTAGGTTTCCAGCTATGATTACTTCAGACATAAGAAAAATGACCAATACTGCTGAAATCAACTTGAAAAAGAAATAATGTTCAGTGAAAGAAAAAAGTCCACTGCCAGAGCTCCACATCTGTGCGAGTCCGATGGAAAAGCAAGCTCTCTCCTTGAGAGCAAGAATTAAAAACAGATCACTGCAGCCTGGGGAGAGGAGGCCCCTTTAAAAACGACCCTGTAGGAAATTCTCACCAGCATGGACGTTTTCCTGGTGTCTTCTGAGGGCATCCCTGCTCTTCAGCCTCTTCCCACAGCTGTCGGCCTTGCACACAAACCTGGCGTCTCCCCGGCAGGTCTCCTGGTGCTGCTCAAAACTACAAGACAGCCAGGCAAGGGGAAAAGGGAGAAGAGATGGTAAAGCCATACCTAATTCTTCCATCGCGGCAGGCTTTTGCAATGCATGCTCTCTAGCAGAGTTTCTGGGTCGTTTCATGCATTACCTGGGCAGGTAAAAAGGAAAGCACTTAAATTCCCACGGCAGCCCTGTGATACTAAGTCACTACGGAGCGTGGAAAGCACGCATGCTAAAAATGACCCGCAACCAGAAAACAGCCATCTGAGAACTCAGACACAAAACCTCGATGCTGAACTGAAGGAAGAACTGCAGGAAGAGCACTGAAAACTCCGTGAAGAATCCTTCAGACTGCTTTTCGCCGGGCACTGAAGAACACTGAGGGGAAACAGGAAAAAAAGAAACAAAAAGAAATAAAGACTGGAAGTGTGAGACAAAAACTTACGAAAATCCCTCCAATTTCAATAAAATCATGTTTGTGATCTCTGTTTTCATTCTGTCTTTTGCCCTTTAAAACTTTCAGTAGTACCTAATTTAACTATAAGACCCAGCTCAGCAAAAACTATCTTTGGTGTGGATTCAATAAAAGCTGACTAGACTACAGTTTTCAAGTCTATTCACTAAAATGGATACAGCCCTTGCTTTTTTTTCAAGAACCTATAACAGAATTTCCAAATGTTTAATCTCTTGCTATTATAAAAGTTTTAAGTGTAAGTTTTGAGCAGAAATTTGTCATCTCAAATTTCATAAGCAAAGTGGATGCATGTAATATATGAAAATTGTCTTAATATAAAATAAAGCATGTTGCAGAATTTTACTTTAATTAATAAAAAATGAAACAGTAAGTCTGTATTAAAGATTTCTTGCTCATATACAAGGTGGCATTTTTAAAATAAAAATACATGTATCTACCTTCTCACTTTTAATAACTCATGAGACTGTAAAATATTTAAGCAAAAAGATAACTTCAGATGCTGTTAATATGAAGTCAAAATAATAAAGGGTACAGAGCCAAGAGGTAGGATCATTGAATCCACCTTAATGTCATATACCATACCTATTCATCGTTAAATTGTTCTTCCTAAGTTGTTATGAAATAAACAGTGCTTCTTTTCTAAAAAGTTCCTGTTTTCTTTATACTCTGAACTTTCCATTTCTTAAACTTTTCTTTTACTGATTTCAGAGGGAATTTCAAATGTAGACAACTGAAACTTGATCTGTGACCTCAGAGCACTAAGTTTTGCATAACTGAATTTCAGCTTAGTAAACCAATGAGCTTGATATTTAAAGGCAAGCAATTAACTGAACAAAGACTTATTAGCATAAACAATGCTCACTTGTTGAAGTTCATAAGAATTCATATGAAACATTCATAAGAATGTTTCAAAAATCAACATAACTATACTAAAAAAAGATAAGTTAATGACAATGACAACATACAATGTTTACTTTCTTCCCCCCCAACTCCGTCTCTCTCTCTTTCTCACACACACACACACACAGACACACGCACACGCACACACACGCCCACGTGCACACGTACACATACATGCACAGGTTAGAAACTATAAAACAAATCAAATGGAATAGTTAAAAAAGTGTTAGCTCATAATTTTAGATATTCTTTGCTGTACGCACTGTCTTTGCAAAGCCTGCTTAACTGGGAATTTCTTCCCACAGCTCTTGCACTGAAATTCTTTCTCCTCGGTCGGTTTCTGGTGCAAGGTCTGAAGATGCTCAGCACGAATTTCCTCACTGGTAAAACTCGAGTCACACTGGGGACAAGCATAGTCCTCTTTACAGCCAAGGCGATCTGCACGTTTACAAGGAAACAGATTTATAAGACAAAAATTAAGAGCCAAGAACTCAGTTTTATCCTCATTTTTAAAATCAAAATTAATTGTTTAATAGTATCAGGATAGTAAATGCTTATTATCTCTGCGAGTATTAATAATGTTGTTCATGAAAAATAATAGGAAGTGTTACTAGGGAGAAATATATGATCTTTTAATTCATTTCTCTGGTTTCAGCAAACTATAAAATCAAAATCAATTTTTAATTTACCCTATAAGGTTCACTTTTCGCATCAAAGAGTTATTACAAATGTTGAACGAGAAAGCAAGTTTTCCCTGAAACGGGTCATCTTGAGTTCACTGAGTGCACAAAGAGAAAAAAATCCAACCAAGGCAAACAATGTGGAATCACCAAGGGGAATCTCACAAAATGTGAAAAAGACCAAGGTCATAAAAACAGCATTCATTACAGCAGGTGTAGTAAGGCTCTACAGCGTCTCTGGCTTGTCCGTCCCTATGGACTGCCACAGCTCCACCCAAACTTCTCAAAGTGTGCTATTTACATGACAGATTTTTTTCTGATTATTAAATAAGATGAGACTTAGAAAATTTAGAAAATATGAAGAAAATGAAAATGATCAATAATCCCATAAGGAAGAGACAATCACTTAATATATTCTCAAGTCTGATTTGTCTTTTGTCTATTCACATTTTAGGCACAGTCTAACCACATTTATGATCATACTTTTTATGCAATTTCATCTGTTGCTCTTTTTGTTCATTTAACATTTTCTCAATTCAAAAAAAAATACAAGTTACCATATTTATTTAACTAAACTCTCCATTGTTTGACATTTGAGTGGATTTTCTGTTTCTTTTGTGTTGCGGGTTTGTTGTTTTGTGTTTTATTGGGGGGGTTCCTTTATTAAATAAAAAATGATTTCTAAAATAAAAATAGCAATAATGTCAATAATATAAGTACCTGATTCATATGTTTTAAAAATCTATTTAAGTTTCTGTTGATTATTTTTACAAAAGTAATGGAATTTGATATTTGTTAATATCAATAATAGAGAAAATCAGAGTGATAAGAGATAAGCAGGAGACACAGTTTTTAAGCTAAAATAGTGGACACAAAAATAACATGGCCAGGCGGGGCATTAAAAAAGTCATAGGGAATGTAGTCAGTAACATTGTAATTCACATAAATAAATAAATACTCCTGGAAAAGTAAACACAGAATACTACAGAAATAATTCCCATCACCCAAAGTCTGAAACTCAAAACAGCAAAATGCGTATTTGAAAGATAGAACAGAAAGCCTGTCCTCATCTTCCCCTTAAATAATCCAACTAAAATAAAGAAACAGAACCATAAGCTGGCAATGCTGGGAATGCTTATACTTCCTCAGCTGGTAACATACAGTTACAATGGGAAATTCTTAGGAAAGACATCACTACCGTGGTGACTAAAGAAACTAGTGTCACTTCTGAAATGGCTTTGCTACACAAAATGAAAAAATACCCTATGGTAAATTTCAGCCTGTTACAAAATGTGACTACCTATCACATCGTTCATATTTCTTTCAAACCCCATGAGGAGTAAAACACAACATAACAGAAACAAGTCCCAATAATAATTGATTATTCCCCAGCAGATGGCAAACAAGCGACATCTCCGGATTGTAGGACGTCTCTAAGCAGGTCAGACCCACAGTCAACACACTGTTTTTGGTTACCCAACTGAAACAACCTAACAGTCCTGCAGCCCTCTACAATCAGAACAGGAAGTGATTTCCAGAAGCTCCAGATTCTCCAAGGATCTCTAACAAGAGGGAGGCCCAGGAATAATCCCATAGGGTCCATCCAGCGGCGTCCTCTGTACCCCTCTGCACTTGCCCTTCCCCAGGTGCAGATGAGAACATAAAGTCTCAAAGAGTTAGTGACTTGCTCCGTTACAAGACTGACTAGTGGAAGATTCAGGGCTGGAGTACAGAATTCCTCATTACTTGCCACCCCACCATACCAGGGAGAGCAGCAGGAGCCAGGAGCTGGCGCTGACCTTAGCAATCCCACAGGGTACATCTACCACCCACGCCCAGCATTCTCCTCCTGCTGGAAGACAGATGGGGGCTTACAGCCGGATATCCTCTGAGAGTAGTTTTGACAAAATAACCATTTTGACAACACCGTATTATAATGCGACTATAATTCCACCACAGTTCAAACTGTATTTCTCCTACAACTTCTGTTCTCTCAGATCACCAGTTGGAGGCAATACCTTTTCTGCCAGCTGTTGATTGTCCTTTAGAATTTTTAACTTCCCCTTCTTTGATCATTGTCATAATTTGCTGTTCTTCCTCATCGGCCTCCATGTCACTGTCCAGGTAGCCAATCAGAAGCTCTGTATCTGTTTCTATATCTTCAATTGCCAAATAGAAAATGTTTTCTCCTTCCTGAGACAAAATTAAAAAATACGCTGTTGTATGACAAATATATCTTGATAATTTTTAAAATGTTGAACCATTTGTTTCTAATAGTAATTAAGAAATCATTTTAAGATACATTGAGTACCATGTGCCCATTAAAAGTTACTATTCATTTTTTTGTAACTCCAACAGATCTGGATACTGAAAAAGGAAACTGACAATATTCAGTCACCTAGCAAATAAAATACGAATATATATTACAGATAGTCACATTTATATATAACAAATGAAAGTCTAATTATTTAGATTTCTAAAAGTGAATTTCACATTGTTAATTTGCCTAATGCAGTAACACCTTGTGGAGGTCTGTAAATGCGGTAAAAAGAAATTTCTTAAGTAATGGTGTCATTTCCCCACCCATAGAACAATATGCTATCAATGACCTAATTATGATTAATTTTAAATCCAAAACTGGAAGAAAAAAAAACTTTCAAGTTATAACATAAGCCAGAGGAACAGCAAACGAACCCTAAAAGAATTTCCAAAAACCTGGACCAGAGTAGAAAAAAAGACCAGGCACCTGAGAGGTTCAAAGAATTGACTGAATCATCATGTGTACCTAAATTTCACTAAAATGACAGGAGAGCTGAAAAGAAAGGAAGTTCCACTATCAACACACCAAAATTTTTTTAGAAAATTCTAGAAGGTTAGAAATCAGGGTTGAAATGATAGATAGCTATTGCAGAAGAAATTTCAACCCATAACAGACACAAGAAAAATGTTACAAAGAAGAACCTACTTCCCAAGGAAACCCCACAGAAACTTCACACTTGGAATGAACTGGTACAAAAAGCCCCTCTGGGCCTTCGGCCAATCACCAGGGAGGCCAGAACTGGGGCTGCTTAGCTCGCTGTCCCCAGGAGAAACACCCAGAATTGCTGTCTTTTACATAGATGAGGATTTGTTCTGGGAGGGCTCCTAGTTTGGCTGCTAAGGATAAAGAGAAGCAAAGCATAGTCTGAATTTATTGAACCTTGGTGGTAGGCAAGGGGAGGGAAGGACAAGGACAATAAGCTCCACCAAGGAGTGAAATTCAATAGGGGAGAGAACACAGAACAAAGCCTTCTCTCCCTTGGCATTATTACCACACTCTTGTTAAGGAGGAGGAGACAAAGGAGGAGGGGGAAGAGGTAAGGTGAGTTGGAGAAGGGAGGAAGAGGAACATGTAAATGCGTGTATGTGTGTGTTTATGTATCATACACAAGCAGAACTCTTGCGAAAAGTTGGAAAAATATGCATCAAACTGTTATACAGTTATCTTTTGGAGGCTGGGAGAAAAAGTAGTCTATATTCAATACTGTTTTAGGTTTTTTTTGTTTTTGTTTTTACAATGAACAGAATATTTGTAATTTTTAAAACAATATATATTAGAAAATTCCATGAAAGAGACAGAAATGATCATATTCATCATTTCTGGGCAAGAAAGGCATGATGCAAAAGTTCAAAGCATGGAAGCAAATCTAACCATCAGCTACAGTTAATTAAAGGATCTTTCTATAATATTTAGAGCATCCTGGGAAGTTTTTTGAATTTCAAACCTCCAGAAACTATAAAAAGTTATTTCTAATTAAGAACACAATTAACTTCTATACAATTGTTACTCTTTGTGCAACAAAAATAAACAAAAAACAATGTAGATGCTCAGCAAAAGAGAGGTCTCTTTTTAAATTAATTTGGAAGTAGTAATTTCCAAGGTTTGGAAACCACTTGCCAAGAGTTACCCAAAGCAACAAAGGACTCATCTAATGAAGATTTCAGAGAATAATCATAAATCTTAGTGCTTATGTGATCAATATCTAAGAAATTTAATTGAAATGTCTTTCCAGAATATTAATCATCAATATTGTGATGACCTTCATAGCACCAAGAAAAGATAATAATTTTTAATTTAAAACACGATAACATTAACTTAAACTGCAATCATAAGATACAGCATGCCTATTTAGGGACTCCATAAGAAAAAAAAAATTAATATGCCAGTTAAAACCTCAATTCAATAAAAGTAATAGCATTATAGCCACCAAGGAACCAACTACATGCTTTGTCTGTAGGCCAAGATATGGGAAGAAGAGGAATGCCATTACAGGTATTACTCCCATCTATTTATTTAATAGAAATATACAGATACCTTTCTACATATAATTCCTACCCTTACCCAGACCAAGAGTCTCTTCCCTTTCATTTGCTAGCACAATAGTTTTAAGAAGTATCCTCTTAAATTGCTTCCTTCCCTACAATTCACTAATTTAATCACATAACAACTCTTCATTATATTGTTCTCCTTCTTCAAAACCTCCCATTGCTAGAACCTGCGAGATTCCTAATCTCTGGAACTCTCTTGAGCTCCTCAGGCAATATTCCTCACCTGTAGGCGCACCCCCAGGCCCAATTTCATGCCCTTTGGCAAGAAGGATTTAAAGGGTGTTGACCCAAAGTCCTGAGACTCAGCATCAACTCCGTGTTGTCGTTCACCTGGCTCTGACCTTGTGTTCCAGCTCTGATGACTGTTTTAATAGTTTGATCCTGAAATTTACTTATTATGGCCATCACTTCCGGTCATCAGGTTTGTGGCTTGTTCCCCTTAACAACGTTCCCTTCATAAGAGAATCACTCCTTACATTTACATGTTAGGGTTTAGCACCTTCCTGGACTCTGCCTGGGGTCTAGGGTCCTGCTTATGGTTCCTGTTATGGGCTCCTGGTGATTTTGCTGGAAAATGCTCGAGCTGGGAACACCTGGGTCTCTCAGTCAGTTGAGGTCAGACTCTTGGTTTCCACTCATGTCACAATCTGGGGGTCTGGGATTGAGGCCCCACACTGGACTTTGTGCTCAGCATAGAGTCTGCTTGTCCCTCTCCCTCCTTCTCTGTTCCTTCCCCTGCTCATGTTCTCGCTCTCAAATAAATAAATAAAATCTTTTTAAAAAATGCTTCAGCTGAAAGAAGGCTGTTCAACATGATGATCTGTTCAAAAGCAAATATTCCTTTTTGTAAAAAGATTTATTTATTTATTTTAGAGGGAGAGAGAGAGAGAGAGAGAGCACATGCGCACACCAGCAGGGGGAGGAGCAGATGGCAGAGGGAGAGCAAATCTTCAAGCAGACTCCACTCTGAGCTCACAGCCCCACAGGAGGGGGCGATGATCTCACAACCCGATATCATGACCTAAGCCAAAACCAAGAGTCCCACGCTTTACAAACTGAGCTACCCAGGCGCCCCAAAAGCAAATAGTCCTCAGCCAGTGGTTTTCATTGTGTTGGCAATCAGGATACAACATAGAGTGAGTGGTTTTACAATTGTTATCCATCTCTTGCATTACTGTCCATCATTCTGAATTTGTTATTTCTTAGTCTTGTTTCATGTTGCTTTATTTGTATATGGCATTCAGCTATTTCTACTGCAAGCTGTTTATACATCAAAAAGCTACAGTAGTCTAAATCTCCAACAATAGAAGATGGAATAAATTAAGTGCCTAGCTATTGGTTTTAAAATTTACCAAATGTAATTTTTATAGGCAAAAATATATATGGCACCAATGTGCCCCACAAAGAAAAAGATATCAACAAACATGTTAACAGAGCTTATTTCTAAGTAGAGGTAATTGTTAAGTATTTTGCAGAGTCTTCTTCTGTTAGTCCATACGTTAAAATTTTTCTAGAATTAACAGGTGTTACTTTTGTAGTGAAAGAAAACAAGAAATAATATAAACAGACCTGGTTCTCTGACACTGGGAAGTGGTACCGCATAGTGACAAAACAGCACAGGCTTTGGGCTGTTCAAAGTCTTTCTGCAGTTAATTGGCTGTGTAACTGTGCAAACAGCTTAATCTCTCAAACCACCAGTTTCTTCATTTGCAAGATGAAGAAAATAACAGTGCTTATCTCATAGGCCGGTTGTAAGGATTAAAAGTGAGAATATTTGTAAAATCTGGTAAGGTGCCTGGCATATGGTAAGCAAGCATTCGTGAATGGCAGCTGCTATGATGATGATGATGGTGATGATGATGGGGGTGATGATGATGATTACTATTACTATTATCATGATATAAAACTTGAAAACCAGTGGTTAAAATATTCCTTTTTCTCAAAATTTATTTCAACCCAACTGCCACATAAATTTGCTATGACAATGCTGCCTTTGACTAAATCTCATTTGGCTAAATTGCTCTCAACCAAAATATAATTCAATTCCACTGACTGCCTACCAGAGCTCTCTCTGAATTGCTTTGGATTTCTGGTTGTCACGCTCTGTTCTCTTGTTAATATGCTAATGCGTCACTCCGGTTTGGCCGTCCGATCCCAGTCACTGGTCTGAACTATACCTAACGTGACCAGCCATCTGCTTTGCCTGCAACTGAGGAGTTTCCCAGGACATGGGGATTTCACAGCCAAAACTGAGAGTCCTGAGCAAACCAGGACAGTTGGTCACCCTAACTGCACCCATCATGTTCTCCAAAACCACATTCTAAACTCTACTTAAGAGTTCCTACCAATAATGTTGGCTGGGTCCATCCCCCAATCTCCAGCCCCCACTCAGGGTTTTTAACCTATAGAACCAGTCATATCCCCAAATACGGCTCCAAAGACTTATCAAATCAACTCCTATAATCTGAGCCCACTTTGTCCTCTCATCTTCAACTACCCTTCAAACGAACCTACTTCTTATTCTTCTGTCCAACTGGTATACTTCCTCTCAGAAAACACTGGCCTCGTTCCTGCCTTAGTACAATTGCAAAGATGCCACCTGGCCTCCCTGTTTCAACTCCTCAGCATCATCTGAGGCACAGCTCATTTTCATCCTTCTCCATGAAACCTTCTCTAATCTACTAAATGCATGTAGGCTCCAGGCATTTCCTCTATATAAAATGCCTTAACTTTATTGGGCACTTATAATTTATTTCTGTGGTTTTTGTCATTTAATTCATATGATCAGTCAAATTCTAATATGTGTTGATCTCGTCTTCCCAAAGATAATTTCCTCAAGGCAGGAAACAAGAATTACCATGTGTCGCCCACAGCATAAGTTGTACTCATAACAGTTGCTCAACATTTTACAAATAATGAGTAGTAAAAAAGAATACTAAAATGCTTGTGTCTATAGAAGAAAAGCACTTATTAGTAAAAAAGTTTACAGATACTTTCCTTTATTTGCCTTTAGTGGTAGGCTATTATAATAAAGCAAGTCACAGATACTGGTGACTTGGGAGGATTATGGCAGGGAAATAATGGAGATGGTGAGAAGTATTAAGTATGATCCAAAGAGAAAGCAGATGCTATTTCCTGACAGAATGTACATGCAGTGTGAAAGCAGAAGGGTCGAGGATGAGTCTGGGGTGTTACAGTTTTCCCTCAAGCATTCACAGATGTTACTCTATTAAATAACAATTCTTCTTAAGGTTCAAAATAAAACACCAACTTCAGATTTTTGTTGTGAATCTGTATCTTCTCTGTATATGTAAATATATTTTCATGTGGTCCTTCACTCAGGTGCCCAAGATATTACCCAATTCAGCCATTTTTTAAAAGATTTTACTTATTTATTTGAGGTAGAAAGAGCGAGAGAGAGTGAGCACAAGCTGGGGGGGTGGGGCAGAGGGAGAGGGAGAAGCAGGTTCCCCGCTGAGCAGGGAGTTGGATGCGGGGCTCGATCCCTAGAATCATGACCCGAGCCGAAGGCAGATGCTTAACCAACTGAGCCACCCAGGCGCCCCGAATGCAGCCACTGTTAAAGTTAATTACTATTCTTCAACAAATCTGCAAAGTAAGAGTCGTTCATAATCCCCAATCGAAAAAAAAGTTATCTTAGGTCATAAACTACTTGCAAAGCTCTTCCTTTGGACAGACAATAGATTCAGTTAAGTAAAGTACAGGAGAATGCTGATCTGTTTCTCTGAATGACAGTGAAAAAAATAACGGTGGCTTAGATTTTATTAGATTCATCATTTTGGTAAGATCACATATGGAATTCGGATTAAGAGGCAAATTTACACACACAATAGCTTCTCTGAATATCTTAATTGTCAGGGTTTTTGAAACAAACTTAGGTAATGAAAATAAGCAAATCCAGAAAAAAAAGTAGTGACTTGGCTGGGCTAATTCAACAGGAAAGCTGGAGATAGTGCCATGGGGCAGACAGACCTGCTACAGACCATTCAATTGACGCAGGTGCTCCACGAAAACCCTAATGCACCAAAATAACCGTCTCTGAATTCATAAATACTGTTATAGTCAACTGTCATGAATTTGAATGATTAACTGTATGTATATGGTCTTAAAAACAAATCCTATCATCAATGTCATTATCTCTTTTCATACTAGTAACCTACTCTTAGCTCACTAGACTGTCTTAGCACACTGGTGGGGAATTTCCATCACAGGAAAGAGTCGGGGGGTGATGGAATCAGCCCCTAGCCAGAGTAAAAACTCAGGTCTACAGAGGAACACAAGGAGGCAGCCTTTAGACTTTCGGGCTTTAGAACCAGACTAGGAACTGACACTACTCTGCCCCTTTCTGCTTATGTAGGTGTCCTTCCTTATCCCTGTGTGCGTCGATTTCCTTATCCATAAAGCAAAAAAAAATACAACTTATTTATGCCTTGGATCTTACTGCTAATTTCTGATAAGTGGCTAAGAACACATAAAAGAAAAACAATACCTCACATCAATATAGCACTTTGCAGTTTTCTAAAGATTTCACGTACCTTATTTCATCAGATTTTCATAGTAACCTGGTGAGATACAGATGGAAATGTCAGGTGCATTTCCAAGTACATTGGACAGAAAGACTCTATTTTGTAATCAGATAAACTTACGACCTGGGATTCCAGTACACAACTTACTAGCAATGTATCCTTAGGAAAGTTATCTTAACTTCATTTAACTACCTTATCTACAAAATGGGATCAATAGTACCTACCTAAAGGAGTTGCTTTGAATTAAAAAATAAGGAATATATAAAGTATGCCTGGTAGACAGTCGGCACTTAAGAGATGGTTAGCATCTCCCAGAAGAACTGCTCCAACCAGTGCACATTTTACAAATGGGAAAGTTGAGGTTCGGAGATGATAAATTATAAAGCTCACACTTAGTAAATCCTAGAGCCAGTCTAGAACTAGAACCGTGAGAAGAGCTGGCATGATAAGGTCAGGAGTGAAGTAGATTTAGTTAATTGTGACAGCTACTATTTCAATTTTCCTGGATAAAATATTTCCTAAAGGAGCCTAAAATAACCCAATGCATTTAAGGGCTAAAGGGAATTTGTTCTCATAAAATATTTTTTTATTTTTTCTGCTTACTTTTCAATGACTCATAAAATAATTTCCTTTCTTTGGTCATATACCTATTTTTAACTATGTTGCCTCAATCTCATGCACAGTAAAAACTTATATTGTTATGCAGATCTGATATTAATATACTCTTAAAATAGCCACTTATATGTCATATACAAAGTAAGAACACTTAATTAGGAGTTAAGATTTTTCTTCTGGCTTTGGCTTTCCCATTCGGGCCCTCTCGCCTTGGGCGAGCCTCTTCTCATCTTTGGAACTCTTCTGCTTCATCTGTAAAATGATGCAGGTAGACTTTATTATCTCATCCCTTCCAGAGCTAGACTAAATCACAAGTGAAATGACATCTTTCCAAAGGACTAGTTAACGACGCTAAAGAGAAAAGCATGCATACAGGATGCTGTGATCACTGCTGCTCCTCTCAGACTTCACCCTAGGAAGAGAAACACTTAAGTAGGATGTCAGTGAAAAGCTGGGTACACAACATTATAAGATGGGGGGAGGTGGCTTCTCTGAAATTACACAGAATAACGTAAGCCACCACTTGATAAGATTTTATCAATGTGATTGTTTCTGTATTGTGGCAATAGCTAGGACCAGATAAACTCACAATGCCTTCCAGTCTAATTCTTTCCGATTCTATCACTACCACAAAACATTTACTCCTGGTGTTCTAGATGTATATACTTTTCAAATTCCCTATCTCCTTCCAACATCCAGCATCACTCACAGACCTCAACTTTCTCTGACAATTTGCCCACTCTCCCTTCGCAAGTCCCACGCCCCACTAGGATAGATTTCATGAATCCATACATTTGAGGTTCAGTTCTGCTATTTCAAAATAGCAAAAGTAACTGTCTCTTGTTTTGCAAGGAAATATAATCCCCACTGTGTGCAAATAAATATAACTCTAGGAGAGGCCACGGGTGATTTGGTATTTCAGCTGCGCCTGTCTGTGACTTAACTTGGTTTCTCTTTACTTGGCAGACTGTTGTCCACATGTGGATGATGTAAGAAAAAAACATGATTGTGAAATTGGCAAAGACACAATTCATTGTATTGAAAAGGTAGTAAGTAGTGAGAATCCAGATCTCCAGCCAAAATGACTAATGACTAATCAAAGCAATAGGAAATCATCTTCAAAATTCCTGAGGTTACAAATTGAAACTCTACCAGCATGGATGAAAAAAAAAAGTTTGGACTCCTACTCAATTATCAATAGAAGTAGGAGACAAGTGACAAAGGCGGGGAAAAGAAAATGAAATGAAATAGGAAGAATTCCATATTTAATATCCTCTCACTTAATTCTTCTTTACAAAAACCCTAATTCAGTCTCAACCTGTATATCTACATCACTTCTGCAAAGCTCAATACACAAAGCTAAAAAATACCAGGAAAAAATCACTTCCACAGTAAAATTCACAAAATATATCTATTAATACTCACCTAACAATGAAACCAAAAATCTTTAAAATAAGACCTAACCGTAATAGAACATCACATTCCTATTCGTTCACTCCCATCCCAGGAGGACTGTACCAGGTCGCGAGGCAGCTGAGTCTCAGAGTGTCGTCTGTGGGGGATGTGTACTGGATCCAGTTTGAGCAGGTGACTTGTATCGACCCATGAAATGTGACTGGAAGCAAGAGAGAGCTTTAAGAGTCATCACGTTGGGGTGACTGCTCTTTCCCTTCTGCCAGAAAAACACGTCTCTGGTAAGGGTTGTTCCTCTGGACATCAAGAGGAACCAAATGCTGGAAAGAGTCACAGCCTCCAGTAGCCTATACTTGTGTGGACAAGAACCGAATCTTCGGTGCTACAAACCACTAAGACTTCAAGGTTGTTTGTTAGAGCAGTCTTCGTGGCAGAAGTTGATTGATACAATGACTGACGCAAAACAATATTTTTTGAATTATTTACTTGGTGAATAAGAAGAAAACATCTTGAAACCAAGGAAAATCATGTGAAGCAAGAAAATGACAGGTGTATTTTAAAAAGTGAACTGTGTGAAGTAATTTAATTTCACGTTTATGGTGCATTAATCAGGTCCTATAAGAAAAATGAAGTTTCAAACATATGTAAATAAAATGGTCTTTCTTTTTTTTTTAAAGATTTATTATTATTATTATTTTAAGATTTTATTTATTTATTTGACACAGAGAGACAGCCAGAGAGAGAGGGAACACAAGCAGGGGGAGTGGGAGAGGAAGAAGCAGGCTCCCAGCAGAGGAGCGTGATGTGGGGCTCGATCCCAGAACGCTGGGATCACGCCCTGAGCTGAAGGCAGATGCTTAACGACTGTGCCACCCAGGTGTCCCTAAGATTTATTATTTGAGAGAGAGAGAGAGAGAAAGTGCAAGCATATGGAGGGGCAGAGGGAGAGGGAGAAGGAGAGAAGCAGACTCCCCGCTAAGTGCAGAGCCCTACACAGGGCTCGATTCCATGACCCATGAGTTCATGACCAGAGCTGAAATCAGGCGTCTGACGTTTAACCAACTGAGCCACCTAGGCGCCCCTAAAATGGTCTCTTTTCTAATCACAGCTCATAATCAGCCACAAAGCAAAGAAACAGTTTAATATGATTCCCAGGAATGAGATACTATATTAGACAAAACACCAAGCCCAAAAATAAAAAACAACAATCACAAATCACTGATATATATGCGATCTTTCTCTGAGGGGCTCAAGCAAAGATAGTAATCTTTGAAGCACCTTACGAACAAATCTGACATCATGGAGAAAAAGGTCAACAGAAAAGACCAGAAGAATCAAAAAGAAAATTTTGCTACATAGAAAACACGTGATGTGCTCCTGGAACACAGAGGCTCTTCACAGGAAAAAAAAAAAAACTATACCTTGGCTATTTTACTTAGACATAAGTTAGCAATATTGACAGGCCAAGACACTTTAAAATAAGATCATGCTACAGGGAACCGAGTGGCTATTTTATATATAAGCAGTTAGAGGGCATACTGTGTTCCCACAGCATATTTGCTCTATTTTACGTCAGAAGCTCTTAACTGACCTCCACTTAACTCCTTCCCGGATTTACCTGACACTGCACTGAATCTGCCAACTGGCGCCCAAAGCAAAGTCTTCTCAGTAAGCAGCCTTCTCTCTGCTTTGCCTGCACACCTCTGTCCTGGCCACTTGACTTGCATGCTTGCGTCCCAAGAGTCCACGGTGTTTGTTCCCACACATGTTTATGTCACTTGTACAAGTTATATTAATTAGTAACTTAATTAAATGTTACATAAACCAAAGATATGAGTAAGAAAAAATGCAACTGCTTCTAAGAAAATCAGTTGAATGTTTTGAAAAGACTCAAAGGTAAGTCTGTGGAAAAAAAAAATTGTCAAGATACAGAAGGCAAAGCAATTATAAAATATGGGGGAAAATCATAAATCTGGAAGGATTCTGCACTCAGGTTGCCTTAAAGAAAGAGGCTTTACTCATACGACTTTTAAAACAGCAAAACTGAATACCAGGAGTGTTTATGAAAAAATATGGTAGCAAACTCTAGTGAGAAAACCTATACTCAGAATCAAGAAGGCTTTGGTGATAAATCAAAAAAATTGAAGACTCAATGTATACTTATAAAACTTAAGTTAAAATAAGATGGTTCAATTATCAATTCTACGATTCCTACTAGCACAAACTTTTTCTATTACCTGACCAAGAATTGGTCCATATTATATCAGAAAAGAGAATTTCAACCAAATTATCATATAACCAAGTCTGAGCAATAGGTTTCCCATAGAAGCCTCCCTAACCCTCCATGTTGTCCCTATCAAAGTACTTACCACCCTGTTCTGTATTTATTTAGCTGCATCGCCCAACTCGGCTATAAACTCCGGGGGGGGGGGAGGAAGGGATTATAACCTCAAATTATATATAAATTATCATTCCCAAAATATTTCTTTTCCTTTTTTTTTTTTTTAAGATTTTTATTTATTTATGCGACAGAGAGACAGCCAGCGAGAGAGGGAACACAGCAGGGGAGTGAGAGAGGAAGAAGCAGGCTCCCAGCGGAGGAGCCCAATGTGGGACTCGATCCCAGAATGCCAGGATCACGCCCTGAGCCGAAGGCAGACGCTTAACGACTGCGCTACCCAGGCGCCCCGTGAAATATTTATTTTTCTAAATGGCATAAGAATTAGCTAAACACAGGCCTCTCCTCCCCCTGCCTCCTCCCTTCCCCAAAGATTGCTTGCTCCCCGAGGTCAGGCCCTATATCAGATTCATCTGTATAGAAATCTCAGTGCCTGACTCAACACCTTGCTCACTGAAGGCTATCCACAAAGGATCCACTGAACTGAACTAAGTACGAGAAAAATAATTGTCATTTCCTTTTGAATTAATAAGACCAGAAAGGCAAGAGTGTCAATCAGGAAAGTGGAACTTGCTACAAAAAGGGTTGAAGAGTCAACTTCCCATTTCCAACAAATTCTTAAGAATTCAAAAGTTAGGGGCGCCTGGGTGGCTCAGTTGTTAAGCGTCTGCTTTCAGCTCAGGTCATGATCCCGGTGTTCTGGGATCAAGCCCTGCATCGGGCTCCCTGCTCAGCGGAAAGCCTGCCTCTCCTTCTCCTACTCCCCCTGCTTGTGTTCCCTCTCTCGCTGCCTCTCTTTCTGTCAAATAAATAAATAAAATCTTAAAAAAAAAAAAAAAAGCCAAAAACTGGGAGTGTTTTAACCAACTGGAAGTAAGAGACCAGACTAGACAAGCAGATGTGCTTCCTGGAAAGAGAACCAGAATCAGGCCAAGCACACCCCACTCAACGTACCAAATATCAATTCAAAAACCTAGGAGAGAAACTGAAAGTTCTTTCAACGCATTTATTGTTGCACTAATGCACACGGTACCGCAGAATACCCACACTCACAAGAATGCCCACGCCAGTTCCTGCTCTGAGGGACTTTACATGCTTTTGGTGGAAATAGAATAGAATAGAAACTGGTTAAATTACCAAAAAGAGCAAAAAGGGCCAAGACAGTCATACAGCTCTGGAATTTTTTGAGACAGTTCCACAACAGCATTTGAAATTCACTCTGAACCTTGTAAGCTGGATAAATTTTGGACAAGATAAGATCCAGAAGAAGTGGGTCTATTAAAATAGGGAAAACAATGTTGGCAAAGTCACAGCACTGCAAAGGGTAGCTTAGGTTATTGCAAGCAACAAACGTAGCTATAACACTGGGTACTGCAGAAACATTGTAGAGAAGTCGACTGAAAAAGCGGCTTTGATGTGTGGAGTGACTAAGAAGTCAGGCACAGGTTAAATGTGCTCTGTTAATTGTAGCATTTGAAGAAAACTGTAAGGCAATCACCTGACACTAATGAGACAGAAAAAAAAAAAAAAAAGACTGAAAAATAGAAACCTGTAAGGAATTTTGTTCATTTGATCAATATGATGGTATATTTTATATATTGACTTGACTGGACCACAGGGTGTCCAGATATTTGGTCAAACATTATTCTGGGTGTATCTGGGAAAGTATTTTCAGATGAGATTAACATGTGAATTCACAGACTGAGTATAGGAGCTTGCCCTCCACAACATGGGTGGGCCTCGTCCAATCAGTTGAAGGCCTAAAGAGAAAAAAGAATAACCCTTCCCTGAGTAAAAGAGAATTCCTCCTGCCCGACTGCCTCCAAACTGGGGCATTAGCTTTCTCCTGCCTTTGGACCTGAGCTGAAACACTGGTTGTGTCTCAAGCCTGAGGGTCTTCAGACTTAAACTCACCCTCAGTTCTCGTGGTTCTTAGGCCTTCAGACTCAAACTATAACAACATCAGCTCCCCTTGATCTCCAGCTGGCTGGCTCACCCTGCAGATCTTGGGACTTGTCAGCCTCCACAGTCATGTGAGCCAATTCTTACAATAAGTCTCTTTACCCACACACACAGACACAAATACACACACACACATCCTATCTATTCTGTTTTTCTGGAGAATCCTGACTAATACAATCAAACTTGAAATTTAAGATGTTTGTTATATTGCTACAATAGAATCTATTTGATAAAAAACTAAAGTACATTTGATATAACTTCTAATCAGAGAAAACATATTAACCTAGACAAAAATGTAACATTAAATAACCTACAGATAATTTCAGGGCAATAATCTTTCAATATCAATAGTTTTTAATTCTACTTATTTTCATTTTAATGAAGATGGAAACACTTCTGACAGAGATAAGTAATTCATTTGAGAAAAAAAAGTTGAGCCTGTGTGTGCCAAGAGCTATGCCAGGACTAAGTATACCACAGTGAAGCAAAGCAGACACAGCGCCCAGCCTCAAAGAGCTTATGGACTAAGTGTGAGCCATTAATCAATCACCAAAGAAATGGAAAATAACCTGATGAATGCAAGGACAGCGAGGAACACGGTGCTACCAGACTATATAACGGACAGAGCTGATCTCATCTGGAGTTCAAGGATGGTTTCCTGGCAATGTGATGACTTAGCTCAGATTTGAAGGACACAGAGGAATGTAGCAAAGGGAAAAAGGAAAATGCATGTGTGGAGCAAGGGGAAAGAACTGGGACATTTAATAGCTGGGTAAAAAAGCATATAAGCTGCAAAAACGGAATGAAAACGAGTGGCTAGGAGATGGTTTCAGGGAAGCCAAAGGCAGAGAGTGCTTCATGATGGAGCTCCTTGTCAACGCTGCTGAGCCGACCTAGCAGAAGGAGGTCTGAAAAGCCTGGCATGCCGTAGTGACACAGAGAGCACGGGGGCCTGAGAGAGAGCCACTAGAAGGCTGAGTGCAAAGGCCAGGTCAGTGTGGGCTGGGGAGTATGTTGGAGGTAAGAAAACTGGAGACCCAGCATGTAGACAATTCGAGGAAAGAGAGGGGATCCCTGCTGAAAGGGGATGTAGAATCAAGAGGGAACAATTTTGAACAGAAGGAGAAGTCTAAATGTTTAAAATCCCAGTGACAATGACAATCACTGCGAGAGGGTGAATATCAGGTGAAGAGAGGGGTTACTCTACATCCTAAGTGTTCATTAGAAGGAGGTACACGGGCTTGTTCTTAAGAAAGAGGAGGGGACACTTCTCTATTCTTGGCGAAAGGAAAGAGAGCGAGCGCAGTTGTAAAGAGGTGTGCGTGTGTGCTGTCAGAAGCTGATCGGTGTGTCAGTGTTATTTATATCACCTTTGTTAACATTCACCAAAATAAGTGGTAAATGCATCTTCTTAGAATATCTTTTAATTTTCATGTATTTCCAAACATTGAAACAGGCTACCTATATTCTTTTATAGAAGCATACTCTTAAAAAAATACTCTTAACTAATGAACCCCCAAATAGAGTGTCCTCAACCCCCAATGACTTCTGTGATTTCGCCTCTAAGTCTCACAGTTACATAGTTCACTGGTTTGGCAATAGGTCAGTTGTAAATATCACCCCAACTCATTTATTAAAAATGCATTTAATGATAAAATGGGTGAAGTTGGTCAAAAGGTACCAACTTCCAGTTATAAAAATAAGTCCTGGGGATGTAATGTACAGCACAGTGACTAAAAGCAATGTATTCGAAGCACATATTCAGAATTGCTCTAAAATGTCCATGTAGTCCCCCCAGTCTTCTAGATAAAATTTGACTATTGTGCTCATCATCCCTGTGTCTCTGGGAGAATATGGATCCCAAAACTGCATGTCAGACTGGGATGAAAAGCTCTGCTCCTCTACTTCCAGGCTTTATAAACTTGAGCTCAGCTTTTTCACCTGCAAAATGGGAATAATACTTCTTCTTTGGGGGGAGAGAGGCTGTTGAAATTAAGTGGGATAATGCTGATGCAAAAATGTGACAAATCTTTATAATGGGCCAAAGTAGCAATCTGAAATCTCATTTCATAAGTACAGATAATCAGTTTTTATTTATTTTGTTTTGTTTTTAGTTATTGATTGACTTTCTAGTTAAAAATCGCATGTGCTATTGAATGGCAAGATGTGAAGTATTTTTAGGGATCATTGTATATCACTTTTGAAAACAATATGGCATTGGTCCTATCATGAATTGAAACAAAGCAAAATGTATTTATGGAAGTTGAATACAAGCATATAAATGCCCAATAATATGCATTTTAAATCTGATAAAGAAAAAAATGACGAAAGAGAAGAAAAGCTACTTACAAGCACACTACGTTCCAAAGTCTAGAAATGGGCACATGGAATTAGGTCACATAGGGAAAGCTGTCAAAAGCCTAGTTGGTTTACGTGCTATTGCCAGAAGAATCAGGTTAGCTCTCAGCAAGAATGACCATGCTCCTTTTTGTTCCTTTTTCCTTTCTGAAAAATTAATAGAATGGGAAAAAGCAAGCAAGAAGAAAGGGAAGGGAAGGGAAGGGAAGGGAAGGGAAGGGCGGGGGAGAGAAAGAAAGAGAGGGG
>NW_024423453.1:14528680-14551402 GCF_017311325.1 Ursus maritimus
GGGAAAGAGGAATGGAGGGAGGAAGGAAGAAAAAAAGAAGGAAAGAAAACAAACTAATAGAAGAGACAGATATGTAAACTGCCATTAACTGTGCATAGCCATATGTCAAAGGACTTAGTTAACCACAGGAAAAGAAACCAGGAAATGGTGCTTTAATCTCTGTCCACTGAGAAGAATTAAATAAAATGTTCGTTAAATACCAGCTTAAGAAATAATAGACACATTAGTCAATTGATTATGCATTTAATTTAATATAATAAAAAGTGTGTATAGTTTTGACATAAGTCAGCCATGATGATGATACATTTAATTACTTTCTAGACTCTTGTTAAACTCCAAAAAAGGGAAGGCCACAACTCAAATCTCAGAACTCCTCTTTCATTCAGCCCTGTACCTTCTTGATGCAACAAAGCGCCACAAACAGTGGCCTACAGCTCAGTAACCAATCTTCCTTTTTTCCTTTCCCCAAGCAGTCTTTTTTGAATCATGTGAGATTTGCAAAGAGGACTAAGACACAATTAAGGATGACTAGATTAGGTTCTAAGAAACATTTTTCCTAAGGTTCTGTGAGCCAGTTTCTCAAATTCTCAGAATTTAATATACTTAGCTGAATACAGTATAATTTGTTTACTGCAATCTTTATTGAAAGATATATAAATTATAAGACAAATTTTACACCTTCTTCCGAATATTTTTTTATTCAGTGATGGAATATAGAACTTCACATTGCATTTCTGTATTGCTAAGTACTGGTTGAACCTTTTATGAGAATCTACTCATGTACTGGATGGAGTACATTTTTCTCAGAGTTACAATTTCCCTAGAAAACCCAACTTCCCTTCATAAAGAACTAAATGTAGCTAATTCTAGTGTTTTATGTTATATGCATTAAATTAACTTCACTGTGCAGTTTGTTTATTGACTATTTTAATACCAATCATTAAAAAATAATGTAAAACTCATCGTAAAATGTATCTCCAATTTTAAAAAACAAAAACAAAGCCATTTTCTTCTTTATGTTCAAACACCAAAAGAAATTCTTGCCTGGAAACGAGTGGAATGTATGCTTAATTTTAGTTGTCTAGATTTTAGATTTAACATTTAAATGTATGTATATTATTTTAATTTCCTCCTCTGATAAATGGGGTATTCATATTATTTGCTTTACTGAATCTAACAGAAATGCCCCTTCTTTTCATTATATTTTTTAGCAACTAAAGATTTTAAACTTTCTTCTTAGTTTTTACTGTATCTCTTCTTAAACCTTGTAATGATATAGTACGGTCCCAGTGTATTTAATGCAATGGTGATTAATTGTTAAATACTAATCTTTCATTATTACATGTGTTAAGTATAATTCAACAGCACCTACCAGTTCGCAGCAAATACCATCTTTCCCATGAACCTTTGCCATTTTGCTATTCTATATATCCAAGTTTCCAAGTCAGTCCAGACTGGACTTCTGGGTTCTTAGTCAATGGAGTTATCTTAATCTAAGGCTCTGATTATCTGTGGTAATAACTGTAAAAAGATCTCTGACTTAACAACAAGGTGCTGTTGGACACGCAGCTATCTGGCTAAGAGTTAGCTTACTTACACAGTAGACTGAAACCTGTACACACATACCAGTACATACTGGGCACTCACAGAGTAAAAATGTAACGCTGTGCCAGACCGAAGACTCCCGTGCACGTAGACTACAGACCAGAGTTCAGTGAAGCATTTGCCTTCTGCTATTTCAAAGGAAACAGACATAAGCTTTCTTCCAAATTGACAAGTTACCTTCAGCTAGGTGTCCCACATCAGGAGAGAAGCAACAGAGAGCAGAGGAGGCCAGGTCACCCAGCGCTCACTGAGCCCCGACTGGATGCACCGGAGCCGGCGTGGGCAGTGGGAAAACAAACACAACTGATATGGACCTTTCTTGATGAACTCAGTCCAGTAACAGAAACACATACAGAAGTAAATCATTTCTCTAAGCGAGCCCACGGATATATCACTTAGTTTGGGTTTCTATTCTGGAGGTATTGGGAACATTTTAAATTAAATAATTTTGTTTCAAATTAAAAATTTTAAATTAAATCTTAAATAGAATTTAACTTTCAATTAGTAGTAATAACAAATTTAAATTAAACATAAAATAGAAGATTCAGCACTTCTCCCAGAAGAATAATGTCACAGAACTCCTATTTTAAATTCTACTACATACTTCCACTATGACCAATCCTGTTAACAAAGGCCCCACATCAATTGGGAAACAAACATTCTCCAGCACTCCGGCTTCTCTCTGGTTGATGTCACAGAGGTGGCCTTTGCTGGCTTACAAATTAGGAAAGCATAGGAGTCTCTGAAACGATTTCTAGAGACCCTGCCTACGCACTTCCAGCGTTCCGCACTCTGAAAGACAGCTGAGAGCAGGCAGAACGTCAACATGTTCCCTAAGAAACAACTGGCCTGCACAAAACCCACGTCCCTACAAAAGCTCAACAGTGGCTAGCTGCATCCTAACGACCTTAAACCTATCTCTGAGGTTGCCAAACCACTATCTGTAATAAAGATCTCTGCACAGCACAAGACACCTTCACCGCAGGACATTTCTTATGTTTATAAAGTCGTAGCAATCTTTCCAAAGAGAAGACAGGCCACACTGCCACAGCCTGTACAATGGTGCAGTAAACAATATGCAAGTGGCCGAAGTGGACGCACGCCTCCCTGAGCATCCAGCAGGGCGCCAGGCTGCTGCTGTCATAGCTGGGGGCAGGCCCATTAGGGTCTAGTCATTTCCACATAGCAGGTTGTTCCCTGAGTGGTGATTATTTACAAACACATCTTCAACATGCTTGGCATTTATACTAGCTACCCTGAGGAGATTTTAGAAGAAATAAAACAGATTTTGCTCTGTTTTATATAGAAACAAAGCTATAGAGACAAAAACTATAAACGTGGCAGACCTGTGACAAAAATACTTGCTCACGTATATTGGCACACATAGGGACCAGGTGTTTTGCATATGCTATCTCGTTTAATTTAATCTTCACAAAATGCAATGAGGTAGGAATTATTATCATTAATTCACAAAAAGGAAGAGTTCCAAGAATATTTTTACCACCATGGAGACAGCGACTGGATCATCTTTTGAACTATAATATCGCCAGTGTTCAGCACAGGCCCTGGCACACAGCAGATGCTCGAGAGCTCTCAGCTGAATGAACGCATCAAGCGAACTGCTCAGCCAGCAAGGCTCCGAGCCAGGAATCTACTGTTTAAATTGCCTTTCTTAATAGTATCCAAACTGGGCTCAGTTCTGCATTCCTTCTGATTCTATATAAAGTGCTTATTTTGTCCACTGACTCTAACCTTTCCTCTTCCTTCTACAAAGCAAAGTTCCCTCACTGACCATTGCCAGCACCAGCCTTAAAGATGGCCCCCAATGATTCCCCACCTCCTGGGATTGACACCCTTTTCTATTCCCCTCCTCCACTGTACTGGGGTCTGTGTCTGTGTGACTAACAGCATCCCACAGCAGTAATGGTACGGTATGTCAATTCCCAAATTAGGTTATAAAAGATGGCATCTCTCTCTCTCTCGCTCACATCACTCTTGGAGAAGCAACCTGACATGTCATGAGGAGCCCTAGGTAAGTAGGTTCACATGGTAAAGGAGCCATGTGAGTAATCTTGGAAGTAGACTCCCTATCCCAATCAAGTCTTTGGAGGCTTCCAACACCCTGACACTTGATCACAACAGTCCTTGAGCTAGAACTCCAGAACGACCCAGGAAAGTTGCTCCCAAATTCTTGATCCTCAGAAAATGTATGAAATAATGAACATTTGTTGTTTTAAACTGTTAAAATTTGGGGGGAAATTTGTTACGCAGCAATAGATAACTAACACAATCACAAAAAGATACAGATAAGACAGGCTAGATGAAAATCATTCTGAAAAATAACTCAAAAGTCATGCTCCAATAAAAGTGATTCACAGAATCCTCATAGTCTAAAGGCAACAGCACCATCTGTTTTGCTGCTGGGTGAGACATGGTCACTGGGAAGCAGAACTGGTCTTCAGTGGAGGCAGTAGAAGAAACTACCTGTACGGTTTCTGGATTGAGAAGCTCAGGACGTCCCACCTACTCAAAACTTTCCCCTGCACCCAAACTGACATGCTCTGATCCTGAAATTTTACTATTATTAATTTCAAGAGATCTAAATGCTAACTTTAACAAATTTTTAACACATTAGCTAGCAGCTGAGGAGAAAGGAACCACAGGGGAAAAGAGGCAAGGACAGATACTGCCTAAGCATGACCTATGCATAAAGGAAAAGAAGGTGCAATGGTTTTGAATGAACTCGGGATAGTTTGAGAACTTAAAAAAGATCACGGAATACCTGATGTAAATAACTCTAAAATATGTTTATTTTTAAATTAAACTGTTCTGTTTCAGAAATATATAAATAGTAAGTTCAGACACATGGAAGGTTTTTAAAACCTGCATTTACTCCTTTATAAATTATCTCAACTCTAGGGTATTAGAGCTCAGAGGTTTAGAGGGTGGACAGGGAAGACAGATCACCTGGATTCAATTTCCATCCAGCTACTCTGTGTGGCCTCAGGCAAGTTACTTAAACTCTGCTTATCAGTATTCTCATTTGACAAAGGGAGGCAACAATTATAGCACCTTCCTCGCAGGATTATGGAAAGTATTAAGGTTATAATACACATAACCACTTATTAGCACATAGTAAGTATTCAGTAAGTGTTAGCTGCCATTGCCATCATCATTACTGAGGATTAACTGATATATTTCAAGGTCATCACTATACATAAGGATATTTCAATAAATACTCATTTGACCTGCCAATAAACTATGATCTGAATTAAAATAATAAGTTGGTAAGTAATACGATAATTCCTCTACTTTCCACAAGAGTATGTGGCCACAGTAGGGCTAGGATTTAACTTCATAGGACCAACTGCTTGTAATTGTACATCAGTTTAAACTTTAACCTAATGAAAGACAAATAGGATAGAAAGAAACAGAAATCGAGAAGAAACTGAATTAGAGAAAACTACAATTTGGGGTATAAATGAAAACTTCTTTTGATATTTTGGGGGTTTTTTCCTTTCTTTTTTTTTTTTTTGGTTCCTTGGTTGTTAGGTTGGGATCACTGCGGTCTGAATGCTGCATCAACACCATTTAATAAGCCTGTGGATCTCAGTGTCTTGATGACAATGGAGAAAGTCTCGTCTGTGCTTTAAAAACATTCAAGTTGCTTCTCTCCTAGGGAATCCACATCTGATCTCCCAGTTCTGCCATTTTGAAATATCACATGTCACCAAAAGACTCCAGGATAGACTGCCTAAGACTGTTCATCCTCACACAAGGCAGAGGAAGCAGAGAAAATAATATGTAATAAAATAGCTCTCCTGGTAACGGGAAAACTAAACTGACATCAGAATTGGGACAAAGCTGTGCTGACATCACAAGTTTGGCTCAATACCTAGTGCTCTCTCAACTTATTTAGGCCACCCCCACAACCTGACATCCCTCATGAGGTGTACCAAAACCCAAATGTTTTTCCATATGCTCGTTTTCCTTATAACACCAAGCTACCTTTTCATTTATGTTGATAATATACTGCAAAAAAGTCCCCGGGAAGAGATGCCTGGAAATACGTCCTTAAATATATCTCTGAAATACCCCAAGAATCCACAGTCTCAACTTTGACTGACATAATTCTGTACCTAAATCAATAATTTTCTATGAAAAGATCAGAAATTTTTAAAAGCCTGTAAAACCCTGAGTAGGTCAAATATTTTTTCAAATATTCCTTTTTTTTCCTTTGGTGTAACACAACTAATATTTAATAAGAATCACCCATTTTTTTATGGAGCCGAAGAATTCTTTTGGTTCATTTTAAGCCACATCTTTCACACTTAGAATTTTCTGGTTCAGTTGGAAATATTTTTCAGAAGTCTGAACATACAGTTTAACTAATTATTCTGAAATGTGTGCATGTGGGAAGAATTTTTTGCTTACAAGATCCTTCAATAATTCATATATTTAAATCATCATTTCCAAAGCAAATTTTCCAAAATCAAATAAATTGCAAAACTACAAGTAAACTAAGTCTCCAAAAAGGAGTTCCAAACCTCTGCCAAAACAGACCTCAAATTCTTAATCCCTTGTCCAAAAAAATTGGACCAAGTATTGACGTTTTCCACCAAGCAAGCCACATAGCCACAAATGTTTCTCATTTACTCCACTCCTGGGACATACAGCTCAAATAAAAAATTTCCTGAATACCCCAAATTTCAGATACAATTTGGAATGTAAGTGATTCATAATGTTATGCAGGAAACATTATGATCTTCTCCTACCAACTCAGTGTTTCTGGAATGCAGCCCTCAGGAGATTATCCCAACGAATCAGAAGGCTGACATCACCGTCAGCCCTGCGACCCAACTATTATGTCCTCTGCCCCTAGCTCAGATGTGATTTTGAACCCTGAACGATCTGCTACTCCAGCTACCGTTCAAGTAAAACAGACGTTCACCAAGGGAGCTAACAAAGATCCATACTGTGCTCCGTGGCAAGAAACATGGTTAGAGTGCACTCAACCCCCCTCTAAGGAAAGGCCAAAACAACGTTAAAAGGAATTAAAGGCACTGTCATCACTTCTGCACCCAAAGACTCTCCCAGTGGCCTCTGAACAGATTCTAATTAAATTCGAGGATGAAACTTCCCAGAGCCTCTAGTTAGCTTATGAATCCTATTCTAGTCCCACCCTGCTTCACCTTCTTTTAAATCAAATAATAATTTCTGGGGGTGTCAAAGTTGCAACAGTCATCCCTTGTAGATTCCTCCTCTCTTTCAAGGAACGCAGAACAGGTGACCTAGCGGAAGAAGAGCACTGTAGTGTAAGTCTTAGCAACTGCCGTCACCAAAAAAGAGAGCCATGCAGGTGGTCCCATATAACGAAATACATAAATAGGGCAGAGAGTCGCGAATGTGGGTAAGAGAAGATGGAGATAAACACCTACTGACAGAGTGGTCCGTTACCTAAAGGGATCATTACAAGCAAAACATACCGTGAAAGGGAACTCTTCAACAAGGCTTATCTGAGAGAGCCTGACACAAAACTCGAAGCTGAGTACGCAACACCTTGGAAGCCTGGGCCAATGGAGAGAGTTTCGGACGCTACAGAAATAACAGCCAATAGGAAGAAACATCTCAAACAAAAGGCATCTGAGCAAAGGTTAAAGTTATTATTTAAGCACAAGGAGAAAAGAATCTAGTTTCAATAGAATAACATTCTCTAAAACACAGTAATAAAGAAAGAACACAAAACAATGGGTTTGCCTAAAGTAAATTTCATGGGTCTGTAGGTTTTTTGATAGTGGTAATATTCACAAGGAAATCCTAAAACTGAGTCTGTAGATTAAAATTATGAGGTAACTGGAGATGCTGTGAGATGACTGCATTAGGAAACCACAAAAAAAATATAAAATACTTGAAAAAAAGTTAATGTCTACACATTTAAAAAGATCAGCTGAAATCTGTGGTTGGATCAATGTATGTCATGAATAATCTAAAATATGGCTCGAATATCTATAACTGCCAAAAGATCCTGTTTTCCATCCCAACCTAGCCTGTTGGTAAGAGGCATCTGTCATTTATCCAGACAAAGACTTATTTGTACTGAAATCCAATACTTATTTATACTGAAAAAATTTGGTTAGCTAATAACATCAGGAAATGGAATATTCTAGATGACTCTCTTTTCTGGTTACTTTAAAAACACCTAATTCTGTGCATTTTCCCTCTTGTGACTGTTGGTTTTACACTCAGAATTAAATGAAATCAGCATAACCCTCGGCAAAATATTAAACTTAGAGTTCTTCTGATCTGAGTAAAAGACATGATGTTTATGAAGCTTATAGAACAGTACACATGGTAAATACTTAAGAAAATATTAGTTCCCTTATTCTTTTCCTTCTCTCTTACTTCTGCCAACCATAGGTTTGCTTCTTCTTTTGCAGTTTAGGAACCAGGAGCTGTGTTTTCACATGCAATCAGCCAATTTCCCAAAAGAATGCAATATACCTTTGTTCTGTTAATCATCTGATCAAAGAGTTTTAACTAGAGGACCCCTCTAAAAACTTATTGCCTTAATTTTTTCTCTTCTTGGCTTAATTTCTATTGAGGAATCACCTAAGTTCAACTCATAGTTTCTCTCAGAGCCCAATGTTATGTGCAGCACTATACTAGGATACAGGGATACAGAATTCAATAAAATATGGATCCTACTTAGGATGGTGAATTTTACATGTTACCTTGACTGGGCCACGAGACTCCCAAACAGTTGTTCAAACATCATTCTGGGTGCTTCTGTGATGGTGTTTTGGTATGAAATTTATATTTAAATAGATGGACTTGAGTAAAGTAAATCATCCTCCATAGTGTGGGTGAGCCTCATCCAATCAGTTGAAGGCCTGAACAGAACAACAGGGTGATCCTCCCCCAAATAAGAGAATTCTCCTGCTTGATGACCTTCATACTGGAATATCTGCTCTTCCAGCCTAACAGTGTGTGAAGTGGGACATTGGTTCTTCCTTGTTCTACAGCAGCCCGTGGCCTCAAGACTCAAAATGGGACGTTAGCTCTGCAGAGTTTGGATCTGGCCAGCCTCCTCCATAACCATATTCCTTAGAATAAATCTCCTCCTCCATAATCCAATTCCTTAGAATAAATCTCTCTATGTATATATAGATACAGCTACAGCTATAGATATATAGATCCTGTTGGTTCTGTTTCTCTGGAAAATCCTGACTAATACACAATCTTCAAGGAGCTCAAAATCTAGCCATGGGGATATACCCCAGTAAACTTTCTCCATGAAGCCTTTCCCAAACAATAACACAGAATATTGTACTATGAGCCAAATAAACCGTCAAATAAAGAAACTATCAATAAATGTTCACTGAATGAATTAAAAGTACTTGAAAATAAAATCTGCCAAGGACAGTATCAGACCATGAAATTCATTCCCTCAAGAATTTTCATCAAGAGAGTGATCTGGTGTCAATTTACAACAAGACTTGCCCCTTTCCTGCATATGCTGAATAGATGAGATTTCCCTGCTTTATAAGTTAGTTACTGTTATTTGAAGCAGGTCATTGGGAGTCAACTTAAAACAGGGAGTGCAGTTATAAATTAGTTCATTGCCCTCACAGTGCATAGTACAAATAAGAAGCAAATAAGCTCACTTGAATGGCAGCCAAGTTCTTCTGCTCCTGAGATGGCGCCTCATGAACAAAGCGAAGCCAGTTGGAGTGTCGTGGGTTGGTAGCATCCAAAATGTATAGAACTTCTCCCTTACTCCCACGAACCTGAAACATAAAAAGCTCCTGAGTTTGTACTTGAAGTCAGTATTAGTCATGCTAAACATATCAAGGGTAGGATAAGATATTTTCTCATAAATATATACCTTCTTATTGACAGGTGTTGAATAGATGCTGGATTAACATCCATTCTTCCCCTTAAACATATGTACAAATAGAGCCTCCTATTTTATTTGGCAGATGTCTAGATGACTCACAATTGCAAGCAACTCTCAGAAACATCCTGTGTTGATAGCTCTTTTCTGGTTAAAATTATTTGTTTGTAGGTATATTTTAATATATGTGTTGCAACTGCAATCACTCAGGGGATAACCGTAATTGCAACCTGTCCCCCTTTTTCCACAAAGGAGGGTTTACTGCTTGGTTCCCAGTTGAGGGGGGTGGAGCTGGAGCAATCCCTTCAATTTCTCTCTCCACCTGTTTACTGAATCATTTCCATATGAGGAGAACTTGCTAATGAAACCAGTGGAAGCTGACATCCACTGAGCCACATTTTCACATTTTTAACTAGTTGATGAATAAAACAGGTTCCATTTTGTCTTTTCATGGCCTGCTCATAGTTTGCTGAGGACGGTGGGCCCTCTGCCTTTTGTTTCATGCCATAAATCGTCCTGGTCAGACCCATTCAAGATTCAGATGGAGGGAGGGAGGGAGGTGACTGCCAAAGGAGTGGGTAGTCCATTGGACATTCTTGAATCCAAGTTGCTTCAAACAGAACTTCTCCGAAGCCCCGGCACTGTACGTTATCAGGCACTGCTCAGTTTAATAATGCATATATCAATCTCCATCCAACTCACTATGTGTTTATATTCAACTGGAGTCCAGGAGAGGAGGAAAGAAGGAATGAGTGATTAGCACTTCAGATCTCTAACACCAAGTAACACAAATATAAGAACATAAATTCACCTTTGCAGACTTGGAGTGGGGATAAACAAATTCTACATTTCCAAAATTTTATTTAATTAATAAAGCACAACCAGGCTACTAAGGTATGTATTTTCATGATACATTTGGACAATCATGCATTCACTGGACATAATTTATTGAGTTCCTACCACGTGCCAGGTACAGCTTCAGGCACTGGGAATCTTTCCGTGAGCAAGACAAATGAAGCTGGACGTCGCAGCACTTCAGAACACACAAGCATAGAATATAACTTCAGGTAAAGAGAAGAGCTGTGAAGACAACTAATGCAGAGTGGGAACAAGCAGAGTGAGGAGAGCCAAGCAATCTCAGAGGAGATGGTCAAGCATAGCCTGTCTGAAACGAGGTGACCTGAGAAGAGCTCTAAAGAAGGCAGGCACTGGCCGGGGGCCAGTGAAGGGCTGGAGAGAGTGTGCCCAGACAGAGGGAACAGCCCAGAAAAGGCAAATAGAAGGGCCCTGGAAGTGAAACAGAAGGAGCCACGGAGAAAACGAGGGCATTGAGAGCAGACAGACGGCACAGGCCCAGTCACACACTGACGTCCAGATTAGGAAGCCATCTACACAGGTCATGTTACCCCCGAAAACTTACATAGAAAAATCTGCTACACTCACTACAAAAACTTATATGTCAGGATTTTAGCATATATTGTCCAGAAAACATAGTTTGCCTGCTCCTACTACCTTATATATTCACTGCCGTGTTTCTCAAACAAGTCCTGATTTCTTCAGTGCCAAAGGATTCTCAATAATCCTTTAAAAATCTCGCTAATGAAACACCAGACCTCACTGAGGAGGAATTTAATTTTTGATATTGTAATTGCTAAAAGAAGAACTTAGGAGTATAAACACCTACTATTTATCTCTCACATGTTTAGGTGTGAAGCTACGGGAATTTGTAACTTCTCACTAAAAAACCCCTCATGCTGAGAAGATCTCCTTTAGGAGGCACTAGAAAACTGTACCATGTTCCTACTTGCCCCTCAAGGCGGAACCCTCACTGCCCACTGACAGATAGAAAGGACCCTCTATAAGTCTCTTCAAAGAGGACATCAACTCACCTTCCTTTAGGCAGAGTAAATAAATAATTTTAAATTTTGGGGTATAAAGTCTCCTTTCCTGGTTCCTCCACGGCGACAGTAACAAAACTGTTTATATTGACAAACAGCTAAATTAAGCAGAATGAACGGCAATGCCATTAGACACTTGAAAGAAAAATGTTCTCAGCACCACAATTTAAAACCTCCAACTGCTAGGCAGAAGCTAGACTCTAGCAGTAGAAGGAATACCCCAAGGCAGAGTCCCAAATCCTGGGAGAGGAATGATAAAGACAGGAGCTGGAGGCAAGGACTGTGATAAGTAAGCTACACATTGAAAGTCTGGGAATACAAACGTCCTGACCTTGCGGCTTCCAAGACCTTGGGGCGGACAGATCAAGAGCCACAGGTGCAGAGCGGGCCCTCTCTTCTTCCACCTCTGCCCCAGGGTAACCCCTAGACTGATTATAATACATTTGCATTATGGGTACAACCTCCCTTCCCCCCAGGGAGAAGGCTGCCAAGAAGGTTCTGGCACAAAGCTCATAGGGTCAAACTCCCCCTCCCAACCTGTGGGAGGAGTTTCCCAAAAGACTAGAAGCAGCTTCCTTTAGAGACCACCCCACTGGAAGTCAGAGCTCCATCCCACCCAGAGAGACCCAATAATACCCAATCTCAAAACAACCTAGGGGCTGGGTTCCACCTCTCAGAATCTGCCCCCTCCCACCTTGAGGGTGTACGTTCCCTTTAATGAACTGCTTTGTGCTTGCTACTTTCCTGCTGGCTGTCTTTATTGGAGTGCAGATCCCCACGTAAATCTTCTGGGGAATCCCAGGACTGAGACCTCCATTCACACAACAGACTCTCACTCACCCATAACACCACTACTGTTGAAATCCACACAATCCAGCCAATTTTNNGTAGGGAAACACCAATGGCTCTGTCAGTGACATATCTCAGTTTGACAGGATAGCACTACTTACAGAAACTAGTCAATGGCCCTTCTAAGTCACACATTCATCGCCTGGTATTAAGTACAGTGTGTATCAGATGGGCTTGACATTTGGAATTCTTTCTTCAAAGATGTGAAATATAACAAAGATTTCTCTGATTTATAGTAAGCACATTTTGCCAGGGGCGTTGTTTGTTCTTCGTATATTTCAGCTTTCTCCCAGGCCCTTTGGCTCCAACTATGTCCAATTATTCAGTATTAGTGACTCATTTCCAGTCCATTAGATGTAAGCACTCTCTCGTTGCCTATTACCTTCTTACATCATATTACAGCTTAAAAGACAAGCACAATTTAATTTCATATTAAAATTCTGGTGAAATCTGTCACTTTCAATACATCCAAATTTATTTTTTTTAAGATTTTATTTTTATTTATTTATTTGTCAGAGAGAGAGAAAGAGCACAAGCAGGGGGAGTGGCAGGCAGAGGGTGAAGCAGGGTCCCCGCTGAGCAAGGAGTCAGATGTGGGACTCCATCCGAGGACCCTGGGATTATGACCTGAACAGAAGGCAGACACTTAACCGACTGAGCCACCCAGGCGTCCCTCAATACATCCAAATTTAGATATTGATTCACTTTTACTTCTATTCTCATAACAATTCGTAGTCGAAATAATTTTTTTGGTCATTAACAGACCACTGCCCGTTTATTTTGTTCTAAATACCCTTACCCAAATGACTTTTAAGTTCGTCCGCAATCTTTGCAGGCTACCTGTCTTCTCCAACTTTCCAATGCCTCATTCCCCTATCCCGGTCTTCAACACTTCACTGAAACTCTTAGATAATCTGCACACATGACTTGCATCTTCCCACCCTAACCACAGCATTCTCCTCATGAAATATCTAAAAGAGACATTCAAAGATAATCTAAGCCATCCTTCCACTCCAGAGAAACCAAGTAAAAACTCTCCAGACAGATGGCTACCATTAAAGTCTCCATTTATCTATTTTTAATTTGATACTGAACCCTGAGGTAATAAATTGAACATCTTTAAAGTCTAACAAATAAAGAAGATATTCCTCTTAGTATCATGTTCCAGCATCTAACTAAGCTCTGAAGCCAAAGTGTATTTTTTTTCCTGTCAAAACTGGTCTTCCAAATACCATCATCTTTTCTTTGAATTTTCACGAAAATGAAATGTATTGGTTACTGTCCTACTGAGGATCTCCTTCTGCATGCCTGGGGGCCTGTAATGAAGTGAATGGTCTCTTCCTGCAGCAAAAACCATCTCAATCCCAAACCCTGTCTGATTTGCACAGACTTCCTAAGCCAGTTACACAAAAAAAAAAAAAATTAGCTAAGGTGGGGAAGGGAAAAGAAACCCTCATATAAAAACGAAAACATTCACACTTCCATATAGGTGTTTATATGTTTCTGAATTTGCCACTTAATAGTAAATGTAAATTGTAACTGTGTAGGAATTTGGCAGGTTCTAGCCTCTGTTAAACGCTACGGACATCACTTTTGAAGTGTCCAAGAGAACATGCCACTGTGGATCTGTCCCTTTTTTCAGACCAAAGATGAGTAGTACTAAATGTTAAGTCACACTGGATTTTGTCTTCCCACCCAGTAAAAAACGGAAGAAATCACACACACACACAAAAAGATTCAGCTCAGCGAGAAAAAATCCTAACTTGTTTTTTTTTTTTAAGATTTTATTTATTTATTTGACAGAGAGTACAAGTGAGAGAGCACAAGCAGGGGGAGAGGCAGAGGGCAGAAAGAGAAGGCTCCCCACTGAGCAGGGAGCCTGACACGGGGCTCCATCCCAGGACCCAGAGATCATGATCTGAGCCAAAGGCAGACATTTGACCAACTGAGCCACCCCAGTGCCCCCTAACTTACAAATAAAAGGAAAAAACTGGCAATAGGTAACCAGTACAAATTTCTTTCCTTATATTTAATTGTTTTTCTGTGTTAAATTGGGTCACCTATTTATTATTTGGATAGTTAATTTTCACAAGAAAAAAATCTACAGTGTTATTTATTATTCTCCTTCTCTATTATTCTGAATGCCTGGGAAATTTTTTTACTCACTATCTAATAGGAGATCAGTCATATTTGCCATCAGACATGGCAAAATGTAACCAATAGAATTTTATTTAACATATGGTAAAATTTAATGGCAGTGAAGTACAGTCAGTTTCAAAATATATAGTAATAATGTCCTTAAAAAGAAGTCACAGTATGTTATATGATTAATTTATTAAATAAAATATATTTCCTTTCCTATTTTTCAACAAGGCTTTTCAAAGAAGCTAGTTTTAAGCACTAAGATTTAAGGTATGCTATCAGAAAGAACGAGTTCTCAACATTTGCTACAACATGGACGGCACTGGAGGAGATAATGCTAAGTGAAATAAGTCAAGCAGAGAAAGACAACTATCATATGATTTCTCTCATCTATGGAACATAAGAACTAGGATGATCGGTAGGGGAAGAAAGGGATAAAGAAAGGGGGGTAATCAGAAGGGGGAATGAAACATGAGAGACTATGGACTATGAGAAACAAACTGAGGGCCTCAGAGGGGAGGGTGGGGTGGGGGAATGGGATAGACCGGTGATGGGTAGTAAGGAGGGCACATATTGCATGGTGCACTGGGTGTTATACACAACTAATGAATCATCAAGCCTTACATCGGAAACCAGGGATGTACTGTATGGTGACTAACATAATATAATAAAAAATCATTTTAAAAAAAAAAGATTTAAGGTATGGATATCTTTAGAGTTTACAATGTCATCATATTTTTATATTTAAATTACAGGCATTTTTTTTTTCTGTTTTTAACTGATGTTAGGCCAGATGCCCTGCCTTCCGTGTCTAATTAAACAGATTTCAGGATATCTTTGGAAGCACAGAAAACAAGTTTGCTCATGTAATCAGTTCAGACACCACAACATTGTCAGATTTATTTTTTTTTAAGAAATTTCTGTATTTATTTGAGAGAGAGAATAAGAGAGATCACAGAGGGAGAGGGAAAAGCAGACTCGCCACTGCTGAGCAGGCAATCCAATGTGGGGCTCAATCCCAGGACCCTGAGATCATGACCTGAGCCAAAGGCAGACACAACCGACTGAGCCACCCAGGAGCCCCACTTTGTCAGATTTAAACCAAAGAGAGACACACTTTCAGAAATCAGCAAGGATTGTCACTAGGAAACTAATGATTTATGGTTTCTAAACAAAGGGCATGGGGTTTTTTTCTGTTGATTTTTCAAAGGATTCTGTTTAAAATTCTTGCTTGTTTTGGGCTTATACAGACCCACACACAGAGACACACACATACACACACATATCACTGTGGCATATCTGCTTATATCTCCCCCGCCCCGCGCAAACTATCTAATCTCCCTGACCATGGATTCCCCCATCTTCAGATGGAAAAGCAGACAGAGAGAAAACAGACTTTTACAGATCCCAGTCTCTTTAACTGAACAGCATTCAGAATATAATGCACAGGAAGTTAAATGACTTAAAAGGATTGATGTGAAAAATCAAGTCTGTTTTTCATTACAAATAATTAGTGCCCTAAATATGTCAAGCTGAAAGGAACGTCAGAAAAGTATTCTGGCTTGGGGAAAATGCTGGACTAGGAATCAAAAAGCGAGGTGTTACGTAAGCTCTGACTATCACTTCGGGTGAGTCATTCCCTCTCACAGAGCTGAGCCACGGTGTCCTGACCTCCAAAACGGGGGTGATAGTCCCTGCCTCATGACCTCAGAGAAACTGCGCGAGCATTGAATGAAGTAAGATGCAGGACAGCACTGTATACCGATGGATATCTGCAATCACAAAATATTAGGAAACAGAGGCTGACGGTGGCTAACAGACACCCTCAACACAAACGCTGCTTTCCAATGGCACAGCTGGAAATACAGGCACCATTTTTCTGCAACGCTAACTTCTTCCAAGGAACAAACATGAATGACACCTTACATAGCATGATTCACATCCAAACACATATTCAAATAGCCTTTGCCTGAACACCTGAAGTAAGAGCAGGTGCCTTGAGAAGGTAGTAGCAAATCCAGATCCCATTTCAGCTCAATCGACACTCTAACCTCCGGCCAAAGTGGTACATGTTGCTCTATGACCAACCGCCATCAACTCCATCCAGGCCTGTTCTCTTCAGTAGTTTTAATTTTTCTTACACACATGGACCTCCAAATTTCTAAAGGCAAGAGTCCCTCCTTCTCTTTATTTTCTCTTCTACAAGACAAGTAACACTTTCCTTGTCTGATATGATTTAGGTTCTTTCACTGTCCTGGTTGTCCTCTATGGATGCTCCTGAATCTGTCAAAGCTCTCTTCACCCAGGACATAAAATGGCACACAAAGGGCCATATGACCCATGATCTGGGCGTCAGGGCTACTTACGCAACTTAAAATCACAAGGCTTTTTCGGCTCCATATCTTACACTTGACTGATTTGCCTTTATAATCAACTAACCTGTATCAAGCACATTCACGAGATACGGTCAGACACAAAGGCAAGTTTCACGGAGCAACTTGGTCAAGTTTACGTAGGTAAGTACATCCTATCTATATTGGGCAACTGACCATTCTGGGTTAGAAACTTTTTATTTGGTGATGGTCTCAATAAATATTTTATTCACCAGAAGCTCAGCTAATGTGTCTTTTTTAAAAAACTGCCATTGTCTTTATTTCCTTTTTAAAGTTCAAAAATATTTTATAAGAGTAATGAGAGACTTAATGTTAAACTTTTAAAAGCACTCCTTTTTTGAGTCTTCCTTGCCTTCCAAGGTATCTTGAAAATTGATCTATTTTTTTAAAAGAAGGAATAACTAACAAACTGAAAGACATAGTCAAAAGTGCATCAGCTTTTCCAGAGTAAATTTATGAGACAGCCTCCACAGCCATTGTCCCTTTCTATAGTTTTACAAACATGTTCAGGTATTCAGATTTCAGTGACATTTTTGGATAGACAAGTGTTTTAAGCATAAAGAATAAAGCAGGGGCACCTGGGTGGCTCAGTCGGTTGAGCGTCTGACTCTTGATTTCAGCTCAGGTCAGGATCTCAGGGTGGTAAGATCCAGCCCCGGGTCGGGCTGGGTCCTGGGTATGGAGCCTGTTTGGGTTTCTCTCTCTCCCTCTCCCTCTGCCCATCCCCCCCCCACTCAGTCTGTAAATAAATAAATAAACAAATAAAATCTTTAAAAAAAAAAGACTAAGGTAAATTCAGCTGACATTAGCTTCTTATACCCATTGCTTTAGGGGTTTTCTGTGAAGAATATGCAAGGGTTAGTGTGTGAATACTGTGGCATCTATTTTGACTACTTAGTGGCTTGTCTACTTTTTGATTTTCTTCAGTATCATAAGGCAGATGACATCTCTATAAGTGTTATTTCACTAACAACTTAGAAAACCATATTAATAAAGTCAATATGTCTCCTGACAGTTTGGTAACATCCATCAGATCTATCAGAAACAATTCACAAAACTTCAAGTCTAAGTAGTTTTATGAGACTACAGTGTTACCCAATTGTTTAATATAGATTTGAAACTTACACAGACTTAAAGCCTTGAAGTCAACTTCTGGAGAACATTCTCTATGGCATATTAAAAGGGTACACAAAGTGTGCCAAACAATAATAAGCAAATTTGAGTAGCAAAATTCCAATCATCAGACATGAAATCATTGGAAATGGTTGTGTAAAAAACAATGATAATTTCCAAGATCCAGAGATCACAGTTTTGATGGCATTTTTAGAATAAGATGCTTTGTATCTGAAACTTCAGGCAAAGGTATGGAAACACTGAATGCCAAAGAGCAGAGTGCAGTCCACACAGAGAAAAAAATGAAAAAAAAAAATCTACTTTTCCTTTGATCCTCATCTTCTAACCCATGTTCCACTGCTATAGTCATCATGTTTTCAGATTTTTTTCTAAAGTACATGGTTTTTCTACAGGCAATTAAAATTAAATCTACCCAAGCCATTTAAATGAATTATATTCTCTTCATTGACATCTTTAAAATGTACATGGTTAACACAGACCAAATGAGTTATCTTCGCATAAGAATGAACCTAAGATAATAAATGTTTCCCAATTACTAAAGTTTATCCTTTCCCTTCTCATAATTCTGTGATGAACGAATTCTAAAAAGTGACATTTATCAGTAAACAACATTTATTAAATAACATTTACTGTACATTTCTTTATCAGTTATTTTAAAATGTACTATGAAAGGCACAAATGAAAGTCTAGAGGACAGTTCCTTTCCTCAACATCTTCAGTATTAATGAGGAAACAGAAAACAAATATTTCTTTAACTCACAAAGCAATGTGCTGATTATTATAAGGTGATATATATATGAACTTCATTCATTCCAAAAGCATTTAGTGCCCATGGGTGTAAAGTAACATACAGTGCCAGGTCCTAAGAATGGACAAACATGAAAAATCAGTGTCGGAGCAGAGAAGAGTACATTACAGAAAGCTTCCAATCAAGAAGATGTGCAAAAAGAATAAACTTTCCAGGCCTGAGACCGTCAGGCTTAGAAAGTCTGCCTTTAAGACTGGTCCTTGGCTGGCATGTGGGAACTCGGGTTCTCAGACTGTCCCTAGTCTACTCTGGTGGACAAGGTGGTTCACTGTACCTAGACTGTACAAACAATTTAGTTTATGCTTAACACCTGCTTTTCTTCTAAAAATCTGGGATTTTGTTACATGCAAGACAGAAAATACCTACAAGTCCCTAATAAAAACCTTGGGTACGAAATTTCTAATGGGCTTCCTTGTACAGAAATATCGCATGTGTGTGGCTGCATTTTCATTACTGAGAGAAGTGTATGCTCTGTGTGACCACTCATGGGAGGGAGAGTGCATAAGGAAATCCACACATGGGTTTTTCTAGACTCTACCTGTGCCTTTCCTCCTTATGATCTGACCATATAACCTTACTAGGTCACCGCAATAAATCTTAGCCATAAGTAAAACTATATGCTGAATCCCATGAATGCTTCTAGTGAATCTCTAAATGTGGGGGTGGTCTTGGTGACCCCCCACACATAATGAGTTCAGTCCAGGTGCTGAATGAATGGGATACAAATTTGTCAACAGAAGAGGCAGAAGGTCATTTCAAAATCAACAGAGTTTCACTGCACACATATTTAACTTACACAAATTAAACTACATCTGCTCAACCAAAGGAAATAGGAAATGAGGGAAAAAATCAAAGAAAGAAAACAAATTTAAATAGTAAGGACCATTCCTTTTCATGGCCCACAATTTTAATTATATGAGATTCTTGCCTTGAGAACTGGTTTCAGAACCTAAGCCCTGCATAAGATATGACTGCACTATAGAAAAAATTATACCAACAATTGATTCTCATGTGAATCAATAGGTTCTGGAAGGAAGTCATGGCTTTAAAAATAAAAGCAACAAGTAACTGCAAAATAATACCTGGGTATAATCTACTTATGAAATTGATGTGAAGTACAGTCTAAGGAAAGTTGCAAATACTCCAAAACTGTAAGCCTGGGTGATCAGGAGTTGACACTAACAGGAATTGAAAAGCCAATGTCTACATGAAGGAAACAAGAAACAGGAAGTGATACGCCCTAGCATTCAGCTTGGGAACTTTCATATATAAAAAGAAGACCTAAAAAGAAATGTCCTTTTGGAATTAAAAACCAGACTTCAGGAGAGAATGAAAAATGAGTGGTAAATGTTGATTTAGAAGCCTTGAACATTGATACCTAATATCTGAAAAATAGAGTATAGAAGGAGAAAATCTGACAGACTAACCTTCTAGAAGCTTTGACTCCAAAGCAGACAAAACCATACCAAAAGGCATGTTTCAGGTAACTACAGGAAGGAATAGAAACACAAAATGTAAATAATATATATATGTTATATGCAACAAAGAGGAAAGTAGACAATTCTCAAATCTTCCTTCCACACATCTAGCCTATTAGGTTGGTTGGCCCATCACTCAACTCTCCATCTTTGAATCATATAGTGACACAGTGGAAAGATGGCAAAATATGACCCTCACATATAATTCACAGAAGGCCCTTGTATGTCACAGAACAGTATCAGTAAGGGTGGTTTGCAGCATACCACCTGAGTTAAGGAGTGTTCAGAAAAAGAAGGCTTCTCCAAGAAGCTGATCTTGACTTGCTCCTGAGACATTTAGGTTCCTCACTCAAAATTTCTAGCTAAAGCTCTTACTTCCTATCATCCAAACATAAACAGAAGAACTGGCTCAAAAGGGGCCATACATCTATGTTGTACATGCTTCTCTCTTACTGTAGCTCATTTTCAAGAATTCTGCCAAAAGTCTTGCGTTGCCAGGAGGCAGGATCACTGGAATTGGAATATCTTCCCCTTACAGACCAAGCTGCATCTGGCACTAGTACTGCTCTGGCAACAAAAGGCCTGGCAAGGAATGCTGTCCAAACCTTGAACACAAATATTGCAGTAAAGGATGCTTTCTGATAGAAAGAAAGAAAGAAAGAAAGAAAGAAAGAAAGAAAGAAAGAAAGAAAGAAAGGGAGAAAGAAAAGAAAAGAAAAGAAAAGAAAAGAAAAAAAGAAAAGAAAAGAGAAAAGAGAAAAGAAAAAGAAAAGAAGAAAAAAGAAAAGAAAAGAAAAGAAAAGAAAAAAGAAAAGAAGAGAAAAGAAAAGAAAAGAAAAGAAAAAACCGAGCTGGGGCTTTCCCCTTGATCAGATTTTCTTGCAGCTGTTGTTACATGTCCAAGGGCCCAGGGAGTCGGTGGAACTAAGAACTCATCCTGGAGGGGAGCCCTTCAGAAAAGGACTCAAGCATTCTAAGGGATCTTTCAAGAATTGTGGTCCCTTCCAGAAACTGGGCCATTTGGGTGGAGCCCTCTGACTCTACCACTCAGGCCTCTCAGGCCGCACTCTCCAATCTCCTCACCTCTGAGGCCAGTTCATGGATTATTTAAGAACATGGGCGGACACTGAAATTATTCAATCTGCCGTTGCCAGTTCAACCCAGACATCAACCCTGCTCTGACTCTGTATCGTAAAATCCTAAAATTGCATTTTTGATTTGTTTCTCCCATTGGACAATCTCTCATTCCCAGCCTAGTCCGTAAGTGACTGCACTCCTGCCCAGCTTGCTTTACACCCTGTGTAGTCCTTCTAGTGGCTGGCTTCTTTTTCCTCAATCTCAATCTTCTTTTGACAGAGTTGTAGCCCTGCACTGCTGGATTGCCCCAGGCCAGATGAAGGCCAGTCCCATCCTGCCAGCTGGAACTCCTTGGTCCCCTACATGCCATCAGTCCCACTTCTCTGGGATGCATAACCAGAATGGTGGATTATACTCCCCGGCATTAATTTAGACCCTCCTCATAGACCGATCTCCTGGATTCTCATGTGCCCTTGAACCGAAATCTTACTCAAACCCAGCTGCTTCTGGCTCAGATGCTCATATCTCCTGGCCAACAGCATCCACCAGGACCATCACCTGGTCCAGACTTCCCTCGTCTGACCCACCCTCACCTCCAGCAAAGCTTCCTAAACTTTTCTTACAGCATTTTCATAATGGAGTATTTTTCCACATTGATTCAAAATCTATCTTCAAATTCATCCTTCACCCTGCCATCAGAGTTCTCTTTGTAATTCACACATCTTCTCATACGAGGGCTGTTTAAAAGCTGCCCATTGCCTGTCGAATGTCCAAACTCCTTAGCAAGACATACAAGGTCTTCACATGCTGACTTCCTCTCACCTCAGCTCGAGCCACTCTATCCTCTTCCCACTGCACTGAGGTCTCAGCGTGAGCACCTGACAATTAGCTTTTCTGACTGTAATGTAAATGCCTGACATTAAGATCTGACTGCCTTGGCATCTACTTCAAAGACCTCCATCTTGAATGAAGATATTGACAGCCACATAGCTAAAGAGCCTGGCTGCCCCACTCATAAAGTTCCCTTTTTAGACCTCTGGTTGACATAGATAACTGACCTTCTGACCACTTGTTTTTCCCTTCCCCTGCTTTAATCCCCACCCACTCTTATGTTTTAAATTCACCAATAAAGAGTGAACCCACAAAAACCTAGACACCCCACACTCAACTCCAATTAAGGCAGAACCGCAGGTCCACGCTCTTTCACACACACTCTCTCTCTCTCCATGACCTCACCATGTGGCCCTAGGCATGCCATGCACCCTCCAGGACCCATAAGTAATAAACATTTTTTTCAAAATTCCCTGATAGTTGTTGCTGAGGTTCATCTTGCAATCATAGTAAGAACCACAAGGACCAGTCCAGCCACAACATTGTCCCCGGTAGGGGAAATGTCTCTGGGGGCTAGCCAAAAAGTAGCATGGACCCAGGTGAGTGCCCCCGG
>NW_024423453.1:14551407-14602923 GCF_017311325.1 Ursus maritimus
TTCCTCTGGGATGCCCAGCACTACTACCCATTGGCTGAGCCTGACCCAGACACAGGCACACACCCACACACACTTGGCCCAGCCTGTCTAGAAGCACACATCCCCTGTCTAGAGCAGGGAAAGGCGCTCACACTTGCATCTGAGAGATGCTAACGTGAGTCAGATTCCATAATGATGAAAGTCTCCCATTTGGATCAGTATCATGTTACTTCTACTGAACATATGCTTTGTATTTAGTCGAATTCATTCTCTGAAAACTGAAACATAAAAGGATCCTGCTTTAAAGAACAAATAATAATAGTAATAACAGCTAACAGTTATTGAGTGTTTATTATGTGTCACACTCTTGGCTAATAAGCACCTTTACACATAATATACAATATATTCCTCAAAACAACCCCATGAGGTAGGTGCTATGTATTCACCACGTTTAACAGATAAGGAAACTGAGACACAATCAGACAATCAGAATAACTTATCTAAGGTTTCACAGCTAGTTAAGTATTGATGCTAGGGTTCAAACCAAGACAGTTTGATTCCAGAGCCCACCACATTACACTAACTCAATATCCTTACAGCCTTGGTCCCTCGTTGGCAACCGGTAAGCAGAACTCTAAGGATGACTCCTCATGACCCTTGAGAATACCTTGCAATTGGAGTGTAGGTGGAACCTGTGAGGACAATGAGATATCACTCCTGTGATCAGGCTATCACAGGATATCACAAAAGGGAGAATACCCTTGGGGAGCCTAACTAATTACACAAGCTGCGATTAGTTAAAACCCGTCCATTTCCTCCGGCTGGTAAGCAGAGGAGTCAGAGAGCCAAGAAGGCTTTGACATGAGGATTTTCCATTACTGAGATGTTAGGGCTGCAAGGCGGCCTGATAGGGAACCCAAAGCTGCCTCTGACCAGCAGCCGGCAACAGAACAAACACCTCAGTCCTATGACCTGAAGGAACTGAATTCAGCCAGCAACCTCAATGAGCTTGGAAGCAAACTGATCATCGAAACTTCCAGATGAGAACCCAGCCTTGCAACAACTTGATACGGCTTTAAGACCCTTAAGCAGAGAACTCACCCAGATTTCTCACCTACAGAAAGGAAGATTTTAAAAAGGTTGCTGCTTAAGCCCCTGAGCGTGTAGTGATTTGTTATAGGCAAAAACAAAACTAATACACAGCTCCTGGTACCAAAACCTGTATTCATTTTCTACGGCTGCACCACAATTACCCTAAACAGAATAGCTTAAAACAATACTCATTTCTTATCTCACAGTTCTGTAGGTCAGAAGTCTAGATGGGTGTGACTGGCTTCTCTGCTTTGGGTTTGCAGGGAAGACTGTGTAGGAATCTGCTTCCAAGCTCATTCGGGCTGTTGGCCAAATTCCAGCTTCTTGAAGCTGTCTGACCAAGGCAAGTCCTCACTGCTTTGCTTCTTTCACTTCAGATGAGATGATAAATGGTGATTTACAATCTACATAGTATTAGTTACATAAAAAGATGCAAATGCCTTTAAGCGTAATATAAATGTTTAATGTAAGGGATTTAGTCTTATATTAAATGAAGGAAGGGAGGAAAAGAATAGAGAAGGGACCTACTACATATTATTTCTAAATTTGAATGCTAATTCTTGGGTTACAGAGATAATCAGTTCCTCTTATAAAATTAAAAAAAAAAATGTTTCTACATTTCCCATTTCATCTGTTTTTCCCAAATCTTAAACCTTCAGTTATGGGGTTTTTTTGTTACATTTATTATACAGCTGCCAGTATACTTTCACTAGTATAACAGAGATATCAAACTTGCATCAAGAATTTAACACATAAGGAAACCACTGACCATAAATATTTTTCTATTACTTTTCCACCTCGTAAAGACATAATAAACCATTACGAATACAGATGTGGAACACAATAAAGAGAAGGTGGAAAAACTGATGCTCAAAAGGTACTATACGATATTGGTTTGAGTTTTTAACCGTGTGCTTACCAATCTAGGGCTTTCCTTGAGGGAGTGTTTTTAAGTTTTCAACAAACTACCTTTAAAGATAAGCCACCTAAAATTAAAAAGTGGCAACAACACCTTCTTTGTCCAGAGATATCTCACTTCTCTGGCAGCTGTTAACACGGAAGTGAGAAAAACTCGTCCTGTGCATACACAAAAACTCTAATATTAAACTCTAATGATCAGCTCACTAGACCCATGACATCACCTTCCAAATGTGTTCACCGGGGGGAGACAGACAACGTCGGGAAGTTGGAAGCAATGAACTTCCACAAGACAGAACTACTTATACATGTGGATAGTATCATGTTCTAGCTCACGAATATACATAACATTTTATTTTCAGTAACAAAGAGTCCCTTACTGACTCTAATACCCACTGTTTTACTCATATATTATTAGTCTATTATACTTCCCTTTAATGGTTTTTTTTCTCCTACAGAATTACCTACGGCTCTTGAGCTTTTACCTAAACAGAAATTAGAAATGTTCCTATACAATATCACAATTCTTTAACCAGATGTTTTGGCACGCTGATTTTTTAAAAAGTTTATTTTAGAAAGATAATATAGTGCATAAACTGTTTACACAACATTTTCTACAGAGTTTGGAACACCATCCCATAATCAGACACATTCACATTTCTGCACTAAATGTATGGATAGTCATGCTAAATAGGATAAAAGCAAAAGGCTATAAAGAGTCATACATAAGTTCAAGTCCATTTTTGCTGCTAAATAAAATATATATATATATATATATAAAATTTACATTTGGTTTTCAAAGCTTTAATTTTCAGGAATTTGGTTTTCAGAGCTTTTTGGAGTTCAGATTTCCGTATAAAGGTCTATGAACGTAGAGGTAAAAAAATGCTTAGACAACCCATTAGAGTCCTTTTTCTCTATAGAGATGTGATATATTTATTAGAATGATGACAGGTGCTCTGGCAATGGTACCAAAAGAAAATGCAATGCCACAGAATTAAAGAAATGTGGGAACAGAGATCCTTAACGTGCTAAATCTGAAAACAGCTGCATGGATAGTAGGTACTCTATAAAAGTGCTGCTCAGCACTACAACTCTAAAGAAAACAGATTTTCCTTGTGGAGAACTACTCCCACACTCCCTTTGACCTGGAAGTGACACCCATAGATAAAAACAGGACATAATACTAAGATCTACAGTCTCTTCTATACACAAGAATATATTCCTCTCCTGGTCACCTGCAATCTTCTTATTAATATGCAACCTGAAGACAACTTGCAAATCCTGGCAATATGTCAACAAAGCCCCTCCTTCGGGTTTTGAAATTTCTATGAGATTTGTAAAATACAAAGCCATCTTAAATGTGGACAAAAGAATATGTGTTTAGACTGATCTCTAGGGCCTAATGGAAGGGAAGATTTCAGAAAAACATGATTCGTTAATCAAGTTAAAAAGTAACAAATATGCACATCAAAGCATTAATTATCTAAGCTGTCCTAAAAATTCTTCAAAGAACAAAGCACTTTCAGAATAGTCATTTATCATACAGTAAAGAAATTATAGGCCAAATCATTAGATGGAATTTATGCAAGTCCATGAACATTAATCTTCTCTATATAAAAAGAAAACATGGAATCCCTCAGGTAGAATTTTATGCAAACTTTCAACAATGTTTGAAGAGCCTCCACTGTATGCAAAGGAGTTACATGAATGCTAGCGTTTTTAACTTGTAGAAAATACCATACCGAACTTAAGGAAAAATTCATTAAATCTTTTTTATGTTAAACATAAATTAGAGCTACAATTTGTTACTAAAACAGATCAAAAACCGAGTAACCACACAAGAGCTTAAATACTCAGATACAAATCCATCAACCTGCTCGTAAAGAGACTTCTAGCCTGCCTGTTGTTCTCACGTTTAATTTACCACATAATAACAGCAAAAGGTCTTGGCAAACATAAAAATGTAAACCACCCTGAATACAAACAGAGCCTGTGTCGCTATAATATTAAAGAATCAACAGATGGTTGGCATCAGGAGACTGGCACAAATACAAAAAAAAAAAACTAGAAAGACAAGTAAATAAAAAGACAAATGTGTAGAAATTGAACAAGGTATGTTTGAACCTCATTTGCCATATTGAAAAAAAAAAAAAACCCTCATGTCAACACAAAAGTGATCTGGAAGCTCTGTTAGGATCTACACATCTGAGGTCTTCGAAATACTCGGGCTTGATTAAGGGATGCGTGAATTATGGAACAGAAAAATCCTGCCAAACTCTGCATGAGAACACCGTGTAAGGACACTGAACATTTTTTAAAAAGAAAGAGGAGGGAGGAAGGAAAGACAAAGGAGTTAGGAAGAAGTGGAGAGGATGAACAAGGAGGAGGTGGAGGAGCAAAGGGGTAGAAAGTAAAGGAAGAGGAGGAGACGAAAAAGGAGGGGAGAGGTTCAGCTGGCCTCTGATTCCGAGGTTCAGCCTGCACATTGCAACCAGATTAAGGTTGAAGGTTTCTAGAACAATATAATGTTATGACCTAAACTGAAAAAAATACATAAATTCAACTCTTCTATTATTCCACAGTCCAGCATGTGGGGACAGATACCCCAAAGTGCAGTAAAGTCAGGAATAGTAGCCTGCCTTAGGTATTCAGAGAGCAGTAAGGAGAGGCCCCTACATCAGCCTGTAGGAATGAGGGCCAGGGATGGAGAGAAAGAAGGGCATAGTCCAGGTAGAGAGACTAGCAAAAGCAAAGGCATGCCTGGGGGTGGGTGTGGGGGATGAAAGCACTATAAAATTACAATGAAAGAGTTAAATGTGAAGCAGGAAATATTGAGGACAAGCGTGGAGAGGTTAGCGGTGGGTCAGGTCTTGGGCTCTGGATGGCACCTGGAGGCACTTTGGAAAAAGAGTGTAGCTCACCATCATCCCAGAGTGGATTCTGGGAAGTCCAGAGTCTTCTTAATGGAAAATTTATTAGCTTGGAGTTCTAGGTAGGGTTGAGATTGGTCAGGCAAAAATTGACACTACTAGATTTCAGGCTTTTTGTGGATGGAACTGGTCTTTTTCCCAGCTTCTCAGACTCTCTTGCTCATAGAATGCGCAAACAGTTTTTGCATAGCTCCATCTTGCCAGATTTCCACCTAGCAGAGGACTGTCCTGCACAGCACCCCTCCTACCTCCTCCTAGCCTGAGCTCAAACACTCCCCTCCAAGGGGAACTCTACCCCTCTGACAGAAAGGTTTTTCTCATGTTCATGAGAAACATGCTTCTCTCCAGTCCCACATGGGTTGTGTTGTTTCGTTTTGCTTTTTAGCTCTGTCCTCAAACAGGAAAGCTAAACCACCACCATCTTCCTCATGACAACTTGTTAAACCGTATGAAGACAAGTATGATTCTGGTCTTCTTCAGGTTAAGAGCCCCAGTTCTCAGAACTGACTGACAGGTCACAGTTTCCAAATCCTTTCTGTGTATAGCTACTCTCTGTTTGAAGGTCAGTTGTTTACCAATTTCTGGATCCGTAGCTAACACCCAGAATGTGACATGATCAGTCTGATACGGTCTGACCAGTGCACAGTAAGAACTATTCTCTGCCATGATCTCAAAACTCTACTTCTTTTTTTGCAGTCTGGGTTTTTGATCAAGCTGTCAAGTAATACTGCCAACCAAGATGTCCATATAAATCAAGTAAACCCTTAAGACACTTGCATATGAGTCAATATCAAGTCTGATATCTCCCATCTTAGACTTCAAAAATTGACTTTACATTTAGCCATACTTTATCACATAAGCATTTGGTCCATCACTCTAGTTACTAACAGCTTTTGAATATCGACTATATATCTTAAACATTACCTATCCCTCATACCCATTAGGATGGCTACTATTAAAAAAAATACTAACAAGTTTGGGCAAGGATGTGGAAAAATCGCAAAATTTGTGCAACATTGGTGAGACTGTAAAATGGAGCAACTACTGTGGAAAATACTGTGAAGGTTCCTAAAAAGATAAAAAACTAAATCCAGTAGTATGATCCAGTAAACTCACTTCTAGGTATATACCCAAAAGAATAGAAAGTAGGATCTCAAAAAAAAAAAAAAAAAAAAAAAAACAAGGTTTGCACGCGCATGTTCATAACAGCACTATTGACAATTATCAAGAAGTGGAAGCAACCCAAATGTCCATCAACAGATGAATGGATAAACAAAACATGGTGTATACATATAATGAAATAAAAATTCAGCTTTAAAAAGTTAGGAAATCCTGTCAAATGCTACAACATGGATGAAGCTTGAAAACATCATGCAAAGTGAAAGAAGTCAGCCACAAAAAGACAAACACTGGATGATTCCACTTATATGAAGTATCAAAAGAAGCCAAATTCATAGAAACAGAAAGTGGAATGAGAGTTACCAGGGGCTGGGGAGAGGAGGACATGGGGAGCTGTTTAATGGGTACAGAGTTTCAGATCTGCAAGCCTCTTCTGGCCTTATGTAACCATTAACCATTAAACATTTGACTTAACTCAAGCTCTATTATACCCTACTGGTTTCTAGTGTTTACCACTTTCCGAACTTAACTACTCTCAAGCAACGTGTCTGGTATTTCATTCCAAAATTCTGTAGTTGAAGAACTTGATCATTTCCAATATCTACCTTTCCCCACTGGGGACTTCTTTGCCCTATTCGCCATGACTTCTCAAAAAATAATAAACGGTTTCTGCAAGAACAGCATTTCTTTCAGCACCAGGTATATTATTTTTTCTGGGACTGCAGATAGAAACTAATTTAAATTAGGGCTTTCTTACTAGCTCTTCATGCATCTTGGGCTATTATCTACACTTTATAAAATGTTTATCCAGATTCAGGGTTACTTTCATTGATGAAGATTTTCCTAATTGACCAAGTAATCAAAATCAGGAACACAAAAATCCAATAGTAAAAAATGCTATTATGGAATCAGAAGATTAAGATACGAAGTCCATTAATGACTTTCATCCAAGATCAACAAAACTTGGAAAGTGGGAGTAGGAAGCAGAGGTAGTAAAATGTTATCTTTTCTTTGTCTTTATTTATTAGATGAAAAAGAGATAAATATGTAGAATTTAAAATGGGATATCTGCTTCAAAATCTCAAGAGAAGATTTTAAAAATGAAACATCTGACCTAACTCATTTGACTGGTTTCACTTGTCACTGTATTCCTAAGAATAAAGGATATTATTTCTATATGAAAATAATAGCCAATTTAAATCACAGCCAATATACTTAATGGTGAAACACATAAACACTGACATTAAAATCGGGAATAAGACAAGATTTCTTATTATACCACTATTATTTAACACTGCTCTGAAAATGTCTTTCTTTTTCTTGTCCAGTCCGAAAGCATCGTAGGTAACCTGAGAAAGCTAGTCCCTGGCTATAGGCTTCTATGTCTTTCTGAAGCACAGGAGCCCCTGGCCCTACTGCCTAGGGCCTGAGACTAGCGCCACTGTTCATGAGGCAATGGCAGGGCCTTGTGGCCTGTGGAGCAGGCAGCATAATCATCTGCCTGGCTCCGAGGCAGCAAGTCACACCACTGGGCTGTGGACGGGATCTCTTCTCTAGCAGGCAGTGGATGGACAGTGTTCTTTGCCTATGGTGATGTCAAGCGGGACTGGCCTGGCCCACCCAGATGAACTAACTGGGATATCTGAAGTGGACTGTGTGGCCAAAACTGGTGACTGAAGGCATGTGGCCAAACCTTCTGCATCAACCAGTTAGCCAACCCAGGGCCCTGGCTCAGGCCACCCTGGAAGTCAAGGCCTGTGCCACATAAACACAGAAAACAGATTAAAACAAAGAGAGGGAAAAGCTTTCAGCTTGCATGTCAATTCCAACTGATCCACGGTGGCTGCCTGGAGCACTGTACCGAGAATGATCAGGAGATAAAGCAGCCGCATTGTCTTCACCAGATGTAGAATTAGAAATATAGGGCAGGGGTTTCTTCCCCAGCCAGTATCATCCAGTCAAGACACTTCAAATACCTCACTGGGGCAACCATGAAGCCACAGGTTCGTTCACTTGTACCTAGGAGGCAAAGCAACTAAGAAGGTTGAGCATGGTTTCTGGGGGCCATGCCAAGTTAGAATGGGACTCACCCAAGTGTCCGTGAGAAAACTGGCCATATAGAAAGACGAAGCTAAAGTTAAATTTCAAAGGAAATGCTGGGAAATGATTAATCTAAGGGTAAGGGGAAAGTGTGATGTGGACAGAGCAATGAAGTTAGTGACAGATTCAGTAAAAAGTAGTAGACAAGGAGCAAAGTACAAACAGGTGAGTGTTTTGGCAGCCACTCCTTAAATAAGAAAATGCTTCCAGATATTTCTTTTTTCAGGGAATAGCTGTTTAAAGGGTAGGTACCATGTTGGGTTGGATAAGTAATTTAAGTACAATTATTTCTAAAACACTAAAATTTCAGCATTACACAAATTTTGCAACTGCTTGTGCAAATTTTGTCTCCCAGAAACACCAAGTGGATGAAGAAAACTGCACCTAGTTCAACTGAGCCACACAGAAATACACAAAACACATCCACCCCAAATATCTACCTCCTACCTCACTTTACCATATGTGTTATGAGATATATCCATCTATTTTGGATTTTACAACCTTCCATCCAATTTCAGATAACCTTCCTTCCACTACCTCTTTGGAACTCACAAGTTGCAAACCTCCCGACATATACTTCCACAAGCACACTTCAGGTCTTTTTAAAAGTAAATTGACATATTTATTATAGTATTTACGTATTGCTTAGCTATTTAACATGTGTAAAACTACTACCATTTTTATTAGATTCTTTTATTTTATATGTCACTGGAGAATTTTTTCACATCATGGCCCTATCCCCATTTTTCCCATAAGCTTCATAGTTTTTATTGAGCAATTCTGCATAGCACATTGAATTCTGGGAACACACATAACACATTATAGCAGGACTAACTGTATAGCCAAATAGCTAAAGAGAAACAAGGTCTAAAAACATGAAGACCCTACAAAGTAAAAAAGCTGAAAAAAACACTTAAGACCATGAAATAAATTCCAGGTCTGATGTATATTTCAGAATAAAATTAAAATTTTATAAGCATTATTTAGTGGAGATACATCTGATGAAGGATCCAAGTAGTCTACTTACAACAAGTCTTTGGAATCCCCAGGACACAAAGGAATGAATGTAAAATTTTAGAAAAATAAAAACCACCTTCGTTCTCTATTGCTTTAGGAACCAAGATGTATTTTGCTTTATGTAACTTCAGTAAAATACTGGAAAAAAATTTATAATGTCATGTAGAATCAGTCAAATCCAGAGGATTTCTTAAAAACAAAACAAACTCTTATAGGGCATTCGTCATAAGACTCAAAATAGTTGTGTCATCAAGACCTATCCAGAAAAACCTCATCTGAGAAACATCACATATAATTTATTATAAATTAAAAATACTTTTTTTTATGAGAAGCATAAAGACTTGCTTGCTTTGAAAATGACTCCAATCCTAACTCTGAGACAAGGTAGGTTCAACAAATCAGAGTTCAGAATCATAAGCTTAGTAAATAAAAGAGCATGAGGTGAGTTCACCTATATTTTTATGGCACCATATAAATAGAAGACTGTGTTCCTGAAACACACATGACCTTTAAAAGTAGCAAACAGTATTCTCCCCAAACACCCATATTTCTGATCATGGCTTCTTTCATGTACCACATCACTCAAGTTGGAATTGCCAGTGAACTAATCAAGCTAACATTTGTTTAGCTTAGCAGTCATTTATGTGGCCAGTTGCTGTGATAACCATATTCTGTTCCTGGGATAACTTTCCAATTTAGCAATTCAGTTGTTTTTCCACTCCTGGTACCAAAGTTTAACTCCAGGCCATCTGAATGATTTCAATTAAAATGGCCTTATCTTTATACTAACTTCATGTTAAATGCTCAGGAAATCATAAAATGTAGTATGTAAGAATCTCTGGCCACATGACAAGACAAAAGAAGTATAAGGAAATCATTTTTAATTATTAGAAAAAAAACCTGACAACCTTGTTTTCAGATCAGATGTCAGTGAAGTCACCCAGTTATATCTGAAATGTCAAATATTACTTACTTAAAATCATTATATTTACATTATAGTATTGTATTATATGAAGCCATATTATATTATTATTGTTTATAATTCCCAAAATGGCAACTAAACATTCCATAGAGAGTAGAACAATTTTTTTTCAACAAACGTAACACAATTTTTGAGCAGCTAACTTCTATAGAACTTTATCTCTGTACTTTACTGTACCGATGACACCATAAGAAACAAATTCACTGAAGTCACTTCTTGATTGAAAAGCAATCTGCGGGGCACCTGGGTGGCTTAGTCAGTTAAGCATCTGCCTTTGGCTCAGGTAATGATCCCAAGGTCCTGGGATCGAGCCCCCGTCAAGCTCCCTGCTTAGCGGGGAGTCAGCTAATCCCTCTTCCTCTTCCCCACCACTCATGATCTCACTCTCTCTCAAATAAATAAATAAAATCTTTTTAAAAAAGAAAAAGAAAAGTAATCTGCAAGAATTTTTATTAAAAAAATAAGTTGATTAAAAAAGGAGCAAAAGCAATTCAATGGAGAAAGGATACTCTTTTCAACAAATGCTGCTGGAACAACTGGACATAAACTTAAGAAAAATAGACGTTGGGACACCTGAGTAGCTCAGTTGGTTAACCGTCTGCCTCTGGCTTGGGTCATGATCCCAGGGTCCTGGAATTAAGCCCCGCATCTGGCTCCAAAGTCGGCAGGGAGCCTGCTTCTCCCTCTCCCTCTGCCTGCCACTCTGCCTACTTGTGCTCTCTCTCTCTCTTTGTGTCAAATAAATAAATAAATAAAATCTTTTAAAAAGAAAAAAAAGAAAAGAAAAATAGACGTAGACCTTACACCTTTCAAAAAAATAATTTTTGAAATGAATTACAGACCTAAATATTAATGAAAAACTATAAAACCCTTAGAAAATAACATAGGAGAAAACCTAGGTGCACCTAGAGGTTGGTGATGGCTTTCTTAGATACAATACCGAAAGCATCAATCCATGAAAGGAAAATCTGATTATTTAAACTTCATTAAAATTAAAAAACTTCTGTTCTGAAAAGATACTGTGAAGAAAATTAAAAGATAAACTACAGACTGGAAGATATTCTTTGCTGGTATATAAAAGATACAAAGAATTTTTAAAACTTTAACAATAAGAAAACAAAATGAGCAAAAGATTCAATAGACGTCTTACCTAAGAAAATGTACAATTTGCAAATAGGCATATGAAAAAATGTTCAACATCATATGTCATTAGGGAATTGCAAATTAAGACAAAAATGAGATACCACTACATATCTATTAGAATTGGCCCAAATCCAAAACACTGACAGCATCAAATGCTGGGAGGATGTGGAGCAAAAGGAACTCTCATTCATTCCTGACAGAAATGCAAAATGGTACAGCTACTTTAGAAAATAGTTTGGAAGTTTCAAAAAAAAAAAAAAAACTAAACATACTATACAATCAGGAATCATGCTACCAGGTGTTTGCTCAAATGAGTCAAAAATTCATGTCCACACAAAAATCTGCACACAAATATTTACAGCAGCTCTATTCATAACTGCCAAATTTTGGAAGTACCGTGTCCTTCAAGAGGTAAATGCATAAACAAACTGTGGTACATCTATAGAATGGAATACTACTCAGTGATCAAAACAAATGAGCTAGCAAGCCACAAAAAGACATGAAGGAAGCTTAAAATTCACATTATTAAATGAAGGAAGCCAGTCTGAAAAGGCTACAGACCATATGATTCCAACTGTATGACATTCTGGAAAAAGCAAAACTCTGGAGACGGTAAAACTATTATGACCGAGGGAAGGAAGAGAGGGATGAATAAGCAGAATGCAGAGGAATTTTAGGGCAGTGCCACTATTCCATATGACCTTGCAACGGTGGACACAACATTATACATTTGTCAAAACACAAAGAATGTACAATACAAAGATATACATCTTTGCCAGAACATTTATAGAAGTCATATGTCAACTACAGAGCTCAATAATAATGTATCAATATTGGCTCATCAGTTGTAACAAATGAACCAAACTAATGCAAGATGTAAATAATAAAGGAAACTATGTGTGTGGCAGGGCAGGCGAGACTGTACTTTCCTAACAATTTCACTGTAATCTAAAACTTCCCTAAAAAGTAGGGTCTATTAATTTAAAACACACACACACCAGAAAAAGAAATAAGCTGAAGCTAAGATCAAGTGCCAAATACACACCCTAAAGTAAAGGATACACAAACTAAAATTTTAAAGCTAACTTTGTCCATAAATATAACCTAGGCTGCTATCCAATTCTCCTATGAGCTAAGCCCCAAGAAGGAGATCAGCTTCCTCCTGACATGGTCTACACCAGTGCTATCCAACAGACATATTCTATAAGGCACATATGCAATTTTCATAGTAGTCACATTGAACAACAATAAAAGATTAAATTAATTATAATAATATAAATATTATTTAACCTAACATTTCACAATAATATCATTTCAACATGTAGTCAACATAAAAGTTATTAATAAAACATTTTACATCCTTTTTCATTCAAACTCTTTGAAATCTGGTTGTATTTTACACTTATAGCACGCCACATATCAATTTGTTTGCTATATTTTAAATCAGAAATACTAAATCTCAGTTTGGATTTCATAAAATTTATAACTTAAAAAAGGTTCACAAAGATGTTACAAAGATACTTACATTTTTTCCAATAATGAAATTATACTTGCACATCCCCACTGACAAAACTGGTTCAACATTTTTATAAGAATTGATTTGACTTTGAAGAAAATGCATATCAGTTTCAAAACTACATCTATCCAAGTTATGTAAATTAATTAGCTTTTATATCAACAAAGTATTCATAAAATTGAATTCAGAGATACCGTATAAATGGAAAAGTCTAAATTTATCATTATCAACAAAGCATTCATCAAATTGTTCTTGTGGTTTTCCACAGCAACTTTACTTAACACTGTATATTATAATTAAAATCATCAGTATATGTATTCATTTTAAGACATATAAAGACATTGTTATTGATTTGTATTATTGAAATTTCCAATTTCAACAACCAACTAGGTTAAAAAAATGATTTTCTTTTCCTCAGAGCTTCAAATTTAGCTCATTTATATGCAGTGTGATATTGGTGAGAAAATGTAAATCACAATGTTCTTTGCCTTTGATTTTGAGTATTTGTCAAGTCTTCCTTTTTCAAGAGTTAGCAGTACAGCCATCTTTGTAAAACTCTTCCATAACTCAACCGTTGAGTACTAGCAAAGAGCATAAAAATCATTAAATTCATTGTCTTCACTGTTTTTAATGATTCTAAACTGGCAATGATTAAAATCACTTGTACATAAATGAATGAATTTTATACTGAATCCATAATACTCTTCATAGAGTCTACTTCAGAAAACTGAATACAAATATTTTCAATATGTATCATATAGAATTACGTCATATGGGAAGCATTCATCTCTTTTTAAAAATTCCATAAATCTTAATATTTCAATCTACCATACCTGAACAACCATCCTCCATGAAAAAGTAACCATGTAAACATTTTTTAAGTCTACACCCCAAGTTCATTTATTTAGGCCATGTATTGATAATTCTTTGTAAATGCGAAAATTCTTTGAAACAAACTATGAGGAAAGTATTAACTGGGTGGTATCTAAAGCCAAAGAAAAATATGTGCAATTTCTCAAACTTTGGCTCAATTGATCTTTATTGTCAGAATGACCATGTATTCTACAGGCAATTGTTTGATCTTTCACTTTCAGGATTTTCCTCATAATTTTCCAAACAATTTTTGATAACTGAAATAATTTCTCCTATAATCTTTCCAACTGAAAATGATTTTTTTTCCCTTAGAGTGAGAATGAAGGTGGCCAAAATTATACTCTCAGATACTGCTGAAATCAAACATATTTTTTATTATACATTTAATTCTGATTTCTGGCAAACAATTTCATAAATTCTTTCTTTAATATTGAGAAGAAACTTATCATCAACTTCATTCTGTATTTGCTGAAAATATTTCTTCATACAGTCATCTTTTTTTTTAAGATTTTATTTATTTATTTGAGAGAGAGAGAATGAGAGAGAGAGCATGAGAGGGAGGGTCAGAGGGAGAAGCAGACTCCTCGCTGAGCAGGGAGGCCAATGCAGGACTCAGTCCTGGGACTTCAGGATCATGACCTGAGCTGAAGGCAGTCGCTTAACTGACTGAACCACCCAGGCACCCCACACAGTCATCTCTATTACCTTTAATTTGTTTCTTATTTTTTATAAGAAAATTGCTTTTTTCTTACTCAGTCACAGAAAATAAAATTGTCATTATTGTGAAATCTGTGGCGTATGTTCTTCCCTTCTCATTCTGTCTTTTCTTGTTCCAGTTTCTGCATCTCCACGCAATTCTGCATCAGTTGTATACTTCATATGCTTAAACATTTTCCATACTTTGTGTTTACACTAGAAAGCTAATATAATGTATAGTAATTAAAACTATTGTAATGTCTATATAGAAAATACATACACCATATAATGTATAACAAATATTTCTCTTAAGTTACCAATTACAAAAGTATCATTATAACTCATGCTGTCTACATAAAATATTCAAATAAACACATTACGATGTTGCATGGGTGTATATTAAAAAAGCATTTGATTTATCTTCAGAAAACCATTTGAATTATTCTGATGTCACCAAATAAACTGGTGATATGTTTCTATAAAATATTAAAAACAATGCACATGCCTGACACACACCCACAGTATAATGATACCTCACATGATACAAAAGAAAAGTAAAATGTAGTTTTACCAAAAAATAAAGCAGTGCTTAACTGAAAAATACTTTACACTTCTTTAGTTTTTTAAGTTAAATTTTAATTATTTAAAAGTAAATAAAATTAAAAATTTAGTTTATCAGTTATACTAGCCAGATACCAAGTGCTCACAGCTCCATTAATGTAGCCAGTTGCTATCATACTGGACAGTGGAAGGCTGTACACTTAAGGTGCTTTTAAAAAATGTTATTTTAGGAGATCTTTTAAAATCTTTAAAAAAAAATTTTTTTTAAATGATAGAAGTTTATTAACTGAAGATACAGAAAAGCTCTCAAGAGTGAGAGGGATCCCGACAGGGTTACCAATGAGGGCCTTTAGAGTTGGTCTTTTATAGAAAGCTAATCAGAGAAACACCTTCAGTGGCTTACTTCCTTTTCAGGGGCTGGTTATTCTTTGTTGGTCACAGGTGATTATCATAAGACACCCACCCCACAAGACCCACCCCACATGCCTAGGGCAGAAATCTTTTAAAAGATTTTAACGTTAAGTACGTTACTCAGGTTGTCCCCCTTGGCCCTCATTTTTTTTAGCTCTCAGTATAAAGAAAATAAAATTATTAACTATTATAGGGTTAGGAGGTAACAAATACCAGTTACTCTGATGCCCCAGCACTGTACTTTCTTAAAGTTGATTTTCTCTTATTTTGCTAAATGTCTTCTTTTTCTATTACGCAACTAGAAATCTAAAAACACAGTAAATGTGATTACCACTAATTTCATGAAATTTCTTTATTTTTATTTATGCAATAAATGCCAAAACATATACCAATTCCAAATGAAATCTCCAAGACTGCTAAAGGTTCTACTTCCAAAAATGCATATATTCACTGGGGCGCCTGGGTAGCTCAGCAGTTAAGCGTCTACCTTTGGCTCAGGTCATGATCCCAGGATTCTGGGATCGAGCCCCGCATCGGGCTTCTGCTCAGCGGGAAGCCTGCTTCTCCCTCTCCCTCTGCTGCTCCCCCTGCTTGTGTTCCCTCTCTCGCTGTGTCTCTCTCTGTCAAATAAATAAAATCTTAAAAGAAAAAAAATTTTTTTAAAAAACATATATTCATTGCTCAGAGATCTTTCTAAGGATTTGAAATATTCTCCCTGAAACTAGTCCTAAGGAGTTAATGGAACATTCAGTATAAGGGCTTAAAGTGTTCAGAAAATTATTTAGAGAAACATGGCTCTTTAAAATGTAATTTTACACAAGATACTGAGGGGTACATAAAATATTCAAAAATGACTGCTAATAGGTACAGCATTTCTTTTTGGGGTGATGAAAATATTCTAAAATCAAATAGTGCTGATGACTCCACATTCTATAAACATACTTTAAACTACAGAATTGTATATTTTAAATGATGAATTTTACGGTATGTGAATTATATCTCAATAAAACTGCTATAAAAACATTCACAAATGCCTCCTCCATTTATGTGTAAACTGTTAGTGAAGAAGACAAGGCTTTCTCAGTAATCACATCTCAGATGTGCAATACTGTTATGGCATATGTTGAAATAAGACATAAAAAATTCATGTAATTCCTACTGGTATTACATATGTATAGAAATGCACACGAAATGATCTACAAGAGAAGATACACTGAAAAAAGAAAATGTGGGACTTTAACTTCATGTATATTGCTCTAATTTTTTACATCATGTAGTCACACGTGACTTGTGTAATGAAAATAAATGTTTTGAAAACAATAACCTGGTTGATACATTCATCTCTCTTCATTTATACTTTCCCTCCCTTCCTTTATACTTTCTACGTGAAATACTTGCCCCAAACTCTAGAATTGTTCTTTTAATCTGATTACCAAAGACTTTAATGTCCTGATAACCAAAGACTAATTAAGCGTGCTTTCTACGTTCCCCAATCAAAACATTCGGAGAATATAGAAATAATGGAAAATATACACATTGCACTCCTTACCAGATATTAAGCTTTACCTTCTCTGCCAGGTATTTTTTTGTATCTCTTGATAAACCCACCACCTAATATATCATCTGGAACAGAGTAAGCGTTGAGACAGAGTTGCTGAATGAACCAATAACGAGTGCAGTCATTTTCATGGGGAGTATACATTCTGTCCACCCTTTTCCCTCAAAGAACACTAAACTTGTTCCAATGTCCACCCTCACCTATGAAGTCTATGAAAAAGCTGACCCACACCAGCTCCAGGTTATGTCCGACTGGATACGAGCAATCCCATTTTTGCCAGTTCAAGAATGGATATGTGACATATCAGGAAGAGGATCCTTGAAAAGGTGTTCTTGTTCCTTATGGACACTATCTTGTCCGAAACCTGCTTGCTACCTGCTGTCAGCTTGAGAATTAAGCCACTACCAAAGTCAGCAAAGCAGAGAGCCAAAAGGTGGAAAGAACCTGGATAACATCAGTAAGCTAATTAATTAACCATCCCTGAAGCCTGTGTATTATTGAATTTCCTCTTATATGAGGAAATGTCCTCATTATTCAAATACATAGGAGCTGCTGTTGTTTGTAGCCAAATGTATCTATTTGATAAAATTTCTGTGATGCTCTACATTGATCAGAATCACAAATGTGGCGAAAATACTCCAACAATACAGATATCGGGTTGTTTTTGCTTTGTTTTGTTTTGGTAACCAAACTACTCTGCCTAGATTCCCAACATTGTTCTAATCATACCTCAGGTTTGGTTGATTGGACATAAATTGGTTGACAAGCTCAGGTAGGAGCCACCTTCTGAAGGGCAGGCAAAGGACAACCACAAAACAAAGTTCCAGAAGTAGAATTTCCAGAAGACACGTAACATTCAATTGCTTTGCTTTATCCCTTATTATAGGACTAGTGTCAAGACTGCTGCACTATGACATTTGTTGTAGGATTCCCAGCATTCTACAAGGCTTCCTAGGTGGTATCCTCCCACTAATGTCTACACTAAGTGGTTCCATTTGGAACCTAAAACAAAATGTTATCATCTGCAAAAGAAAAACATTTGGTAAAGAGATTTCTTTGTTCCAAACACCTAAAAGGACTTCCATAAACATTAAAGAAAAATAAAAGATTTTAAAAGATTGAAAACATTTTTTCCAAAAACTGAAACACATTGGAAAGCTGGGGCTGAATCAAGTTCCCAAACATCAGAACAGCTGTAATCACAAAATAACTGCAAAGAAAGAAAGAAAAAAAAATATCTAAACAGAATGTCCAGTTTAATATCCAACCAATCAGCTCCTTTAAAAACCATATTTTAGTCAAATCGCCATCTTCACACAACGAAAATAGAAATGTCTACAAAGTAGGCAAACCCAACACCAGGGGAATCAGTAAGTTTCTTCTTTTTTAACCTTTAAGTTACATATTTTCTAAGAATGCCAATGGTAAAAACAGTGTATACATTTATTCAATATATTTACTGAATATTGATGTTAACTAGACTTATTGTGGTAATCATTTTGCAATCTATACAAATATTGAATCATTTATTTTATACACCTCAATCTAGTATAAAGTTATATATCAATTATACCTCAATAAAAAATATTTATGGAATATGAATAATTTATTTAATACTATTAAATGAATCTAACTTTTATTCAATTATATTAATGTCCTAGATCTGTGCTAAGACCTAAGGGGTGCAGGTTAATATGATGATGCCCAGTCTTCCAAAGTTTACAATGTAGTAAACCACCCATCCCCCATCCCCTCATTCTCCCTCTCCACATGCCCTATCTTACACCCGTCGCCACCTTCCACCCATATGGTTCAGGCTAAACACTTAAAAGTCATTCTGAATTCTTCCCTTTCAACACACAAGCAATCAGCAAGCCTTAACAGTGTTAGTTACCTCCAACAACATACACCCAGAAGCCCACCACCTCTCACCAACTCCACGCTGAGGCCCAAGTCCATGCTGCCAGCAAATCACTCCTGGACTACAGTAGCAGACCCCGTGTCCCTGCTCCACTCTTGGGCTCCCTCCAGGAATCTGTTCTCCAGCCAGCAGACACAGAGTTCTTCTCAGAGCTTGAAGAGGATCACATCATTCTCCTGATCCAATCCTTAAGCTGCTGGAATAAACCTTGTGATCTGACCTATAACTACCTCTCTAACCCCATGCCCTATATCTGGTCCCTCAAGCACTAACCACCAGCCACACTGGCTTTGTTTCTGGCCTTGGAACAGCCCAAATTTATTGACATCTCTGCTCCCCCCTGGCTTCTTGATCCAGGTATTCTTCATATGGCTGTGCTCTCAATGTTTAGTCTCAGCACAACCTGACAGCCCTGCTACTGTGAGAAAGTAGAAGTTCATGAGCTGGGCATTTGGCTCACTATTCTGTTCTATTTTTTAAAGTAAACTTTTAGTTGAAATGTAACATAATTACCAAAGAAATGCAGAAACTTTCCATGTATAGACCAATGAATCTCCCAAAGTAAATACACCAATATAACTAGCAGACAGATCAAGAAACAGCACCCAAAAGACTTTCCAGGTCCCCACTTCCAAGTCATTATCCTCATGAGGTAACAGGAACCTTGATTTATACTTTCATAAATTAGCCTTACCTGTTTTTGAAATTTATATAAACAAAATCATGCAGACTCTTTGACTCTAGCTTCTTTCACTCAGTGTTGTGTTTTTGAGATTCACCCATGTTGTTAAGCACAGTTATAACACAAAACTTTATAATATACTACACTGCATTTGACCATTTACTTATAGGTGGACATTCGGGTTATTTCCAGTTTGGGACAATTTCTCATCATGCTGCTAGGAAAATTCTTGTACACGGCTTCTAGTAAATATATGGACATATTTCTACTGGGAATATGCCTAACGGAATTGCCACATTGTATCATATTCAACTCTAGTACATACCACTAAATAGTTTTTCAAAGTGACTGTATTGATTTAAAAACCCAGGATCAGTACAAATGAGTTTCAGATAATGTCAAATATTTGACATTGTCTGTCTTTTTAATTTTAGTCATTCTGGCGAATATATCACGGCATCTCACTATGCTTTTGGTTCTCCTTTCCCAGATGACGAATGAAGCTGATTATCGCTTCATGTTTATTGGTCATTAGGATATCTTATTGGGTGAAGTGCCTGTTCAAGTGTTTGCCCATTTTTCTTTTAATTTTTAAAATCAAACTGGAGTTCTTAATATATTCAGGATACAAATCTTTTTTCAGACATATGCATTACAAATTTTTCCACAAATTTTTTATTTGCCTTTTCATTCTCTTCATATGTTCTGATGAACAGTTCTTAATTTTACTGTTATCCAATGTATCATTTTTTCCCTTTACAGTGTTTATTGTTCATTTAAGAAACCTCCACCTACACTAAGATCATAAAGGTATTCTCCTACATTTTCTTCCAAAGGTTAATTGTTTTTACCTGACATGTTTACATTTATAATCATATTAAGTTGATTTTTCATATACAGCATGAGTTAGGGGTCTAAATACTCTTTCTAAAAGGGTATCATTTTGACCGCACACTGTTACTGAAAATTCCATCCTTTCCCCACCATATTGATGACATATTTGTCAAAAACGGTGTCTATTTGTTTTATCCTTGTGCCAATACTACAGTATTAATTAGAATGCCTTTATATTAAGGTATTTTATATTGATATCTGATAGTGTAAGTCCTCCAGTTTTGATCTTTTACTTCAAGGCTGCTTTGGTAATTCAATTCATATCCCTTTGGATTTTCACATCAATTTTACAACCAGTTTCCACCAAAACAACAACCAAACAAACAAAACTTGCATCCTTTTAATGGGATTGCATCTTTTGAAACCTACTGATTTACGCTTTATGCTTATGGTTAATTGTGGTAAACTTTCCATGTGCATTTGATCAACCATCAGTGGGTAGTATTCTACATATGTCTGTTAGGGCACGTCTATTATTACATGATGAGATTATTTTTCTATCCTTTCCAGTTTTATCTTCCTGTTTATTCTCTCAGCAGTGGAGTAGGATGTGTTTAAGTCTTCCATAGGACTCTGTTTGTCCATCTCTATTGCTAGTTCTTTTGGTTTTTGCTTTCACATTTGATATATATCTTCTAGTGTACTGACCCTCTTCATTTCCAGTAATGTTCACTTCCTTAAACTCTACTCATTAAGTATTAGTGAAGTTACATCTGATTTCTTTCCATTTGCAAGATATATCTTTTTTCATGCTTTTATTTCCAGACTTTCTGTGTCTTTATATTTTAAAATTGTCTGTTATGTAACATCAGGTTGGTTTTTGCATTCAATCCATTAATAACAGTCTTTTAATTGAAGTACTTAGTCCATCTAAATTTAATATAATTATTGATCTAGTTGGATTGATAGCTACCATATTAGTATTTACTTTCTATATGACCCGGTTGTTTCTTTTTTCTCACTCTTGGCCTGATTTTTACATAAAGAAAATTCTTTTATTATCCAATTTTTTCCTTTAATTGAGTTCTTAGTAAACAATCTTTTACTATTATTTTAGAAAATTTAGTAAAATCTACTTGCTGATGCTAGAACTTTGGAACTCTTAAATTCCCTTTGTTTCCCTCCTGCCTTTCAAATTATTATCATTATATAAATTGTACATATTTTTAAACCCATAAAACATTACTACAATTGTTTAGTACCACCAACATTTATATTTATTCACCCATATATTTACCCTCTGTTGCTATTCACTCTATTCTGCATTTCCATGTTTCCACCATAATTCATTTTCTTTCTCCCAGAGGAGCTACCTTTACTCTAGTATTTCTTTGGTGTAGGTCTGTTGGGTTTTGCTTATCTGAATACATCTTTATTTGCCTTTAATTTTTTGACGAAACTACTTATTAAGCAAATCAAATTTGGAAAGCAAAACTACTTATTAAGCAAATCACATTTGGAAGGTCTTAAATTTCTCTGTTCTAAGGAAAAAGCATCAAATCCTTTAGATATACATTTAGTTTTACCGTAACAAAGAAATCTATACATACTTTTAAGATTTAGAGCTATTTTCTTTTCTTTTCCATTTAAGAAAAACACAATTTAAAAATAAACAGAACAAAATTACAACAGAAAGTGTCAATTTTAAAAAATCTTACACAATTTCAATGATTCTTCATCAAGTGGCAGAACTCAAGTCATCATTAGAAGACAATCATGTTAAACTTTAATTAGGCATGCCCAGGGATAGGTCATGCTGTCTAAATACCCACTTAATGCCATTATCTTTTCAAATTTGTAACTGCCCATTCTGTCTCCTCTCTTTTTAACACTAAAATACCCAAACATCTCAAACCCATCCTTTCCCTGTTTAATATAACTCCATTTCTTTAGATTTGTTTTATTTAGCAAAGTGCTTGTATAGGGTGATAATGCTAAATGTCCATATTTATATAGAGACATAGTGTACTCTCCTAGCCCTTTGGAGAAAGAAGTAGAAGTCAAGGATTTTAAGCACAAGGATGAACACTCTAGATTCCAGCAGAGCAAAGGGAGAAAATTTTCTTCTTTCCCACAGTGCATGGTGATATGTTATTTCCACACCAGTACAGTCAAAAAGGGATAACGAGTAACTTGGATCAAAAATGGATAGGCATTTTTTCCCCATTTTGCTCAAGATAGTCTCCCATAAAATAAGTAGAGAGTCATATCATAAAGAGAAGAAAAACAAAGAAACCTCATTAAAACAAAACAATTCAACACAAAAAGGAAAAAACAGGAGATGGTAACTTGCTCCCAGAAAATATAAAATTTTAAGAAATAAAAGGAAAGCTGTAATCTATTAGTATTCTGTTAACCCATATATATCTTCCTGTCTTCTGATTTAGCCTTTCTCCTTCTTCCACATCATCACCATTTTCATCGCCTTCTCCCCTTTATTCTCATGCTCGTCATCATCAATATGTTCAAAGTCTTATTTATCATTATGAAAATCAGCTTCTTCTCCTTCCCTTCCTCTATCATCCATATAAAAAGCTAAATTGTCCTTTTAATAGATCTGACCAAACAGCATCTTTGATGAGGTCTCCTAATTCACCTGCTCCTGCATCCAAATCATTGGTGAACCAGATGAAGAAAGTTGGAGATTTTTCATGGTACCTTTTCAAGAAAACTTTATTTTGTGTCTGACATGAACAGTTCATCAAGTCCTCCCTAGATTCCCATTTGATCTCAGTCAACATTGAAATTGGGTCCCTACTCTTAATGAGATGAATGTATTTTAAAGTAAAGATTTTCAGCAAAATAAAAACCTATTTTATAATATGATTCAATATCTTCAAATTCTATCACTTTAGTTTTGAGAAAATACATCAGTATCTCTTCCTTCTTATTCCAAACCAAGGTAGTCATTTGCACATTGTTGACAAACATTACCCCTAAATTTGGGATCTGGGACATCAGTTATGGCCTCTTTTGAATGGTCTGCAAAGTTTGTTACACTTTTGTTCTACTTTGAAATTTTTCTCACTGGCTTGTTTGCAAAGTCTATTTCGACTTACAGATCTGTGTATATAAATGCCTCCTACTGTTCTTTCCCTCCCTTCAGTGAATCCAGAGCGGCAAATTTTTTCCCCTGGCAGGGATTTAGAAGTGGTCTTGAGTTGCTCATTTGAAGACAGGGTAAAGACTTAAGGTTAGGGCTAATGCTGTGAGATAAATCCAAAATACCAGTCACACATGAAGATGTTTATATTTGAAGATGCTCAGAGAACAATGCTTTCACTTTTTAATATTTTTGCTGGGTATATAATCCTAGATTGGCAACTATTTTCTATCACCCTAAAGATATTATCCAGTTGTTGACCATCTTTATCACCTTTTTATCTTTTCTGTTAAAAAACAACTTTTGGGGGGCGCCTGGGTGGCTCAGTCGTTAAGCGTCTGCTTTCAGCTCAGGGCGTGATCCCGGCATTCTGGGATCGAGTCCCACATTGGGCTCCTCCACTGGGAGCCTGCTTCTCCTCTCTCCCACTCCCCCTGCTTGTGTTCCCTCTCTCGCTGGCTGTCTGTCTCTCTCTCCCTCTCTCTCTCTGTCAAATAAATAAATAAATAAAAATCTTAAAAAAAAAAAAAAAAACTTTTGGGTTTATTGTTGCTGTTTCAAAGGTAAGGTCTCTCTTTTTTTTTTATTCTGGATGCTTTTAAGATTGCCTTAGGTTTCAACAGTTTTACTAAGGTATATATATATGTAGGTAGATTGTTTTTTGTTTTTGCTTTTTTTCATTGATGCTGCTTGAGGCCTAACAGAGCTTCTTCAATTTTTCAGGTAATGTTTTTAAAGAGTTCTGGAAAATTCTCTGCCGTTATCTCATCAAATTTGCTTATGTCCCATTTTCTTCCTATTGCCCTTCAAATGCTAAAAACTCATAACATTACAGATATGAGATATGTTCACTGTCTCACATATCTATTTTTAGTCTCTCTGCTTCATTTTCAATATTTTCTATTGACTTCTTTTTCTCATCCTTAAACCTATCTTTTGCTCTGTCATATCCAATATCTAATTCAAATACTGAGTTCTCAGCTTCACTTATTATATTTTTTTCTCTTCTAAAATGTCCATTTGACATTTATACATCTCAATTTTTTTGGTAAAATTCCCCATCTGGTTATTTCATTTGTTTCATCTTTTCTTCTTTTGCTAGAACATATCAATCATCATTTTAAAGTCCTCATTTGCTAATTCTAATCAATATCTGAATACAGTATCTGAAACATGTTATTTATCCTATGTCAGTTTCCATTGCCCAGCTTTTCTTTCAGATTTAGATATGGTCCTATCTCTTAGCATCAAGTCATTTTTTTTTTAAAGATCTATTTATTTATTTTAGACAGAGAAAGAGAAAGAGCAGGGGGAGGGGCAGAGGGAGAGGGGAGAAAATCTCAAGCAGACTCTGAGCTACGCACGGAGCCTGACACAGGGCTCAATCTCACGACCCTGAGATCGTGACCGGATCTGAAACCAAGAGTCAAAGGGTCAATCAACTGAGCCACTCAGGCACCCCTGTTAGCACTGAGTCATTTCTAATTAAGTGCTGGACACTGTGTATTAAGAAACTTTACCAGCGGGGCGCCTGGGTGGCACAGCGGTTGAGAGTCTGCCTTTGGCTCAGGGCATGATCCCAGCGTTATGGGATCGAGCTCCACATCAGGCTCTTCTGCTGTGAGCCTGCTTCTTCGTCTCCCACTCCCCCTGCTTGTGTTCCCTCTCTCGCTGGCTGTCTCTATCTCTGTCTAATAAATAAATAAAATCTTAAAAAAAAAAAAAAGAAAAGAAAAAGAAACTTTACTAGGTATTATGTTTCTCCAGAGTAGGTTTACGGTGACTTCTGCCAGGCAGAGTAGAAAGTGTTCATCACCAACTAATCAGGGAGTGAGCTGAGGGGAGGCTGGGTTGCAGCTGAGGCAGGCTTTAGCCAGCCGCAATCAACGATATTCCTAGAGCACAGCACTACAGCGCTTCCACCTGAAAGCAGTGTGCACTGAGGGCCCCTCCCCGGCTACCTGAGACTGCAGAACACTCTGCTTTTTGGCAGGTGAGAATTCTACCACTGAACCACCCACCCACGCACTGATACACTCCGCTTTTTGAAAGTGTGTGGCTGAACCTTAGCATTCTGCCATGCAGTTTCATAATTCTGCAAATGTCTTGAGGGGGAATCAGCAACGTTTTTAGCTCTTTTAGAGTTCCAATATTGTTACTCCAACCTCAGAAGCCTGCCAAAACCTCTATCTGCTCCTCTATGCTCAAACAACTCAGCTCTACATGGGCTGAAATCAGATTTTCAGACTCTTGCCTCTAATCCAGAACCAGCAGAAGTCTGACCAATTTCCCAAGTGAAAAGAGGCTGCAGGTTGTCATTTCACCACTCCAGGTTTTCTCTCTGGAACCTCAAGACATTCTAATACTCCTTGCAAAGCTCTGATGTTATGCAAATCATTTTTGTATTCAATCCGTCTTTGTAGATCTCAGCAGTAACATCGATGTGTTCAAGTTCTTATCTGACATAAACTTTCTTGCCCTATTTTGTTTTCTTTACATCCACATCACTACTTCTCATTGTATTACATATTAAGGGTGTTTTATGTCTAACTTTCATACTGAAACGTAAGTCCCAAGAGAATGAGGGCTTTACTGAATCCACAGGGTAAAATCAGACTGAATGTTGCTTGACCCTGTATTCTTCCTTGCCCTATCATGCTTCACTTACCATGCTTACTTTTGTTGTCTAAAGACAATGTCTATTTTTTCTCTACAAAGATTCCAACTGGCTCATTGTTTTTCAGTGTGAGAAAAGAGAAAAACTAATTCTACATCTACATATTCTGAGTCAAAAACTCTTTCTCCCCCCTCTTCATGTTTCCTTACTTTCTCCTCTATGCGGGAGAGAAATTAGAGATATATTTACCTTGGGTCTCTCTCCTCTATGGTTCCTTGCCTTCATTTGACGGTTGAGACCCTGACAGTCATTCCTATCAACGCCCCACTCCCTGCTGTAGTAAGCAAACCTACCCTCAGGCCCAGGATGTGTCTTCTACAGCAAGCTGCAGACCTGTCTGTCTCTGCTTATCCTCCATTCTGACTCTGCTGCAAATAGAGCCTGCAAGACAGGTCACACTTCTCATTGCAGTCAACATGCAAATATACTCAGAATCTACTCCACAGGCCCAACTCTTGCCTGCGAAGACCAAGATTTAAGAAGCAGAGTATAAGGTCCCCACTCTGACCATGGGTCCCAGTCATATTCTCCAATCCAGCTCTTCTGGAGCCATGAACTTAGAGGGAGATATTTTAATCTTCAACTGACTCCTATCTATTCTTCCTTGGTTAGAACCAAAGAGAGAGAGAAGGGTTATCAATTAGGAAACATCGCCAGTGTGTACTGTCTGGGAGTTGGGAAAGAAGTTCCCAAAAACAAACAATGTTTTAAAGACCAATCAGAGAAGGGGCCCCAGTTCACTTGATACGTACATTTATTTTGAAATAACAATTTACTAAAAATGTAGAAGATTAACAATTCTTACAAACACCTACAAATCTTGTAATCATATTTCTCTAGCTGTATTTTTGAAAGCATGTTATTTACCCAGAGGTACAAAATCTTTTCCACTAACAAAAATAAATAAAACTATGATTATTTGATATTTTGCATTTTGTAATATGCAGCTACCTAGTAGAATGTAATGACTAATAGCCCTGGTAATTCCACTAGCCTCAGATGTCAAAAATGTAATTTTCCTCATCAGTCCTCAAAGCAATAGATTTAGAAAAGTAAACAAATGTAAAACTTTTTAAATGCCAGTAAGTCATAATCGTAAGGTAAAGCTGATCGCTCTCATCATACTTTATGCACTTCAATGTGTTACTTCTGGAACCTGTGCTACTGCTGGACCACAAGCTCCTTAAGAGTAAGAGCATGGACTTTTTAAAAAGCAAAGTTTAAGCCTTGTGTTGTTGTCTTCTTAATGCATAGAGATTACTTTTCTACCAAGTTGTAGATACTTTTCTTCTAAGGTTTAATAGCAAGAAATCAACCTGTATCTACATAAGAGAGATTTTATTCTTTCCTATAAAAAATCACCCAGAATTCAGATATTTCACTTGACTCTCCAGGTTTTATCTGGTTCTCTGGGATTCTGCATATAAGTTCTTAACTAGCTAACAGCAAGAACGTTTTGTCCACAGAGGCCCATCCTCTATATTATTACCCATCAGTATTACTAAACCGTGGCATGGTATTCTGGCTCAACTTGCATCACATCACACCACCAAATACCCGACTACACCTGCTGAACTGTTCAAAGACTGAGAAGCAAACATGGACCCAGCATGAGTGGGAGAGAAAGACGGATGGGACTGAGACTTTTGTGATCTCACAATACATGCAAAGTTTAGGAATGAATGACTCCACTGGCAATGTCAGGAGGACACCAAGTTTTAAGATCTTACCAGGCCAGTTTCTAAATAAAAACTTCCTACAGGCGACGCAAAAGGATGCCTTGGAAAAGGAAGGGAAGACCCACTGCAAACAGAGCAGAGGTATTTGGAGAATTTAAGCAGACACCGGATTCACCAGCAGCCACTCTGGAATACCGGAATGATAGGCTGGGCAAGGAAAAAGTACAATCTGTGTAGTATTCTACAGGTGCCAAAACTTAAAGGCATGTGTGTGCAGGAAGCATAAAGACCCAGAGCCTAGAGAAGAGGTATTTGAACTGTGCCTTGAAATACTGAAGAAAGTATTATAGAAAAAGAAGCTCTTGGAGATTTAAAAACGAAGGACGATTGAGAGTTTTAGCCACAGTACATGAATGGATTTTGGTCTTAGGGCAAGTTTGAGCAGGAACACACTGGAAGGAAATAGACCTCAAGCTCCAAATCACCTGGAAAAAAGTAGACAAACAGACTGTTCTACAGAATAGATGACAATACAGACAACTGGGCTCATGCCACTAAACTATCCACGGGAAGCATTTACAATCAGGCACTGGTTTCCAACCTCAAGCTCTATGATTGGCCTCAGGGCCAAGAAATAAATCTTCTACCAGCGTGCTTAATTCTAAAAGAAAAGCAAAAATCTGAGGTTACCAACAAGTCTTAAGGACAGGCGAGACTGAGTCTCTTCAGACCTGAATCTCAAATTCTGGAGGCCAACACAGAACGAGGCTGAGGTGCTGGTGAATTCTCTGAAGCAGTGGGCGTCAATAAATTTCCAACCTGTACTTTTGGAGGGAGAGGAGGAGCTTGCAGTAAACACCAGCAATTGACCCCATTAGATCCCTTCAAATCCTGTCCCAAACTCACAGGGACTCATACACACCGGTAGGCTCATTCCTGACTGGTGCCTCCAAGTTCTTTGGCATGAAATGGCCACCTCGGGGTTCCTGGCCGAGATCCACCAAAACTGTTGGCACCGGAAGCCAAGTGCAAATAGAGACTGAGGAAGAGCTCTGCCACGTGCTCTCTCGCAGGACACCATTTTCCAGGCTAGCCTAAGGATCCGGTTCATGTCCCATAACCACACATACACTAGGTTAACTATTGGCTTGAGAAGGACAACCTGTTTGAGAACTGCAGGTGGTTAACTTTGTAACTATGGGCCAAATTAGAAATGACCTAAATAACCAGTCCCAAAGTACCCACCAGAGAGGGGAAGCTCCCTACCTCCATCTGAGAGGACTCAAAGGGCTTCATGAGGGGAAGACTGCAGGAGGACCAGTTATTCTCCTTTCTCTCTGCTCCTTCTGAGACCAACACCTCCAAAACTAAATAACACAAATGGACTTCACTAGTATAACTCAAGGCTGGGAAAAAGCTCATCCAGTTAACTTAAAAAGTAACAGTATTAAAGCTAGCAGGCAGCAAACTTGGAGAACTCAAAAGGTGTTGATTGTGTTTCAAATGTTTCCCCCAAAAGGCGAACCACTGAGAGAGGTTTCCCTGTCCTGCACCCTGCCCCCTGTCCTGCACCCCTGCCCTGGGCAGGTGTTCCCCTGTCCTGCACCCCCACCCCAGCAAAGACTGGCTAAAAATCCAAACTGAAAACCAGACTACGAGGAGGAAGGACTAGAGGAAGGAGTAGAAGGACACATGAACTAAGGGGTTAAAAGGATCAAAGGGCTTAATTGAAAAGAGCAGGCTCATCAAGGGGCGATTGTTCATCAACTCTCTTCCGAGTTGCATAAAAAGTACAAATATTACTTGTTCAAAACCCGGATATTAACTAAGAAGTAAAATAAAATAGAGAATAGCAATCACTAAGTGCATGTAACATTACCTGAACCTACAACGTACAACATCGATCGTTCTTTGGGCACCGGTGTGTGAAAACAAGCACTCATGTAAAGACATTAAAGACCCATGGGAATAAGTCATATAAAACCAGATGATCCACTGCTGCACTGTCAGCTCCAGAACAGTTCAGAAGCAGCCTGCTTATGTTTCCTATAGGCAAGTCTTTCTTTCGAAATAAAAATCACGATCATTATCTGCTTCACAGTGCCTCAAAACCAGCTGTGCAAAACATTAACCCATCACACTAAAAAAAAAAAAAAAAAAAATTAGCTGCTGAGAAAATTAAGACCGTACAGAAAAATAGTGAAAGCCACTGAAAATATGTTCCCGCTCACAAACATAAACAACTAAAGCAGCACGTTAAATTAGGCAAATCAGTAACATCTTCCACTTCTAGCGAGGACTGTATTATGAATTTCCGTTTTCCATCACCTGCACTGTAGAAACCTTTCAAGAATCTCTTCCTCACACACGGTTCCCCACCACCGGCAGTTTCAGCAATATGGATAATGGTTAAAAATGTATTTTGTTTAGGGCGCCTGGGTGGCTCAGTTCGGTTAAGCATCTGCCTTTGGCTCAGGGTCCTGGGATCAAGCCCTGCATCAGGCTCCCTGCTCGGTGCGGAGCCCGTTTCTCCCTCTGCCTCTGCCGCTCCCCTTGCTTGTGCTCTCTCTCTCTTCCTGTCAAATAAATAAATAAAATCTTTAAAAAAAAATGTATTTTGTTTGCAGATAACACACTGTGATGGCTTTATGTGTCAAGCTGGCTATAGTAGCCAGTTATTGTATTACTCTAAGCGTAGCTGTGAAGGTATTCCGCCGATGTGGTTAACACCTACATCAGCTGTCAGTAAGGAGATGACGGCCAACGCTGCATATGGCCGACCCTCATGCAATCAGTCAACGGCCTTAACTGCCAGCTGAGGCCTGCCAGAGATGTTCTGTCTCAAGACGGCAACGTCCGCTCCTAGTCGAGTTTCCAGCTTGTAAGCCTGCCCTGCAGATTCCAACTTGCCACCCCACAATCATGTGAGCCAAGTCGTTGAAGTATATACATATATATATATATCTCCATCCTATTGGTTCTGTTGCTCTGCAGACTCGAACTGATAAACACACATTCAGAGACTTTTTATATGTAACTCTCGACCACTTTACTCTTCCCTTTTCTGATTTACTGATCCTGCTTCTCTCAGCCCCACCTACACAGAGCTCAGCTCCCACCCTACTCATGGAACCCACCACACGCAATTCTTGGAACTGACTTTTTTCCAAGTTTTTGCTTCAACAATCCCTATAACTTTACTTCTCTATTTCTATCCCTTAGGCCCTTCTTTTTCTGATGATTAGAAAAGAACAGCAACAAATATACTTGGTATAAACCAGGATGAAAATTCTCAGACAGATGCACATTTGCGTATACAGATCCCTGCATTAGGGAAATTTCAGATTGCAAAAGACTATTTACAAAGTCACATTTTCTTGAAATATAGGTAAGGTACATTTTAAAGTGGTATTTTCATTTCAACAAGGAGCTCAGAACTGTTTCTAAGAAATCAGAACTACAATTGGGAAATAAAAGTTAAAGTATAATTTCATTTACTGAAATTGAATTCTTAATCCAGTACAAGAACACTCTTATTTTAACATCCAAACATCCTTATGCATGGAAAACTCCTTTTCAATGATGAACTTCAGAGCTCTAGAAGAATTATCTAGCAAAATATTTCAACAGTATTTTTTAATGGTAAACTTTCAAGTTACTCAGGTCCCTTAAAACTGAAACATTCCAGCGTTTAAATAGTCAACTGGAAACAATACCTATTAACAGCCTTGTAAATGTACTAAATAGTATAAAGAAAAACATTAAATATTTAAAATAACAATGACATCCTCACCTCCCACATCAACCTGTAATCCATATTTTCATCCAAGTCTTCAGGCATTCTCTTCTCTCCAGCGAACGGTCCAAACTTTTCACCCTGAGTAGTGATGATTACATTGAAAGGGGGTTTAGTGCAATAATCAAGTAATAAAAATAAACTCATTTCTTTTCTGGAAATTTTTTTTCTCCAAACCTTCATGCCCAATGGGTGAGACACATTTAAAGTATTAACTAATTTACACAACACAAAATCTTTACATATTTAAAATCCAACTTAATCTGTTTTTAGCTTGAGAGCCTGAATCCACAATACAGGAGCCAACATAAAAGGGTTAAACTGCATAACATTCAAATTCTGACAAGGCCTCTGGCAAGTAGTCTTAAAATGACAAGCATTGAGTTTTGCCTGACTTGAGAGACAAGCCCACCAGGCAGAAAATCACCTGGTTTCCATAAAAATCATAAATTCATCCCAATTATGAACAAGAAAGAAACAGGTTTGCCATTCTCAGAGGAAGAGCGTTCATAAATAAAGTTTAAATTCCCCTGCCAATCTTTCCAACAGCGAAGGCAGCACACTGTAAACCAGTTTCTCAAAGTGCAGGCTTTAGAGCCCACCTGGCATGAGAATTAACAAGGACATTGGTTTCAAATTCAGAATCCTGGGCTTATTAAAATCAGAAACCCTGGGAGTGGGGCATGGGGACCTGCATTCTGACAAGTTCCCAGCGAGAAGCACAGGTGGCTGGCTCTTGCGGTTACTTGTGAGGCAGGTTCCATTGTTTTCTCAACTAAGGTGACCAAAGCAGAGACTGGAGAGCCAGGGAGAGGGTTGGGTTTGTCCAGCCAGGCCGTCTGTAAACCGTGTGCAGAAGGACACAGAGCCACGTGTGCCTTTGTGAGAGTCCTCCAACCTCCCTGGGCCTAGTCTTCAGGGGAACCCTTCCCTTCCTCAAAGGAAGAAAACTCCATCAACATCTGCAGGGGAACTCCGATAAACATTGTTGGAGGGAAAAACCACCACCAACCAAGGCAATGTTTTGAGGAATACAAATGACTTAATGAACAACAGAAAACCCAACTCCTGGAAATAGCAACATGTTAAACCTTAAAGGAATTACAGCTAACTGACCCAGCCCCTCATTTTACAAATAAAGAGAAGAGGTCCTGAAAAGCTAGAAAAAAACAGCAGTACCCAAAGGCCTATTCCTTAATGTTAATTTAGGGACAAAAAATAGCTACAGAGGGTCCTCGGATCGAGATTATCACCCTAAATAACCCAGGCACAAGCACATCAAAGAAACAGGAAGACTGCTCTTTATAATAGCATAGAGTTCTTGACACAAAGTTTAGCAAGCGAATTGCAGAGGCTAGAAGCCAGCTCTGCCTCCTCTACCCGTCATGCCTCACTAGCCACTTCACTTCTCAGGCAGCTACCACGGCCCCGAAGATGCCTTCCTTGAAAAAGTAATCATTTTTTCACCTCAACATGGGACCTTACCAGTATTTAATGGCAGTTAAGAAAAGCTGTACAAGAAATGAAAGAAATGAAGCGCCTGGGTGGCCCAGTTGGCTGAAGCATCGTACTCTCCATTTAGGCTCAGGTCATGATCCCAGGGTGGTAAGATAGAGCCCTGGGTCAGGCTCCACCCTCAGAGTGAAGTCAGCTTGAGATTCTTTCCCTCTCCCTCCCCACACTGTTTGTCCCCTCCCCCCCCACCTGTGCATGCACTCTCTCTCACTAAATAAATAAATAAATAAATAAATAAAATCTTTTTTAAAAAAAGAAATGAAAGAAGAGGGGAGGGTAATTAATATATACTGAACTACTGTGGGTCACACTCCAAATAACCCTATGTGAGAATTTCCCCATTTAACAATGAAGGACACGGAGAATCAAACAGTTTAAATAACTTGCTCGATTAGGGTCAACCACCCAGCAAAGATTAGAGAAGAGCTTAGGAAGCAGTGGTCTATTCTGCTCAGGCACGGTCTGCTTCACCATGCCACCCACCACTCAAAACCCTCACGACTGTATGACCCAGTGCCCAGGCAGCTCACCCCTCTCTTCTCACTTCCCATCGACTACAACCTTTAGCAACTCTGTGGGCCACGCCTTGCTCATAGTAGTCACTCAACACACGGACTCTTGAACTGAGTGAAGAAACTGATGGACCGCTGTTAAAGCCAATCTGGAAGGCAGACCAAAAAATAAGGTGTGTTTTTGGTAATAAATTTGAGGATTTGGTACTAATGCATGTAGTTCATCTTTTCATAGCCACATATTTAGTGTTTATCAGTCACTGCAGGAGGTAGTAATCTAAGTACACACTTTCCAATGCAACTGATCTACCCATGCCGGTAGTTTGTCTCTGCAGTACAAACTGGGAGGGGGAGAAAATGAATCAATCAATCCAGCAGTGTTCAAAGGACTGAAGAGGAGGGATGGAAACCCATATAAATGCACTGGAATCAGTTGAAAAGACTGCTTGGTTGCAATGTCTAGTGAGATTATTAAAAGAATTACAGATTTGAAAATTCAAAATAAGAATCAGGACTCAGATTTTAAAGCCTCACTAGTAAGAGTGAGCAAGCACTCTATCATAAACTCAAAATACCAAACTAGAATAAGATAGCTTTCAACTTTTTTCTTCAACCCACAGTAAGAAATAAAGTTTGCATCTCAGCTTGGCATATTCACATGTACACATAGAAACACACACATAAAACTAAACTATAAATTTCTTGAAACAGTACTACCCTTACTCTGTACAACACAAGCCTATATTTTATACACTACTTCACTTAACTTTTTTAAAAATACTAGTTCTGACCCCATAAGTTAATTTCACAACTCAGTGATGGCTTCCCATCTAGTTTGAAAAACACTGACATAAAAACATACACGGGGAAGGCAAATTTATTAGGTATGCCAGTGAGTATATTAGCATGATCTGATCAACTAGACTTGAGATTCTGTAGCTGCAAGATTACAAAAATGTTAATAGCCAACTCTTCATTATCCTTAGCACATATGGTATGAAACAGTGCAGATAATTAAAACAATTTATATTTGACTTTAGATGAAGATTTTGTACTTACCAGACTCACTCTCACTCTGAAGCCTTCCCCTAAGGAGCCTACCACCTGCTATCCACCCCTTCTCTAACCTCTTGTTCGTCGTACTTTCTTCTAATTGTAATTTTATTGCAAATTCTGCTTTATTCACCAACCCTTTCCCATGGGAATTCTAACCTAAGATTAAGCTTCTTCTACCTCAGTGGGCTTCAAACCTGCTTGGTTAACACACTTGTGAAAGGAAGGTTTGGGGTACACACCCCATATATATGTGATTACTTTTCTTTTAGTTGAACCATATGAAATTACCAATATTTGATCATTTTCAACCTACAAAATGAACATTTTTCATATGATTCATTATAATAAAAATTATATATACATATGCATTAGCATAATTAACACCTAAGGTGAGGTTTACAACTAATGACAGGAAGAAAACCAATATTTCAAACTATCTTCTTGAAAATTTCAAAATTTTTTGGCTGACATCATTGGTTTTACTCTCTGTGATTAAGCTGCTGAAGCTCTCCTATTAGCAGCAGGAAAACCGTCAGCTGTACTATTTCCTTGATGTTCGTGTGTGCCTACATTATTGACGCTACCTTCATTGCAAGAATTTTCCTAGAATTCTTTACGTCAAGTTATCTAAGGGGTCACTACATCAAATGCTTACATGGTCAGGCAGGAAAGCAGCACGACATCCGTCATCCAACAACAAACATGTAAAGGACACATTAGGGAGGGACTGAGAGGCAAGCTGGAAGGGCAGGCCCACTTAAGCTTTTCTACTGAAGTTGAAGTTGGTATATCACAATGGGGACCTCATGTTGCTAGATATCTGCAAATATTTCAGAGAAGCTGACAACTCAAATGTGTACATGAAATCACTACTTGTCTCTGTTGGCGATGAATTCCAAGCTTTCAAAACTCTGCGGGTCAAATAAAGTGTGACTTCAAGACAAACTCAACCTGTAGACAGCAAACCGTTCAAGGCAAACTCACCTCTCGGACTGGCCCAATGCCCGGCCCACAATGGTGCTTCTCTGCTATTTCTAAACAAGCAAATAATTAATCTATTCAATTGGCCACCCACTGGACCAGACAATAACTTTCAATGAACAAAAAATGAATGATTATAAACATGGCCCATTTTCTCTCATTTCGCTTAATATTAGCCAAAAGTTGAAAGCAAGATTTACCACAGATCTCTCTCTTAGAACAGTGGGGAAAGCACTAGCTGAGGCTTCAAGACATCTGGATCCTGGGGCACCTGGGTGGTGCAGTCCTTAAGCGTCTGCCTTCGGCTCAGGGCCGTTCCGGGATCGAGCCCCACATCAGGCTCCTCCGCTGGGAGCCTGTTTCTTCCTCTCCCACTCGCCCTGCTTGTGTTCCCTCTCTCGCTGGCTGTCTCTCTCTGGTCTAATAAATAAATACATAAATCTTTAAAAAAAAAAAAAAAAAAAGAAGAGAGATCTGGATCCTAATCCCTGCTCTGCCCTTGATTAGCTGTGACACAGCAGGATGTCACAAACTTCGGAGCCTTAGTTTCCTCACCTATAAAACTTAGGGATTTGGAGTACCTGATTTCTAAGATTCCTGCCAGCTCTTAAATTCTGTTAGAAAGAGCTTCCACAGGCCCATTTTGGAACAATTTGAGAATCAAAGAGAACAAAACAGTAAGTGACTGAAACACATTAACACATAAACACATTAATTCTTAATGATTGTCCGAGAAGGAGAAAAAAATTTAAACCTCATTTGCCATCATTGGAGGGTAACAACTTGTTAAAATTAGTAGAGGGAAAGGGGCGCCAGGTAGCAGTTGGTTGAGCACCTGTCTTGGGCTCAGGTCAGGATCCCAGGGCCCTGGGATGGAGTTCCACCCTGGGTTCCCTGCTCAGTGGAGAGCATGTTTCTTCCTCTCCCTCAGCCCATTCCCAACCCCATGCTCTCTCTCTCTCAAATAAATAAACTTTTTTTTTTTTTAAGATTTTATTTATTTATTTGACAGAGAGACAGCCAGTGAGAGGGGGAACACAAGCAGGGGGAGTGGGAGAGGAAGAAGCAGGCTCCCAGATGATGAGCCTGACGTGGGGCTCGATCCCAGAACAGTGGGATCACGCCCTGACCCAAAGGCAGACGCTTAACGACTGAGCCACCCAGGCGCCCCAATAAATAAAATATTTTTAAAAAATTCAGTAGAGGGAAAGAACTACCATTTTGCCCTACCTTTTCAATAATACCCTAGATCAAGAGAACCAGACAACAACCAATAGAGGGAAAGCTCTTCTTTACAGAGGAATGCTAATTTATAATAAAGAAGCACTACTTATTTGAATGAAATAACCATTTTGAAATCCCTAAAAATGTAACTGATTCAGGCAAGGGTCATCAATGGATGTTAAGACCATTAGGTAAAAGGCTGATAGTGAAATAGATATTCATCTAGTATCAGCTCACAGATTACTGCTTTAAGCACAAGTTCCCTTTTAAATGGAAAAATCAGGTTACCCCAGTGTTGGCATTACTAACAGTGGGGAAAACCAGACATTATATACCCCTGCTATAATGTAGTCTGAGGTAAACCATTCCAGCCCCTCATTCCCCAGTGTCTGTCATAGGAACGTGAGAGGGGTGTTTGCAGAACTCTCCAGCCACCTCCACGGGCAAAAGGGCGAGTGAACACGCGCAGACCTCTTCCCCCTTGTCCTGTCTCTCCCCAGCACCTGGGGAGACCCGTGCTACCTAGAAAGAGAGCGCAGGGATAAAACACCTATGAGAGGGAAGTGGATGCTTCCTGCGATGCCCACAGCTCACACTGCACTCTTTACTGCAATGTAAAAAGTATCCTGAGGGTAGGAAGAAGTGTTTAGTATACAATGTCAGTGCATTAAAAAAAAAAAAAATAGTAAAATAATCTATACCTAACTTCCAGATTTGAAGAAATATAGAAGATAGAGAAACACATTAAATAAAGCCCTGGGAAAACAATCAGATAAATCCAGATTGTGAGATACTCCACAATTAGCCTGATCTCCTCAGAAAGTCAGTTATTAAGGGGAACAGGAAAAGGGAGACCGTGAACAGATTTGATAGATATAACCAAATGTAATAGGTGGTCTCTGATTTGCTCCTGGTTCAAAAAACAAACAGCTATAAAAACATTTTGGAGGCAACTGGAGTAATTTGAATATGGGCTGGAATTAGAAGACGTTAGGAAATTACTGTTATTTTTGTTGGATGTTAAAATGATATTATGGCTATTTAGGGGAATGTCCTCATACAGAAATACTGAGGGAAAATTTGTCATAATGTCTACAATTTACTTCGAACTGGCTCAGCGAATAAAAAAATTTATACATATAAATGAAATAAATTATATTGAAGTAAATCAGTCTGCAGTTGAATCATTCATATGTGAAATAATGATCATTTTTCACAGAAGGAGTCTAAGGGCCCACTTAGAACGTAATTATATTTCAATGTTAAACTACGGTCCATGTGCTGCTCTCGAAGTACAATTAGGCCTTCAACAAAGTGTGTTTCTAAAAAGTTCAGTATGAAAAATATCCAATCTTCTTTCCCTACTATTACTGTTGGGGCAGAGATAAATTGCCTCATTATATGCTATATCCATACTCCTCAGTACTGGAATGCTGACCTTGTTGAGAGTAATAATGCACGTAGGTAGAAAAACATTTACCAGCTTCCCACTTAAATAGGGAAGAGAGCTAACAACATGCAAGCAGAAATCATTATATGAACCTACCACAAAGGCTCTCAACAGGAGGACTACGTCAGCTGGCAAGTACATCCTAGGGCTTTGGTTATTTCCTCCTTCTCCCCACCCGGAATAAAAGCATGAGAGCTGGAGCTAAAGCAGCCATCTGGAGGCCAAGAGAATGCAGACTTCCACCCCAACATCTTAAGCCACTGAACTGATAGCAGTAAATGCCTATATGCCAACTTCTTATTATAGGGAGAACATAATCCCCAAGGTTTAGATTACTGGAGTTGTCTCTATTACTCTCAGCTGAGATAGCAAATGTCAAGGAAAAGAAATGCACTAGTGCCCAAGACATTACAGAATCATTCTGTATGAAAGGAGTCCCTTATAAAATAAATATGAAATGGGAAATGCAGGAGAATTGTGAGGAAGAAGAGATGCTGGGTATATGGATATAGCACCTTCCTGTTAACCCCAACCCTAAGTCACTTGCTTCTCTTGAGCAAAACAACTGCTACTAGTGTGTACGGCAAACCGAACGTAAGTGAAGCCTTAGGTTTTGGCAAAGAACAAGTGTGAAGCATTTTCTCCAGTGGACTAAGTAATAAACTGGAAAATAGCAGAAGAGCCAGTACTGAGGACTGGAAACTAAGGAAGGCAGAGAACATTTTGAAAGTCAGAGATGGGGGAGGGGGCCACAGCCCACAGTCTTTTCCATGCTTGGAGTCCAGGAAAGTACAAGGAGACCAGACAGCCCAGACAGCTGAGGAACAGTCTTGGGCTTCGATAAAACAACCAAGGCAGATTGCCTATATACAAAGGGGCCCAGCCACCTGAGAGAGAAAGATCAGGCAGAAAAATGAGAACCATACTCTGTAAAATAGAACTTCTACAGGAGACAGAATACTTTAATTAAAAGGAATACCTCAATTGCATAAGGAAATTTAGAGATTCAAGTAGAGCCCTCAAACACACACACACACACACACACACACACACACACACACGCACTCACAAACACACACTCTTTTAAGAGGGCGGGGGGTGGGGGGGAAGCATGATTTCCCAACTGAATATTTTTAGAGAATGAGCTGAAAGAGAAATAGACTAACGTGAAAATCACTTAGCCAGTCAGGAAGTCCTTTGCAGTCAGGTGGAAGGAGAGCTACTTGATGATATACACAGATTCAGGGAGAATATGTCCACATGATGATGAGAAAAAGAATCACAGACAGTCACTAACTAAAAGGAATCAGAACAGGGGACAGAAGATGGCAAATGAAAATGAGTAGCTGGTGTATATACACACAAAATTAATGACAAGTAATAGGGTGTGTAGACTACATAGGGTAACTAACAACTCTTGAAACAAGAGGGACACACTTTAAAAAGAAATTCTATTAAGTAACACACCATTTCATGGAACTTAAGGATTGTTGGGGAAAGCCAGCAGGAAGGCAAAAGCATCCCAAAAGTTGCACAGCATGGTGTGGCAGCAGGGGAGGGAAGGAGAAGAGGGAAGAAGGAAGGAAATGGAACATCTTATAGAAGAAATTGTGTGTTTTTGTGGGAAAATAGTTGAGCTCTAGCTATCGGATAAAATGACACCCATTTGATTATGAAAGCGGGAAAGAGTAAGTAAATCACTAAAGAAAAAGAGTAGAACTAACAAAGTGATCAGAGGGGAGAAAAGAATGAACAGTGACTTGAACAGACAGCAAAATAAGGAAAATTTAAAAATAAGTCACAATATAAAATAAGTAATAAGCATAAAGAAAGATGACAAGAATGAAATCAGCTATATCAGGCATTACACTACATAAGAAGGTCAAGTTAAATTCTCTTATTAAATGAGAGACTGTAATACCACATTAGGAAATATAATCTAGCTACATGATTATAAAATATAAAAGAAAATGATAAAGAGTGAATTTACATGAGTAGACAGAGATACACAGAAAGGCAATAGTGTCAACATCAAACAAGAATTAAGTTAATTGCTGAATGCACTAAACAAAATAAGGCAGAGCATTATATAGTAATAAAAAATATATTTATGAAGATGATATAAGAGTGAGAAAACAGAAGTATAAAAATACTAAATATGCCCAAACTTTCAGTTATACAATAAGTCATGAAGATAGAAAGTACAGCATGGGGAATACAGTCAATAATATTGTATGGTGACTGACAGTGACTACACTTATTGTGGTGAGTACTGAGTAATGTACAGAATTGTTGAATCAACATGTTGTATACCTAAAACTAATATAACATTGTATGCTACTTATATTTCAATAAAAAGTGCTTAAAATAGCCAGTTTTAGGCTATCTATATTTTATCAAAATAATTAAAAAATTAACAAACTTTTCACCAAAAAAATATATATGTATTATATACATAATACATATGTATATTATATATGCATGAAGAACTAAAGTGGGTGATTTTTTTTTCAAAGATTTTATTTATTTATTTGACAGAGAGAGAGACAGCCAGCGAGAGAGGACACACAAGCAGGGGAAGCGGGAGAAGAAGAAGCAGGCTCCCATCGAAGGAGCCTGATGCGGGGCTCGAACCCAGAAGACCGGGATCACGCCCTAAGCCGAAGGCAGACACTTAACGACTGAGCCACCCAGGCGCCCCGTAAAGTGGGTGATTAATTTATTAAGTAATAAAAATAATAAGTGGAGTCTTTTGGGTTTTCTACATTCAAAGGGCCACATGCACCCCAATATTTATAGCACCCTTATCAACAATAGCCAAACTATGGAAAAAGCCCAAATTTCCATTGACTGATGAATGGATAAAGAAGATGTGGTACAGACCATTACTCCATCATCAAAAAGAACAAAGTCTTGCCATTTGCAACAACATGGATGGAACTAGAAGGTATTACGCTTAGCAAAATAAGTCAGAGAAAGACAAATACCATATGATTTCGCTCATGTGAAATTTAAGAAACAAAACAGATGAACATAGGGGAAAGGAAAAAAAAGAGAGAGAAGCAAACCATAAAAGACTCTTAACTATGGAGAACAAACTGAGGGCTGATGGAGGGAGGTGGGCAGCGGAGAGGCTAAATGGGTGATGGGTGTTAAGGAGGGCACGTGTGTTCAGCACTGGGTATAAGTGATGAATTACTAAATTCTATACCTGAAACCACTTTTACCATATGTTAACTAGAATTCAAATAAAAATTTGAAATGAAATAAAACAAAATAAAAATAAATGTAAGAATATTTTTTTAAATGCCATTAATTTTAGGGGCGCCTGGGTGGCACAGCTGGGTAAGCCTCCAACTCTTGATTTTGGCTCAGGTCATAATCTCAGGGTCATGGGATCGAGGCCCATGTTGGTCCCCATGCTCAGTGCAGAGTCTGCCTGAAGTTCTCTCTCCCTCTCCCTCTGTCCCTCCAGCTCATGCTTTCTCTCTCAAAAAAAAAAAAATAAATAAATCTTTAAAAAAAATAAAAATAAGTGCCGTTAATTTTAAAACTTTTTAAGTTAAATATCCACCAAAAATTTAAAAAGAGTATCACTCCTACCCTAATAATACAAAAGGCCAACAAACTACAAAACCATAACTTTTCTTGAGGAGAGCACTAGCTTACCTGTGGCAGATGACAGAAGGAACAGCGGCCAGCCACCAGGGAAGCAGGTAAGAAATCAACTAACATATTAGTGGTCTGCCAAAGGATGCGTGTGAGACAGCCTGCATGTATAGAGCCCGTGGAAGCCCCAGACCTAAGGGGAGTTCACACACACTGGCAGACTCTTCTCCAAGGAAGAGTCTCCCATACAAGAAAGACTGGGACACAGACAGGAGAACAGAGAGACTCCTCGGTGTTGCAGGCATGCAAGAGGGGAACAGCAGCTCCTGCAAGAATGGCACAATACCCCACACCTCCTGCCCTGACCTTTCTTCCAAATGAGGAGAAGTCTTGAGCCACTGCCAGAAAAGTAGCACACTGTCATCCCCAGAACACGAATAAAGATCCACTGCTGCTAGAAGAAAGTTAGGAAGTAATACAGGCTCAGGAACATACACCATAACCATAAGAGGATTTCTACCATTGGGTAAGGAATAGGAACCCTCTCCCGGGTTTTATTTTATATTATAAAAATATACAAATATATCTCACCTCCTCTCTGACATCCCTCTCTGTTGTCTAACAGAAACTTCAAAATCAACTTGCCTTCCTCTGAGTTCCTAATCCTCCCCTTTCAAGCCTGCTCCACCCACAATCTATCCCAATCTCAGTTGTTGACGACAGACAAGCCAGGCCTTCCAACTTCTCAGGCTAAAATCCTTGGACTCACCGTCGATTCTTCCCTTTCTCTCCTCCATACTCATCAGCATATTCTGTCACTGACATCTTCAAACTAAACTCGCCACACTGCCACCATCTTGGTCTAAGCCACCATCTCTTAGCTGGATCTCTCTGCTGGATCATTGCAACAGAATCCTAACAAGTCTTCCAGGTTACACACCTGCCTGGCGGCCGACCCTTGATAAACTCAAGTCAGATCATGTCACTCCTATGCTCAAAACCCTGCAGCGGCTCCCTGTTTCACTCAAAGGAACGTCGACACCTTTACAATGGCCTGAAAGAAAGAAATGTGGCTCTTAGTACACTTCCCTTCACTAACTCTCTGACCTCCTCCCCTACTCGGCCACTGCTCACTCCCTTCCAACCTCATTGGCCTCCTTGTCCTGGGACAGCAAACAAACTCCGGTCTTAGAGCCTTCGCTCTAGCTGCTGCCTAGAATGCTTTTCCTCTAGAAGTCAACTTTCCTCCCATCCTGTAAGTCACAACCCAAACCTCCCTTGCTTAGTGAGGACTCACTGGACCACCTATTTATAATAACATCCCCACACCCGTGTCCCCGCACTCTGCCAAATCTTCCATACCTGGCTCTACTTTTTCTTTTTTCCGAAGCACTTATCACATTGTAAGGTAGTGTAAAATTTATCTAATATGTCCACTGTTTAGCTTCTGTCTCTTCTCAGTAAAACACAAGCTCCACAAGAGCCATAATTTCTCTTTTGCTTGCTACTGTAGTCATAATGGCCAGTACAGATTTTGGTCATGAAGATAAATCTTGAATAACTGTGTAAAACACGATCTGAATAAATGGAAGTTGTGGTATGCTGACAGCATAAAATATATTCAGTCATTAAAAATAATAAACTACAGCCAAAGTAGATGATTTGAAGGGATTCCCATAAGATACCATTAAATGAGAAATGCTTGATGATGAAATGAGTTTACTCTTCTCTCATTTTTGTAAAATAATATTTTAAAAGTGTGTGAGTGGATGTGTGCCCGTATTATGTTATATGAGCATGGACACAGCACTTATCAGTAGAGAGAAAAAAAATTTCTTTTTTCAGTGAGAAGGATATATGGGATGATCTGAGTTCAAATTCTGTTTAATCCACTTATTACTGACATAACCTTCCTCAAAATCAATCCCCTCATCTATAAAACAAGGATAATAATGGCCACCGTGTAGGCTTGTTGTAGGATTTCCATGTGAACTGTGGGACGCATTCAGTGACTGTGGTCTCAGTCATTCACCCTTCTGTCACTAGCAACTAGCCCAGTGCCTAACGACTTCAGATGCTCAATAAATATTTGTTGAAAAAATTAACTGTCATTATTATTATCACACACAAATAAGCAAAATATGAAGCTTCTGAGAAAACCTCAGTTTAAGTGGATTAGTTATACATTTTAAAATCTATAATAACACCAGGAAATACAAAGCTGCATTGAGTCACTATCCTACAGGGTAAATGTGTAAACATAAAAAAGAGATAGCACATATGGCAGGCATCCTGGTGATGATTTTCCCACTGATTATGTTTCCAGATTAGTTATCATCAGCCACCAGGAAATCTAAGCAAACGTTCACTGGCAGAATTTCAGCCCTAGCATAAAGATCCATTGTTTCTTCACCAGATTCACCTTCCAAGCTGATCAACAAAACACTTTATTCAACAAAATCCAGTCCCCTTATATTAACATCTATGCATGGTGATTTTTCCTCTATGTTTTTACTTAATTTTCTTTACAGGGTACCTCTTTCCCACATGTTTTTCTAACCCTATACAACTTGCTCCCCTCCCCTCCCCCCCCCCGCTTATTTTCTTTTCATAAACTCAGATTTGAACCTTTCTTTCAGGTATTTTTCACTTGGGATTTGACCTCACTAAATGTCTTTACTGCAAATTCCTCAAAGAGAACCAAGGCGCTCGCCTTGATTTGAAAGAGAGGGAGCTGGCATTATGGAAGAAAGGAGCTTGAGAGGTAGCTGTTAGCTGCAAGGCCCCACGTGAAGTTTTTCTGGGCTTCGGTGTCATCATTTGTAAAACAAAAATGGGTAAATTCCATTACTTCCGAAGTTCTTTTTCTACTTCTATAAATATACCTGTTCCTCCCCGTTATAAGGGAACCACTCATCCAGGTTTTATTGCATGAATGAGAACTCTGAAGATCTTCTCCAGAATCAATACTGAAAACGAGGCAGAATATTCATCAACGTGGTAGCTTTGCAATGGGTACTTTTTATCAGGACCAGTATGTGGGGAAGGACTCACCCGTTAGTCATCGTAAAATGTTCCACATACTCTAGGCAAGGAAGAATTATACTTTGGAGCCCAGGTAGGATAATAATGGCCCACCAAAAATGTTCACATCCTCATCCCCAGAATCTGTATGTTACCTTACCTGATAAAAAGAGAATGCGCAGATGTAATTACGTTAAGGATCTTGAGATGGGGAGATTACCCTGAATTACCTGGGTTGGGCCAATCTAACCACTAGGGTCCTTACAAGAGAAGCCAGAAGCGTCAGAGTCAGAGAAGGAAATGCGACCACAAAAGCAGAGGTCAGAATGATATGGGGTAAAGGAATGAGCACAGGAATGTGGGCAGCCTCTAGAAAACCGCAAAAGACAAGGAGGTAGACTCTAGAGCCTCCAGAAGGAATCAGCTCTGCCCACTCATTTTAGACTTATATTCTCCAGAAGCCACTAAATGTGTGATAATTTTTTACAGTAGTAACAGGAAACTCATACCCCAGCAGTCAATATAGTATGTCCTGAAAAGTAGCTGTGTATAAAATCCCAGTTTATCTGACAAAGTTTGAATTAGGAACCTGCATTTGTCCATGAAAAAGGCAAACTAGATTGGGACACTGCCCTAGGGTTCATGGGCACAGGGTGCCACTTAGCAGCCACCTGGGCAAAAAAGCACAAGGTCGAGAGGGAAGGGAGCCAGGAACAGAGCTACCCCAGCGGGGTCAATTCACTGCAGCTGGTGTATAGACAGGCCTCGGCAATGCTCTTTACTGCTTCTTCTGGAACTGGGGGACCAGAAATCTGGGAGAGACATAATTTTATTTCATTTATATTTAGTTATTTCCTTTTCAGCTTTTCTTCAGCTTTCCTGTTAGTCTTTGGTTCTTTTTAAAAATACAAACCCAGCTCAAGCTTATACAAGTTAAAGGGCTTTTAGATATAAAGGAAAAGAACTACGTATCTGATCAGGTAGTGAAGAATGCCTTTAGCCTGCTAGTGAAGAATGAAATGGAAAGGAAAAAAAATTTAAAGGTCAGCATAAGGGCAACTGCAAAACTTTTGACAAAATATAATGATCCAGCAAGTATGTAATCTGTAAAATGGGGTTAAGAATAAACCTTCGAAGACCGTCGTACAATAAAATGAGAGAACGTACACAAGTGCATAGGAAACAGAAAACCCAGACTGCATTATGGGTGATTGTGTGTGACACTTTCAGGCTGCCAGTCTCCAAGGTGGTGCCTCAGTGGAAGTATTTAAGCAACTTTCTTCGTCTGCAATACGGTCTGTCACAAGGGCTACTAGCCCTTAAAGGACTGCTTCTGTTTTATTCCCAACAATTCTACCTACAAACTGTTCAACTCCACCCAAGTGGATTCAGAGCACAAAATCTGATCAGACTCATAGAAATCGGTATCACGGGTCCACCACTTAGTCTCTGTCACCCAGCCATTACTTGAAGTGTCACACCAACAGATGTGTGAAGTTAAAATGCTCAATACGAAAGATATTTCAACAATAATAATTTGACTAACCCCAAGAAATTCACTCCTCCATAGAGCCCTCTTTGATTCCAGCCTCCCACCGCATTTTCTCATCACTTACTATAATGACAATGGCGGGGTGGGGGGGGGGGTCTCCTCTCCTTCTGAACTCCTGCAGCACCTCTTACCCCACAGCTTCACACCTCATTTGCTTGAATGTCATTGCACCAGTCAGATCGGATGAAAACTATTTCCTTTGCTGTCTCCCTGACCAGACTAAAAACGACTCTAATTCAGCAATTTCATCACCTAATGTAGTGCCCAGCAAAATCAATCCAGATAAACAGGCTGAAATTATTGTGATAATATTCATGATAATTTTTACTTTTTTACTTCTTTACTGCCTATCTCCCCACACAAGAAAACAAGCTCCTTGTGGACGAAGAACACTTCTGTCTTGCTCACTTGTGTACCCCCAGAGCCTAGCATAGCACCTGCCACGTATGAATGGCTAAAGGACTGAAAGTCAGAGGGGAAGAAAAACCAACTGCCTGCAACAGACCCAAAGGGAAGGAAGACTGGTAGTACTGTAGCTCCTGCCTTAACCCTTTCCATAAAATCACAGAATCTGAGAGCTTGGAGGAACCATGCGGTTCACCTGTCCACATTTTGGGTTCCAAGCATAATGTCAACCATCACCATCCACTGATTAATCTCATTGGCCATGAAGGGGAATAATGGTCACGGTATTAAAAAATGCAATGTCTTAAGGTATTTGTTTGCTTAACTTTTTTTGTATGGATATTTCATGTATTACCTCTAAGTAATAATATTAATTTTAATCTGCATTGTACTTTATAATCTAAAATTCCACATCTTCATTGAAGCATTAAACCTGTGCTCATGAGGTAACACACAGGAGACACTTAGAACAGGCTCTGGCACACGGCAGGCAAAAGTGTCCACCTATCCTCGTCATTAGCAAATCGCAATGTGTATAACCATGAAAAAACTCAGGCATCCTTTTTCTACTCAAGGCCCTTCCAACAGTCTCATCCATTCTTTCTCAAAGAACAATTCATGGCTTACACAGAAATAGCTGCCAGAGGACCTTCTCCTCATCTAACCTCTAATTTCCATAATGGGAAGAAAGGAAAGCAGGTCCTTTCCTTTTCACTTTATTGTCACTATGCAGACTTTATACAAAAAGAAAAAAAGGGGGGGGATAGAGAGAGAGGCAGCAGGCCTGCAAACAAAAAAAAAAAAAAAAAAAGATAACTGCCAAGGAAAAACCTAGCAGGGCAAAGGTGGAGCCAGAGCATTGGGTGATTCTGCGCAGGGACCACACTCTAGGAATCACTGCGTGGGGGGAGGGGGGGAAGGGGGGGTGGACGTAAAAAAGGATTAAGGGGACCCATTGTAAAGGAAATCTCAAAGGGACCGGATCAATATAGCAGGAGTGGAGTATCTAAAAGATTCCCCAACTTCAGTACAAGTCTGGATTAGATGCTTTGAATTTGAAATCAATAGATGGCTTGAATTGCAATTGTTTTTTTAAAACGAAATGTTATATGAGAATATGTGTTATAGGGGCGCCTGGGTGGCACAGCGGTTAAGCGCCTGCCTTCGGCTCAGGGCGTGATCCCGGTGTTATGGGATCGAGCCCCACATCAGGCTCCTCTGCTATGAGCCTGCTTCTTCCTCTCCCACTTCCCTGCTTGTGTTCCCTCTCTCACTGGCTGTCTCTATCTCTGTCAAATAAATAAATAAAAAATCTTTAAAAAAAAAAAAAAAGTGTGACAAAAATTTGTAACTTTCAACATATATATATATATATATATATATATATATTACCCGATACATTCTAAAATATATTCCAAGAATATGAAAACTTTAACTTTAAAGCAGGGTCTTTAATTTAACTGCTGAAATACTGTCTTCTCAGGCCCCTTGATCCTTGATTTATGGCCAGCAGACCCATTAAAGGTAACCTGGAAAATATTTAAGAATCGAGAAACTACTGCAAACAGGTAAGGATGCATGGGCATTTAGCTTCACCTGACCACTCAGTTAAAATCTGTTGTTCAGCTTCAGTGTGGTCCTCGGCCTTTGGAAGGCAAAGGAGCTGAAGCCTAATTCTGGGTCATTTCTGGCATCAATGAACCTGTCCATGATCAATGACTTTATGACTGAATATCTTGTGATCATAACTAAATTATATCACTAATAATGTGTCATTTGAATTCAATACAAACATCTGCATATTCACCTGAAATATAGATTAGCATTCTAGATTTCATCTGGATGAAAATCTCTATGGGTTTTACATGTAGAAATTACAAGAGGCAGGAAAAGGTGTCTATTTAGTACTGCAATAATAAACAGAATATGGAGATTTTGGAAGCAGTTCATTCTATACCCAAAAATAATAAAAACCTTCCAAATAAGTACATGGAAAAATAAGTTGGAATTTATAAAAGTATCAAAATAAAGTACATTGGTCAGCTGTTTCTAAAAACCTAAATAGTATTATAAGACAACTAGAATTATGTAATAATTCTAATATTGTATAACTTTTTAATATGTAACTATTAATAACAATAAAATAAGAACTGTGTTTAATTTTTAAGTGATTACACTTAAACCTGAGACCCTCAAAAAAAACCCATTTGGGAATTTTCACATCCTGTGAGAAAAGATTAAATGCAGAATTTCAACTTCTGCCTTGAAAGAATGTTGACTTTGACATTTACCTATTTGGCAAAAACATCTATTCAGTTCAACTCAAATTCAGAAAAAGTGTTTGTTCCTGGTTTTCACCTTTGAGCATTCTTCTAAACCCCCATTTGAAAAAGTAAATATGGGGTTTGCTTCTTCCAGTCTTATCCTAGGAGATTCTTTTAGGTCATGTTGTCAAGGGTGCTTCGGGGCTCCCTTTCCCCCCCTGCTCTTTGGGTGAGAGGTTGGAGGGAGATTTATACCCAGATGAAAGGCATCCTTGTGTCTCTGGGTGCATTCTGTGAACCTCTTGCTAGCATACCTTTGCTAAACAAGCCTGCTCTTGCCCAAACCTCCATTTTTCAAAATCTCTGTTGTAGGGAGAGAGCGGAGGAGGGGGGTGGGGAGGGGGTACCTGGCAGGGATAGATCTGAAAAGAGCATGCGCTTTGGACCCAGAAGCCATGGACTTGAAGCCTAACTCACGAACCTAGCAGGAAATTTAACCATGCAGTACTTCTGTTTTTTCATCTCTTACATGAGGATTACTGTTCTCAAGGGAGTTGTGCTGGTGACGTTACTAATGTAGGTCAAGTTCCAAGTACTGGCTTGGCCGAAAGTATTTGCTCAACAAACGATGGCTCATTACCATGAGCACTTCACCACTGCCTTCGTGATTCCAGATTTTACATATCCTGTGAAACAGCTGTAACACAGGTCTCATCAACTCCAAAGGTCTGGAATTTTCCAGTAATTTCTCCTCCTAAGCCTTTGCTTTCAACATCCAACATTCCAGGCCGTTCCCGCAGGTACACTGCAACGTGCCTGCCTTGCTCATGTGCGTCTAAATTTCTGGGAGGAGAGATCTAGTCACAGAAAATCTTAAGGCAGAGAAAAAAAGATCAGAGATTCTAAGATTATCCAGTTGGCATCTGCCAGGATCCACAAAACCCACTTTGGAAGGAGGGAAAGAACTTCTGCAAGTCTGAATGAGAATCTAAGGCCTGTGTGGAACTGCGCTCCGGGCGCCGCCTCCCAATCCCTGTAGAGAGAGAGAGGCGCTTCTGGCCACATTTCCTCATCCTAAAGGAAGAAAAGCGGCGGCGGGGCTGCGTGCGCGCCTAAGCAGACACCCGCCCACGCGCGGCTCCGCCAACGCAAAGACGCAGCTCACTCCCCGAACTGAGGAAGAGGGAGGCTCCATCCGGACTCACTTCCTGCAGGGGAAAGGAAAGACATCTTGCCGCAGGGCGGCCCGCGGCAGGTCCGCCCCTGGACCGGCCGGTAGCGGAGCGCGCCCCGCGGGCACTTACGTGGCGCAGCCCTCTCGGGAGGCGCGGGCAGGCGAAGGCCGCCCTGGCAGCCCCGGCCTTCCCGCGGGACTCCCGGCCCACCCCGGCTAAGGGCGACGGCAGCGACGCCCGGGGAGCCCCCGCCCGGCAGAGGGGCGACCCCGAGAGGCGCACTGAGCGCCGCAGGAGCAGGGGCGCGCAGGCTGCCGCCGGGTCACCCACCTTTCTCACTCTGCGGGCCGTGTAGAGCCCCATCCCGTCCTGAACCCGAGAGGACTTCAGGGAGAACCTGTCCGGCACGTACATGCCCAGCATTTTCCCGGCCGCGGCCGCCGCCGCCTCGCTCAGCACCAGCGCTCTGCGCCCGGGCGGCGACACATCGAAATTTGGGGTGCTGGGATGGAGGGGAGAGGCCGGCGGGAAAGGAGGAAATGTAGTTTTCCTCCCAGAATCCCCACCTCCCCGCCGATTCCAGGATCCCCCGCGGCTCAGCCCCTCCTAGTCCCGGGTCTGGCTCAGCCCGGAGCCGCCGCGGCCGCTGCTGCCATTGCTGCCGCGGGGGCGCGGGGGGCGCGAGCCGGGGCGCTGCGGTCTCAGAGACGCCGCGCGCTGATTGGCCCGAAGTTGGCGGCTCGGACCCGCGCCGGGCGCGGTGCCGGGAGCGGAGCTGACCTCGGGGCCTCAAACCCAGAGGCCGGCGCGAGGAGAGGACCCGCCTGCTCCCCGCGCCCGGCGCGGCGACTTACTGACCAGCCCTTGTCCAGCTCTGGGTTTTCCCCCGCCGAGCTAGTAGTACTCCAAGTCAGGGAATTTTACTCTTTTTAGATGCAAAACGCAATGACCGTGACACAGCTGGGGGCATCCTCCAAAACAATTTCATGGAATTCCAGACTCTGAAAGTATGCTTATTGCCCGGCTACCGAAAACCAACCCTGCGGACTAGGAACTTTGGGTGCTTCTCACATCTAAGTTAATCGTTTTTTTTTTTTTT
>NW_024423453.1:14602933-14614511 GCF_017311325.1 Ursus maritimus
TTTTTTTTTTTTTTATGCTTGTTTCAGGGATTTGAATTCATAGGGGATCAGTAAGTGTGGTGATTAAAGGACAGAGAAGGGGGGTGTACACAGTCTGCAACGAATCCATTTCAAGTTAATCCAAAATTTGTCGCGAACAATTTAATATTTAAATCCAGCAGAAACTAGTTCTTGTATGGCTCTGTAACCCAGGGAAAGTTCGTAACACTAACCAAGTTACACCATTCCTGAGTCCTTTCTTGCTTGGAAATCACGAGACCAGTCGTAGATCCTCAGAACTAAGCAGAAGAGGAGGGGGAGATGGGAGAGAACGCCCCAACAATAGAATCCTGTATCACAGCAATAAAACAACAGAAGTCTTGTTTTAGGGGTTTTAATAAAGTTTGGTACTGCTCAGAAGAAATTTTAAAAGGATATTTTCTCCTTTAAGACAAACTAGGAGCTTTCTATTCATTTCTCTTGATATTCTTGATAATTTTCCACCCTGAGCTCTTTTGGAACTCATTTGATGTTCCTAAAAACATTTGGTGATGCTTATAAACATTAAAAATAATAATAATAATTCTGACAACATTAACGACCACATAGTTAAAAAATAAAATTCAACTAAGCAAATTTTAAAGATTATATTGACTGCATTCAACAATCCACAAATAGGGCAGCATGCAATCTGGCAAACAGAAAACAGCTTTAGGAGCTGTACTAAATGAAAGACTTTTACAGGCAGAAGGAGGCAAGAACAAGGAAATTATAATAAACAAAAAAGCAGATTGGCTGTTGCAAGGTTACTTTCTTTTAGGTGATGGCAGGTATCCATCTGGCAGATTACCTATCTAGTGCTCATCAGGCAACTCCTGATTGACTGGTTTGAAATTGCATTTCTATAAGAGCCAAAAGTAATTAAGTTGAATCTCAGTTTGGTAACATGGAGCTTAGCATAAGTGACTCCATTTTGAGCCTGTTGTCTTGTTTTCAGCAACACAAACACACCATGGAAATGATTTCTATTTCTTGACTAAGAAAAGCCTTGGAACAAAAATAGTTCCTAATTTCTTAAAGAGAAGAATTTTATTAAAATCATATAATAATACTTGGAGATTTTAAAGAATAGAATAAATGATCCTCTTTTTGAAAAATGTAAGGGTAGCTTTGTCAGGGGTGGGAAGAACAATGCCTTAATTATTCTCTGAGTTTCCATCCCTTTGACCCACCATTGAAGATACTATCTAACCTTCTGTAGGGTGGAAATGAATCAATAAATAAATACAGTTTGGGGCACCTGGGTGGCTCAGTCAGTTAAGCGTTGGACTCTTGGTTTTAGCTCAGGTCATGATCTCAGGGTCTTGAGATCAAGCCTGGAGTTGGGCCAAGCATGGAGTCTGCTTGTCCTTCTGCTCCTCTCCTGCTCACATGTGAGCACATCCTCTCTCTCTGTCTGTAAAATAAATAAATACAATCTTTTAAATAAATAAATAGTTCATTTGAATGGAATTTGAAATTAGTTGGCCTTGAAACACATAATAGGTGTTCAGTAAATATTTCTTGATTAAAATCAATTCTGAGGCTAATCTGAGATTTTCAAACTAGTGAATGAATAATATGCCTAAATTTCACTTGTACCCCAAAGAATCTGGACTAAATTGGTTTCCCTGGGGTCCTTTAAGCCAGTGCTACACCCAGGCCAGACCAGACCAGGTCCACGGAGCCCGGCTGGAACCAGATCACAATCCAGAGGGTGGTCATGGCATTTTCCCCAGAGCACTCAGTCATTTTTCAGGCACAGCCTTTCAGCTCTGGCCCTTAAGCCACATTGGCTTTTCAGTCAAACGCTCTGCCATGTCTCTTTGGGCACAGAAGTTTCCACAGCTTTTGATCATTAGAGAGAAAAAGAAATGTTTTCTGGTCTTGGTCTGACACAACTCTCATTCACTGATGACCCTTGTTTGGCATATCTCCCTTTTTGTTGCGTGTTATGTTTCTGGGGAGCAAAGTTGTCAGCTTGAGAATGCTCATCTTTCTGAATGTATGTATCTTTATTAATTAATAAATAGTAAAAACTAATGCTTGTAAAGATAAGCCTGAAAGTAATAAAATGAGAAGCTTTCCAGATCTTTTATGAATCTCTCTCAGAGATTTTGTTACAACTGGCACAAACAGTAGATTTCATCAAAGACTACAATGTTCTTTTTACCTATGTGATGGACTGTTTAGAAGATCTGCCTAAAAGATGGAAACCAGTAATAAAAAGCTCTTAATGATAATCTCTGTTACAACACACAAAAAAGGATACATGTTTGCCAAATCAAAATGCATAATACTGACCGGAAATTTGATTTTGAAGCCTGTAAGACAGTAGTTGTACAATGAGTCACTTCTTAGAACTTTAAAAGCTAGAAAGTGACCTTTCAATACTATCTTTGAAAAACGGGAAATTAAAAGTCTGTTTTATATCAAGAGTTGAAATCCAGTCTTTAAAAAATAAGAAAAGCAAAATACTGACATCAATGTACTACCATGCACCTGAATTACTTATTCTAGAAAATATTGCACTATTTTGATGCAAGAGAAATGACTCTAAAAACATTTCTCCTTATTTTAATTTGCTTCTGGAGGAAATTTTTTTCATTGAAAAAAAAAAGCAAACTCTACTTATTGAATTCAAACTTCTGTGCTGGTGCAGGCCTTGTTTTTTCATTACAAGGAAAGACTTGAATTATGATTCTATATTAATTAATTATTTTACCACCCATATTGCAAAATTCTTTTGATTGTGTCTTGGTTATTAACGACTGTTTCCAACTGCCATGGTAGAATAAAAGCCTGATAGAAAACAAAACAAAACAAAACAAAACAAAAAAACAGTGAAGGTTATTCGTCTTTAGTTTCCTGGAGTCAGAAGGATTTTGTAGTAAATGAATACAAAATCAAGTTTCCTGGGAAGAAAAGAATAAAGATTTATTTGGATTTGGTGTAACTCAAAAAAAAAAAAAAATTCTGAAAATAAAATCCGGAGTGGGGTTTTTGGTTCTTGCTCTAAAATCATTTCTCCTTAGCACTGATTCTGCAATAGCATTAGCACCATGGAAAGATGACCCTGAAACCTGAAAAAGTGCATATTTAATTTTCCTTAATCTAGTGCTTTTAAGTGATGATACCAAAGACTTGTATACAGTACCAGAACATAATCATAAAATCCTTTAATTAGAAAAAACCTAGGGGCACCTGGTTGGCTCAGTTGGTAGAGCACGTAACTCTTGATCTCGGGGTCATGAGTTTGAGTGCCACATAGGTGTAGAGATTACAAAAGAACAAACAAACAACAGCAAACAATAACAATAACCAAAAGAAAAAAAGAAAAAACTTAGAAATTATTGAGAATAAAGTGAGTAATGTAAAAAGAAAAGCCAAAGGATAAATCAGGGGTCATGTCCCCAAAAGTCAGTGCTGTTCATGGAGCAGCATATGGAAGAATAACAAGAAGCTGAAGGAAAGTAAAAGGAGGAAACCAAGGAGGAAACCAAGGAGGAAACCAAGGATAGTACTTTCCATGCATTGAGCCTAGTATATACCAGAAACCAGACTAGGTGCTTGGTAAACATTATCTTAAAGCCCTAACAGCCCTACCGTAACAGCCTGGCAAAGTAAATTTTATTAGCTCCATTCTACACACAAAGAAACTGAATCCCAGAGACGTGATCAATTATAGTCAATTTCACACATCCATGAAGTGGTGGAGGTAATTCAAATCCAGGACTGGCTGATTCCTATGTCCTTGATTCTGTCTCCTGCTGATTCAGTCTGGTTCACTTTCCAGTTACATTTCCCATGAGCTTTAGGAGAGGAGGGAGGAACTCTCCACTTCTCTCTCTCTGTGTCCCTCTCTCATCTCCCCTCCCAATGCCCCACCCAACTCCTCCTCTAGAACTGGACAGAAAATTTGATTGGCCAAAGTCCATAAAATACTTACTCTGTTGTCCAATGCTCCAGTTGGATTCAATCAACTGTATTGAATAGAAAGATCAAGTCTTGTGATTCTCCAAAAACATTTCCTCTGCAGAGAGTGACTGTAAGATAAGACACTGCTTTTACAGAAAGTTTCCCTGAACCTGGTACATATTTTGAAGCTTGGCCTATTTATAACTACAGTCTTGTTCGTCCACACATTTCAATCTACAGAAGAGATAATACTAAGAAGAATCAGTAATTAACCAAAAAAAAGCAATACCAATGCCCCCAGTTTTGTCAGAACTTCACAATTTGCTCTACTCATTTCCCTTGTTGAAATAAAATGGTGACTTCAGAGCTGAACTACTATAAAAAGGGGGTAGAGGGGGTACCTTCACAGCATACCATTCCAAATGAGTAAGGAGAACTCTTAAAGTGATCATTTTCTATAAACTCTGAAACTATGTAGAGAGTAAACTAATAATTATTATAATAATGTCTTACTAATTATTTAGCACAGAGAGGCACGAACCACGCTTTCCTTAGAAAATGTTATTTCAAATAAACAACACAGTTGAGTGCTGATGTCTTGGCGACCTCTCCATCAAAAGGGGCACATACACAACCAATGATGTAATTCCCACTGAATCAGGGTCTCCATAAGGCCTGCTCTCTACAGTTTCTTTCTCACGTTCAACAGCTTGAAGTTTCACGTAGTATTTCATCACCACAAAGGTAAGCTTCTAACTCCATCCTCTCAGGCTAAGTGTACGATCACAGCAAATTAGCACTGGCAATCAATAATATTAAAATTTCTCTCCGTTGTTTCCAATTGTAACCTAGGACTATATTAACATATTTTACCTAAGAACAAAGAATATAGTTTTTTATTTAGTCAGTAGGTGAGTTCAAGACAGTAATGTTCATTAACATTATTTTACTGTGTTTTAAAAAGTCTTTGTAATTAGTCTGCATTATATTAATGTCACTTATTTCTAACATACCAACAAACTTTTCTGTTGCTGAAGTAGGTCTATAGACCTTAAGCTTTTATATCCGAACCTAATTTGGGAAGTACTGAAATTGTATACATGACAGAAATAAGAAACAATATATTATTCTGAAAGTTACCAATACTGCTTGCCCTGAAGGTAACGTAAATCCATTGTTACAAGAAACTTGTCAACATATGGAAAACCAAATTGGAAGACTTCTGGCTATGTGACAGGTATATTCTCCAGAGGAAAGATACCAAAACAAATTTTAAATAATCAAATGTGGCAAAAATAACAGATCCTCTTTTACCATTGGGTCAAATGTTTCCTTCGTGAATTATAATCCAGCCAGCCTTTGCACTGCTGTTCCCTTTGTCTGAGAACTCAGTTATTATAAGTCTCTCTTTATTGAAGGACACTATGCAGCTGTGAAAAAAAAAATTGGCGTCATGCTGATTCCTCAAGTCATCAGTTCTGAACGTTTCTGCAAAGTTTCACCATAAAGAATCTTAGGCCAGAAGGAAGCAAGAAGAGTTTTTTTTTTTTTAAATCACGCAGACCATATTAGAGTCTGTAGTAAATTATATAGGCTACCCACAAAAATAGCTTCTGGAAACCTCTTCCCCAGATGCAACTGCCAAAATATTCTCCCTCCTTTGTTTCTACCATGAGGAACTCCCTTCTGTTAGGAGTGCTTCCCAGTCTCTGCTGGAGTGGTAGGGAGCCATGGAAACAGCAAGAATTCGGGAATCAGAGTATGAGTTTGAGTCATGGAGCTGAGTATTAACATGAGGCCGTAGGGAAGGTTAATAGCCACTCAACTACAGTGAGGATCATCCTGCCAGCTCTCCAGAACCCTGGACACAAAATAGGTTCAAAATCAACAGAAATTATTGTTACTGTTATTATTACCATGGGTTAGGACTACATTTCATTGCTATACTTTAGTCTTCTTCACCAAGCCATCTAGGTTTTGCTCTAATTACATAGAAGCGAGTCCATTAATCTGCTCTGTGGCACATGGCAGCCCCCGATCATCATTCCAGGACAAGAAGAGCATCTTCATAGCTACATGATGCTGACTATAAGACAAGAATGCTTCCACAGAGATAAGCAGGATACTAAAATTTTCCAGTGAGAACTTGTAGGAAGCAGTCCTTCTCTGAGCTCATAAACCACTTGTGTCTCCCAATGGGGGAGAAAATAAACCTTCCAGAAGTTAAAGTGTATTAATTTTATCAGTTTGAAGTCCTTGATTATACTCCCCACTTACTTAAAACTTTGTAGAAGTTCTTTAATTTTTAACTCAAATTACACATTATCTATTTAAAAGATAAATCTTTGAAATCAACATAGACTCCTGCAAGAAGCATTTATAGAACTCATAATGGGTCAAGCACAGAGAATAAGCAATATGAGTGATGAGACTTTGCAAATTCAGCAACACATGAAAATAATACGGTAGTCAATACTACTACTTCAGGGTGGGAAGAAGAGAAAAGGAGTCTATTTAATGCATTTCAAAGGTTGTCTCATGCAATCTGTGTTTTTGCCCAGTTGGAGGCAGAGTGAATTTGTGGAGAAATAAAGTGTTTCTTACAAGGATGCTTTAACAGTATTTCTGTCACGCTGGAATTTATATACCAATAGGAAGGGAACACAAATATGGAGAAGTCACCTTAGAGATGGAGTGCTCTGGCCTTGCACAAACACACAAATCACCGTGCCGAGCTCACAGGAGAAGAGTAAAGCCTTTTCTAGACATCAGTTGATGACAATTGATAATCTATGGATGAAATGTTTGAGTGCATAAGCAAGTATGAAACTCAGCAGCAAGGTTCCTGAAGGTACAACTTGATATGACATTCTAACCTGGAAGAACAATTGTGGGGACATATTAAGCACAGTTGACGCAGAAGAGGATCCAAAAGGGCCAGAGCTGATGCCTTACACACAAGGTTGGAAAATGGGGAGACCCAGCACAGACACTGACATCCAACACATGTAGATAGTACATGTAGTAATTCTGCACATGGCAAATTATAAATAGGTATGAGAAATAAGCTGCAGGTCGTTCTCATTAAGGGGATGGGCGTGATCATCTTAAACAAATCTTTCATTAAGAACTAAAAAAATTCCTCCAAAATTAATTAAATATGGACGGTAGAACTAAGTGACTTCTCTCTCTGCTTTGCCATCAAAAGTCTGGTGCCCAGAGTGTGTAAAGGCACAAGCAGCAGATCCCTTGCAGAATTCTGTCTACACAGGACTGAGTTTGGTCTGGGTACACTGCATTCCTCTAATATTTAGGCAAGATAATTAAGGTCAACAGCAAAAAAACCAGAACCATATGAAATCTTTGTAATGATCGCACAACGAGAACGTAGAGATGAAATAATATGAGTTAATCTTAAAACTATTCGGTTTACCCTTCTGGATTCCTGGGTCCAATATTGCACATACACGCTCCTCTTCCACACTTCTATTTCCTTTCCCCTTTTCTGACAGTCTCCTGCAGCTCCAGTGTTATTGTATGCTATAAAAAATATTTTACTCATGCAATTGCAATGCCTTTTAACTTTCAAGCTCAGTAGGGAAAAATATGGAGGTGTTTAATTCTCCAGTTTTATATTTTTTTCATGGGAAATGAAAGTCAAAATCTGAAAAGTAGCAACTTGCAGTAAAACATTATTTTTCTTCTTTTCCCAATATGTCTAAATGGTATCAAGTTCAAATACTTTATTACAAATAATCCTAGCCAATTTAAATGTCCAATTTCTCAATAAAACATGAATCAGGAAAAGTCAATATCTTTGCAAATGTGATTCCAAATTTTGCCCTCAGATAGTCTAACTAAATTTCCACTCACTTCAGTGTGAGTTATAAAAAGTACATCTGAGGGAAGAGTTTGGCCCATGAAACTTAAAATGATTGTAGAATAAGTAAAATATTTCTCATGCTTATGATTATATAGTAGCTATGGAACTTCCAAAAGGAAGACATTAAAAATCCATAATGCAGCAAATTTAATTTAAAATATAGCAAACTTATATTAACTACATAGCATAATATAATTAAATTAATTAAAATATAGCATAATATAGTAAATTTAATAAGTTGTTGGGTGGCTCAGTTGCTTAAGCATCTGACTCTTGATCTCAGCTCAGGTCTCAATCACAGGGTCACGAGTTCAAGTCCTGAGTTGGGCTCCATGCTGGGTGTGGAGCCTCCTTAAAAAAAATTGTTAATTTAACTAGCTTTGAAGAGTTTTAACTTATTTTTAAAGAACACACGGAATAAAAAGTGCTTTATTCATTCATTTAAAAATATTTATTCAGGAGTTAAGATGGTGGAGGAGTAGGGGACCCCTTTTTGAGCCAGTCCCCTGAGTTGAGCTGGATAGGTACCAGACCAGCCTGGATGTTCAGGAAGATACATCTGGATCTCTACAAATGAACATCTCCAGCGCTGAGTATTGAGGTACGAAGAGGGGAGCCGTGAAACTGGGCACACATATCGGAAGATAAATGGAAGGGGGAGGAAGCTGCTGCGTTTGGGCGCCGGGAAGCGGTAGCCACCTGCACGGGGGAGCGGGTGGACTCACTGACCGGCACCCGGGAGACAGCAGACTGAGACCGTGAGCAGGGGAGCACGCCACCAGACTTCTCACAGAGCTCCGGTGCGCTCACTGGAACCAGACTGAGACCGTGAGCCTGGAGCGCAGGGGCGGCTGGCAGCTGGCGGTGTTAGAAACACAGAGAGAGACGAGCCGGCCCTGGAAGTGAGGGCTGGGACGCCGGGTGTGGGGCGCACATCCCGGGACGCTGCAGGGTTGAGCAGCACCAACAGTAACAGAGTTAAAGTGGCCAGAACATTCGTGGAGAAAGGTCCGTGATCCCTCTGTTCTGTGACAGAGGCTGAAATTCGGCCGCTGCTGCTCTGACTCTCAGAAGAGGCACAGCAAACCGCCAGGGAAAGCCGCCAGAGAACAAAAGCCTGGAAAGACCGGCTCAGGGAGTGCCCATCCCATCCCGCTAGGGGACACACGGAGTCTCTACCCAAACAAGGGTTGCCTGAGTCGAGCGGCAGGCCCCTCCCCAGAAGGCAGGTGAAAATCAAGAAGCTCCCATCCCCAAGATCCCTATAAAACAAGGCCACTGCCCAAGTCCCTGTCAATAATTTGGGCTCTGGACAACCCTGCAACCTCTCCTCATCAGAATGACAAGAAGGAGAAGCCCCCCCCAGCAAAGAAAAGACAGTGATTCTGTGGCCTCTGCCACAGAAATAATGGATATCGATGTGACCAAATTATCAGAAATGGAGTTCAGAGTAACAATGGTCAAGATGATGTGTAGACTTGAAAAAAGTATTAACGAAAATGTTAATGAGAATATAGAATCTCTAAGGGCGGAAATGAGAGCGAATTTGGCAGAAATTAAAAATTCTATGAGCCAAATGCAGTCAAAACTAGAGGCTCTGATGGCCAGGGTGAATGAGGCAGAAGCCTGACTCGGCAAATTGGAGGATGGGTTAGTAGAAGAAAAAACTAAAATAGAATCTGGACTCAAAAAAATCCACGCACAGGAATGTAGGTTACGGGAGATTACTGACTCAATGAAACGTTCCAATATCAGAATCATCCCCAACGGGGTGGAGAAAAACAGAGGTCTAGAAGAGATATTTGAACAAATTGTAGCTGAAAACTTCCCTAATCTAGCGAGGGAAACAAACATTCGTGTCCAAGAGGCAGAGAAGACCGCTCCCAAGCTCAACCACGACAAACCTGCACTTGGTCTCCTAGAATCTTGGTTGGGTAGCCCCTGGCAAGCCCCTTAGACTCTCAGTTTTCTCGTCTGGAAAATGGACCTAATAATACTTACTTCAAAGGAATGCTGTAACATTTAATTGATGTTTGCAAAGCCTGCTGAGATCTACAGATGAAAGGCCTTGGAGAAGAATACAACAAGATTATTATACAGGAGTTAATCCCTTCATCAGCCTTTGGGAATTCTTTGTGTTTGTTCAGTCTGTACCCCTTTTGGGGGACGTTTGACTGCACTTCCAGATGCAAAACATTCTTCTAGGAACAAACAAGTGGTTCTTGATTTCCTGCTCACCCTCTGGGACTTTCTGAATTCACATCATCCCAGGACTACTACCTTCTCTCTTCTTTCTTTCCCACTCCTGGGGCAGAAGCCTTGCTCCACACCTGATCGGTGGTCATCATCCTCTCACCCTGGAGCATGATGTGAGGGAGAAGAAGCTGATCCATTAACTTCAAAGACAGTATTTTCTGCTTTTTTTCATGCCCAATATTGGATATCAGTGACAGCTTCTTAGCCCCTCAGAAAACATATCTCTCTCGTCTGGAATCTGATACTCTTCAACTCTTCATTCTGAGAATGAGACAAATGTTCTTGGCCTGTGATTCCATAGTTTGAAGAGTGGGACCCCATTGGAGTCTGATAATTGCCTTGATTTTATCATTGATTTGCTTCTCTCAGCCTTTCCTTTCTTCAGATTCCTCAACTATTAAATGAGTGTAATAATTCTATTAATTTTCTCAAACATCTGTCCTGAGGAGTTAATGAGCTCATGCAATCGAAAGCACTGTCTAAACTCTAAAGATGTGTAGATAAAAAGAAGTGAAGTAGAGAATTATCTAATCTGTAATGCAGGAATCAATGGACACAACCAACACTCATAGAAACAGATTTGGAGTGGGAAGTAAAGTCATTAAGATTAACCCGAGTTGGACCTCATAGATATATATAGAACACTACACCCCAGAACCAAAGAATACTCATTCTATTCTAATGCCCATGGAAGATTCTCAAGAATAGACCATGTTCTGGGAAACAAAACAGGTGTCAACTGATACCAAAAGACTGAAATTATCCCCTGCTTATTCTCAGACCACAACACTCTGAAATTGGAACTCAACCACAAGGAAAAATTTGGAAGAAACTCAAACACTTGGAGACTAAGAACCATCCTGCTAAGGAATGACTCGATAAATCAGGAAATCAAAAATCAATTTAAGCAATTTATGGAGACCAGGAGAATGAAAACACAACGGTCCAAAGCCTATGGGACAATGCAAAGGCAGTCCTAAGGGGAAAATACATAGCCATCCAAACCTCACTCAAAAGAATAGAAAAATCTAAAATGTAGTTTTTATATTCTCACCTCAAGAAGCTGGAACAGCAACAGAGGGACAGGCCTAATCCACGCACGAGGAAGCAGTTGACCAAGATTAGAGCAGAAATCAATGATTTAGAAACCAGAAGTACAGTAGAGCAGATCAACAGAACTAGAAGCTGTTTATTAATTCTCTCTCTTTGAGAGATTTAATAAAATTGACAAACCGCTGACAAGACTTATCCAAAAGAATAGAGAAAGGACCCAAATTAATAAAATTATGAATGAAAAAGGAGAGGTCACAACCAACACCAATGAAATTGGAAGAAGTATTAGAAATTTTTATCAACAGCTATATGCCAATAAATTAAGCAATCTGGAAGAGATGGAGGCCTTCCTGGAAACCTATAAACTACCAAGACTGAAACAGGAAGAAATTGATTTTTGATTTTATTTTATTTTATTTTTAAAGATTTTATTTATTTATTTGACAGAGA
>NW_024423453.1:14617054-14765883 GCF_017311325.1 Ursus maritimus
GGGGGAATGGTATAGACTGGTGATGGGTAGTAAGGAGGGCAAGTATTGCATGGTGCACTGGGTGTTATACGCAACTAATGAATCATCGAACTTTACATCGGAAACCGGGGATGTACTGTATGGTGACTAACATAATATAATAAGAAAACATTAAAAAAATAAAAAATAAATATAAAAATATTTATTCATACCAACATCACTTCTTTCAAAGGACAAATATTTCCTATCCCAATAATAGTCCATATGACATTTAGCTCTAATGTAAAATCTGAAAAATTTCTAAGTATTGACTCTATTAAGAAAGAACCTTTTTGATCCATACAATATCTTTAGTTGAAATCATAGGAGTCAAACCCTGGTTCTAGGAAGAATAGACAGTGACAAATAGTAAATAGCTAAAATAACTAAATAAAACAAACCGGCTTCATTTTTTGTTTTGTTTTGTTTTAGACCTTTAGTGACACGACCTCAATACGTTTAATCACTCTGATTCTCCTACTCTGGAAACAGTTCTGCCAGCATCTGCTCTTGAAATACTGACTCCCTGCTGAACAGATGCCTTAGATTTCTTTCTTTCTTGTTTTGCGTCTTCCCATAGGACGGGTACTATCCATAGTTTAGACCCTCAAAGCTCTACATCCGATTTTGCTACTCTCGCTCCTCTTCGCTTGAATACATTGTAGACATCACTGCTAGATTAATATTCCTTAAGTATTACCCTGACATTCTCTTTCTTCAAAACTTGAATGGTTCCACATACCAAACCAACTGGATATTCAAAAAATCCTTATCCTGAAGTCAAAAGGCAGTCCATAGCGTTGTTCCATCTCACCATTCCAACCTGAACTCCCACTCTTTCGTTTAGACTCCTCGTTCAATCAAATTCACTTATTGTCTCTTTCCTCAAACTTTATCTCACCTGGCTCAATACTGTGCTTACCTTTTTACCATCGCCTGAGATATCTTTTTCATTACTAACTTCTTGTTTAATTTCTACCATCCTTCACAGTCCAATTTACGTTTCATCTTTTCCATGAAACCATCTCTGATCACCCAAATTGAAAGTGATCTCTCCTGCTTTTATAGAGCCATAGTTCTTGTTGTCTGTTCATTAATTTGGCACTTAAAAATCACTATCTTGTATTGTTAGGTTTGTGTGTGCTGGGGCAGGGGGGCATTTCTTTCTCATACCTACCTAAACAGATTTTAAGGTCTTTGAAGGTGGATACTGCGTCTTATATTTTATATCCTTATTTATCTAGCATCCCACTTTAAAGGTAGTGCTACAGTACAGAGTGACCCACGTCATACATGACATGCCTCTAAGGGCTTTAGTCGGAACAGAGTCGGTGACAATGGCTCCCTCCGGGGCTGGGCAGTGCACAACTTGTGTGACTGTAAATGGCAACTGACTGGTATACAGGATAAAATTAACATTTATACATGTTTTCTACTTTTCTTGCGTCATTTCTCTAATTCTTTATAACAAAAGTTTCTCAAGAGTTGGTGGACTCCTTTGACTTCTTACTCTGGAAGAGTAGCAGAATTGGCCACCTCAAAATATGTGTTTTGGTCATAAAGGATTGTTTTAAGCTGCTTATTTTCGAGAAACAGCAGACCCAGGAGAAGCTCTGAAAATAGAGGAGAAGTTATCCTCTGCAAAGGTAATACACAATTATAAAGGACATCTTCATTTGTAGGATGTCTCCCTTTAGGCGTCAGGAGGACAGGGTGGTTTTAAATCATAAGAAACTTATTTATGGAGAAGCAGTGACTAAAATCCACATAACGAACTCTACTCCTTACCGTGCTTTTCCCGCTAACCTCCCATAACTGGCTTCTTCCCTCCTCCCTCAACATCTTTTGTCTTTAGCTGAAGATGGTATTTAAGATGATGGCTTGGGCCACCTGGAGGAATTATTCAGCTTTCCACATACATATGTGAGAGACGTACATGTTAATAAACTTCTGTTTGTTTTTCTTTTTTTAATCTGTCTTTTATTACTGGGGGTCTCAGGCAAGAACTCAGAAAGATATTATTTATCCTCTCCTATAATTCTGGTGACAAAGAAGGGACCCATTGGTACACCCCACTTGCTCCAAAGCCTGCAGAAACATACTAAAATTATTAAGACGTTGTTTGGGCAAGAATCGATTCAGATTGGGCAGCCTCGAATGGGAAGTGGTGAGCAGTGCTTCAATGATAGGAGGGGAGAGAAACTTTTTATAGAGAAATGGTGGACACAAAGTAATGAAATCATTGATTGGCAATAGCTTCAAGCCTATTTGGCTGCTAGTGATTGCTTGTCCTCGGTGTTTTGATTTTGTAAGCTTGGGGCATTTACAGACTTAGATATTGGTTTGTTTCTGTAGGCCACTATGGCATGGGAGCCACATCAGTCCTATGGTCTCCTTGTTTAACTAGTTTAACGATGGGATCCTGGGAAACCAGCAGAAGCCTGTGAAGGATAAGAATTCTTACCAGAGTCAGCTCTTGGAGATCAGTGTCTGTAGGGTGCAGTCCACAGAGAAAGGTTACATTTTATTTGGACCTTTCTTTTTCAAATTCAAATTAGCAGGAAAGAAACATTTGTAAGAATTCGTTCTGTGAATTGTGACTCTTCTGCATGTGGTTTTGGGGTGTCTGGTGGTTATTGCTCCTTTCCCTTCTAGGGATAGCTAGTGTTTTCCTGTTTATCTAGATCTGTGTCCTACCAACTGTTACCAGCTCAGAAATTGTCTTGCTTTCTTCTGGCTGTCCTTGGGAGTGGCCCTGGATCCTGGGGGGACTGCTTCTTTTGTATCTTCTTTGAGAATGCCTTTTACATCTATGGTTAAGTCATAAAAAGATTATTGGTTTTGATTTTGAGTCACCTGTAGGTATACTTTTGTTTTAAAAGATAAAGGGGGAAAAAAAACTTTTAAAAGGGGTTCGGTGCTAATCAGGAATATTTATTGTTTGTACTGGCTGAAACCTGGTAATAAGATATTTGAAAGGATTTTTTTATAAGAAGCTTTATGATTAGAAGTTGGCCTAACTGAAGTTGATATTCAGAGCCTGATTGGAAATTTTTGGGGAGGCATGAAGGGGGCTTCTCTTGTAAGCTGAAATAGAACTACATACCCAGAAGGAAAGAAAACAGTCTGAAGTTTTTGTGGAATGATTTATTAAAATATTTCAAAATAATACACGATTCTGAATCTAAAACAGAAGAGTGTTTTGATTTCCATCTTAGTTGGAAATCTTCGGTCAAAAAAAAAAGGGAATTGAAGAAAATGTAGTTGAGTGGGTGAGTCAGCCCTTTGATATTATTCAGACTGCAGACATTGTAAAGGAACAGGGCACTGGAAACAGAACTGACCAGCACTCAAGAAAAAGAAGGAAAATTTACATAGTAATTACCCAGACCTCAGATACTAGGCTCCAATACCCCAAAACTCCTTCTGGGAGGAAACGACATCCTTTCTCTGTGCCTTTGAGATAAATTTTCTACTGTCTTCTCTGGGACCTGAGAACCATATCTAGGAAATGCAAACTGTAGGGAGATGGTTCACATCGTAAGGAAAAAAAGAGGGAAGGGCTATTTGGAAACTAGATAAATGGAAAATCGAAGTCTCCACAAATATTAGTAAAAAGCTTTAGCCATCTGAGCAGGTAACTTCAAATTAATTCATTTGCCAGAAACACAATTTGGATCCAATTGTTCTTTATTTATAAGCTAGTGAGTTTTTTATTATTGTACCTGTCTCATGACTAAAATTTTAAACGAAAGCTGTAAGATCTCCTCCCCTATATGACCATTATAAAAAGCATAAGGCTGAGTCAAGAGACTTGATTTTGTCAATAGCTAACAGGATGATCTTGTAAATGCCACAGAATCTCACATCAAAAGGGCCCACTGAGTACCTGCAACCATCCCAGTTAAATTCAGAAGGAAATGAATGAAGAAATAATACTAAAAACGGAACAGAACACAAAACTCAGGAAGGAACAAGAGTCAGATTCTCATGAGTCCTCTTATTAGCAATATCACACTCAGCAAAACAATGAACAAAATCTTAAAACAGGTAACTGATCAAGGAAAAGAGAACTGGACCTAGAATTTTATAGCCAACCAAGTTGCCATGCAAACCTAAAAGCAAATAAGGACATTTTCAAATGTAGATGGATTCACAACATTGCCCCCAAAACTGAAAGATTCTGAAAGATGTGATCCGGCAAGAAGAGAAATGAAAGTAAGTTGACGCAGTGATATAATTAACGGTGACGAGCAAAAAATAAGTAAATTTGCACCATTATGGATTGTAAAACTCCAAAAATCAGTTCAAATATCAACCTTGACCTATAATTCCAGACATTGTTGATACGGCAAACGAGAGGTATATATATATATATATTATGTGTGTGTGTGTGTGTGTGTGTGTGTGTGGAGGAGGCAGAGGAAAGCAGAGGTGAGCAAAAGCATGTTAAGGTTTGGACCTAATTTTGGTTGATTGGCTCTAGATATTATTGGAGAAAAAGTTAGGTATATGTGTTAAAATTTTCAGGATATTCTGAAGAAGTAGAAAAAGTTAAAGAAATGAAGGGGGGAGAATAATAAAGAGAAAACACAAAATAAGAAGAAAAAGTCAAAACATAGAATTACCATCAATATAAAGGGGTTTAAAATAATCTGTAAGATGTGGACGCAACGCAGATGTCCAACAGACGATGTTTAAACAAAATGTGGCATAAACATACAATGGAAAACCATTCAGCCTTAAAAAAGAAGGAAATTCTGACAACTGCCACATGGATGACCCTTGAGGACATTATGCTAAATGAAATAACCCAGTCACAGGAAGACAGAGACTATATGATTCTACTCCTATGACCTATCTAGAATAATTGAATTCTAGAAACAGAAGGCGGTTGCCAGGGACTAGGGGGAGGGAGATATGGGGAGTGTTCTTTAATGGGTATAGGGTTTCATTTTGCAAAACTAAAAAATTCAACAGATTTGTTGTACAACAATGTAAATATTCTTAACATTACTGAACTATAGACTTACAAACAATTAAGATGGTTAACTTTGTTATGTGTTTTTATCACAATTAATTTTTTTAATTATTAAAAAGAAGAAAAAAACTATGAGATAGAGTCAGTGATTGGACTCAAAAAATAAAAGCCAAAGCATAGCCCTCTACAGCATAGCTTCCCAGAATCCCTCTTGCAGGGACACACAAGCTAAACTTGTGTGTATACTAATGTATACTAATTAAAAAAAAAACAACAACCTGAAATTATGTCACAAGGACTGAACATATTGAACAACACAATAAAATTAAAAATGAATAATAATCAAATTATTTAGAACTTGCCAACAAGAAAGAAAGCCCCACAAAACAAAAACCCACAGGGTGTAAACAAAGTGGTACTTAATTGAAAAGATATACAGCCTTGATTATTTAAAAAAATAAGAAGTATTAAAAATAAATGAACTACATCTTTTAATCAAAAAACAATGGAGTGGAAAAAGCAAAACAAACCCAAAGAAAGTGGAAGGACAGATACAACAATAGTAAGAGAATAAATTAATAAAACAGAAAACAACAAAAGAAGGAATAAATTGATTAAAACAAAAAAAATGGTATTTAAAAAAACTAATAAAAAAGACAAATTAAGGGCAATTATAATCAAGAAAGATGTGAGGATGCAACTAATAACAATTGGGCCGTAAAAGGGACCATTAGTGATTCAAAATGTTTTATAAAATGACCAGATTTCAGTTACTACCATCAGTAACAAGGCACCAGAGACCTCGGACAACTTCTACGTGAATCGGATCGTTTTCCGGGAAGATATAAATCACCCAAACGGGAAGTAGTGGAAAACCCAATAGAACAACAACAACATAAGCTCCATAGATAATTTACAGAAGGCACCTGGCTCGAGACAAATTTAAGATCAGAGAGCCCACAATCCTCCTTTCATATGAACAGATCCATAATTTAGAAAAATATTAAATCTAGTCGTCTAATCTCACAGCCTCTAATATTCTGAATTAAAAAGTGGACAAATAATACCACAAGAAAAGAACAGTTCTATTTCACTTTTGAACATGAATTAATGCCTCAATGATATGTTAATACATTAGCAAATAAAATTCCACAGTGTATTAAGACAATACCTAACAACAGGCCAGATTTAAAATAGACCACAAGGATGATGCAATATTAGAAAATCAATTGTTTTGATTCCCTATATTAACAAGTTAACAGAAAAATAATTTAATAGTTGCCCCGAAGTTTTCAAATAAAAGCTAACAGCTGTTAATCTTTTGTTTTTAAAGATTTTATTTATTTGTCAGAGAGAGAGAGAGAGAGAGCACAAGCAGGGGGAGCAGCAGAGGCAGAGGGAGAAGCAGGCTCCCCACTGAGGCAGGGAGCAGGATGTGGGACTTGATCCCAGGACCCTGGTATCCCCTGAGCTGAAGGCAGATGCTTAACTGACTGAGCCACCCAGGCATCCCATCTATTAATCTTTGAAAAGAAAATTATTAGCAAATTAGAACTCAAAAGAAATGTCCAGAATCTGAAAACAGATATAAACCAGAAATTAGGAGCAAATACCATGCTTGAGAAGAAACATTAGCAGTCATTAAGAGATCAATGTTGAAATCCACCTGCCTGAATTTGAACCCAACAGCCCTACTTCCTAGCTGTTGGATTTGTATCTCGGGCATCAGGGAGGGAAAAAATGGATGTGACCATCTTCCTTATTCTCCCCTTTTCTTTCTCTAGTTGAATAGCTCTCTCCTCTCCCCACCCCCACCCTAAATTCTCACAATAGCCTCTTTCTATATAGCATATGAGGGGAGGAGGGAGCAGAAATTCGGTCCATGTGTCTGTGCTCTGATTTGTCTGCTTTGAGGTTGATTTTCTTTTTTTCTTTTTAATAATTTTTTATTATATTATGTTAGTCACCATACAGTACATCCCTAGTTTTTGATGTAAAGTTCCATGATTCATTACTTGCGTATAACACCCAGTGCACCATGCAATACGTGCCCTCCTTAATACCCATCACCGGCCTGAGGTTGATTTTCTTAAGGACCAATTCTTCTTTACGTGAGTTGCCTCTGTTGCAAAGGACTCCCTCCCTACTGAGGGGCCATTTTACTGCCTGCAGCACTCACATGGGGCTCACCTGCCAATAGAGATCTCCAGGTTGGGTGTGCAAGAGCTCAGCTGAGGGACCAGCTGGACAGTCCCATGGCCTCAGTTTCCCTTTGCTACTCTCCATGCTTTTCCAGGTAAAGCCACAGGGAACCCCTGGAGTCCTCTTCCAGATACTCAAAGGCTCACGGGGAAATAGGATGTTGGTGTGGCTTTTCTAGAATATAACTTTGGACTCACACAGACTACACCCTGGTCCCTCCATGACCAGCAAGGCTGAGTTACGACTATAGCTATCCCCTTTTCACAAATCTTCAGACAAGAATCTGGCTCTACTCTTTATGTTTAAGCACACCCTTAAATTTCTATAGACATACATCTCTTCACCACCCCCCAACCTTTAGGGATGAGAACAAAATGGTGTACTCGTAAGCATATCGAACACTTTCCAGTACGTACCCTCTGTTTCTAAATTCCCTGTTTCTCTGGTTGGTAAAGACTGTCAAAGCAGGTTAACCTTACTGGCTCCTGTGGTCAGACTGGAAATCTCCTGCCAAGGACTTCTTTGAACTCGACCTCAGAGAAATTAGTAACTTTGTTCTCCACAGAGATCTGTCTCCACTGTTAGCCTTACACTATATGGAAACCTCGAGAGACAAGACAGATTTCAATCATCTAACATAGCTATGCATAAAAGTGAAAACTTTAAAATTACAAGAGGAAAATATAGAAGAATATCTCCGTGACTTTGGGGTAGAGAAAACTGAAAGACTATTTTTTAATGTAAAACATTGAAACAATGGAGCACATCAAAATGTAAAACTTCTGACCCATTCAAGAAACCATTACAATATTCAAAGACAAACTGTGGGCTAAGAAAAATATTTGCAATATAGATAACACGACATACCGGCAGAAAAAGACAAATACCTAAAAGAAAAGTGGGCAAAAATGAAAAAGTAAATAAAAGTAAAAATGTAAATGGCCATTGAAAAGATGGTGAATTTCTGTAGTCCTCAGGAAAAGACAAATTGAAGCCCCAGTGGGATCACATTTTTAGTCCCATCAGTGAGGCAAAAACTCTGAAGGCTGAACAAGGCCCCCCGCGTTGGCAAGGTGTGGGGTGCGGTGCTCTCACACTGCACAAAGGTAAAGTGTGAGATCCACTTTGGGGAGAAATTGGGTAGTATGTGTTAAAACTAAATATGGGCATACTGTTTTACTCAGCAGCTCTGCTTATAGGGAGGTTCCCACTCTTACGGAAACACTGGCCCATATGCTCGGGGAGAATTGTAAAAGAATGTTGTCACAATATTCATTGTAATTGCAATTAGAAATTCAAATATGATATAGTCACAGATAGAGCAGTTAAAATGAATCAGCTAGATCCGTGTGTCTCAAGATCCGCGGGTCTCAAATACATAATGTTGAGCAATAAAAGCAACCCGCATAATTTTCTACTCAGTATTATTTACATAAAAATAACAGAACACCCCAAACTATGCTGTACATTTTTATGGATACTTATATGTAAGTAGACGAGATTGAAGTTCTGAAAAACACACATTATAAATGCATAAAATGGCTTGTCTCAGCGGAGGGAAGGGGGAGACTGGGATCAGAAGTGGTTTTTAAAGGTATTTTAGCTTTAAACACAGTGTTCTAGTTTTTTACAAAGAGAATGGATTTTTGCATCACTCATTTAATTTTAAAAAATAAAAATGAAGGAAAAAGGAGAATAGACTTTGAAGCTTGAAAGATTATGCCCTGGCTTCCAGGTCCACGTGGAAAACTTTTTTCTAATGTATGAAAATCAGTTTTCTTTTTTACTAAAAGGGGTTACTACTATATAGAGATACATATGCAAAGTATATGGAGATATATGTATAGAGAGAGTATTGGATGATTTAATGTTTATAACACACAGAGCACTATGTTTATAAGCCGGTACTCAAAAAAATGCCAATTTTCTTTCCATTCAACGACAACAGAGCATGCACAATGGTGCTTAAAGACTTTCATGAGAGTGCACCTAATTTGTGAGTTCACAGTCCATATTTAATCTATCCGAAAAACACTCGACCAAGGGGATGGGAGAGAACTCAAGCCCTAAATTCAGACATGATTCATTAACCTGTATACAGCCTCAACTGCTCTTTAAAACTCATTTGACAGCTTTGAAACACTTTATTTTCCCCAAAGGAACTGAAACATTATTACACTAATTACCTTAGAAAATGAGGGAAAAGAACCAAAGGTCTTTAAACAAACATTTTTTTTTTGCCTCTTTGACAAATATTTCTAGGCACAGTAAAATTAAATATCCCATTGTAAAAAGATAAAGTGCCCCCAATTGGGATATTACTTTCTGAATAATCCTGTGGATATTCCCAGTTTGAGCACCAAACCGTAACTCACTCTTCGAGGTTTGTTAGAATCGTAAACTGCCAGAGTACAGTTTTATGAAGGACAGAAGGACCTCAGACTGAACTTGCCCAATTAAACAGATTAAATTTTAGCTGTGAATTCAGGCCAGGGACATGCATTATTGTTTTACTACAGAATAAACATAAATTTACCTATGCAGTGAAGCTTGCAGCTGATGAAATTCTTTTTCCCAATTTTCCCAATGGAAACGTTTATTTATTTAACTCCATTTATAAAGTTAAAAAGGAACCAAATGCACCTAACATAGAAAAATGAAGAAAGAAACATCTGTAACTCAGAAAGAAACATTTGGGACTAAATGGATTCTTAGTTATTTGTGACCTATTTTAATTTGAATTAGATGCAAGCCCAGAGGTACATAATTCCACAGAGCAATAAAATCCACCTTTAAAATATAATGTACCAGTGCCCAAGTAGCAATGGAGATAATACGTCTAAAAAAATATTTGGCCTTAAAAACTGTATGTCCAAATGCAATTAGTGATGCAAGATAAAAAAAAAAATTTGGCTTAAATCAACCCATATATTTTCTTTTAAAAAAGGATAATAGTCTGAAAAAAATGAGACTAAATTGATATTTGTAAAATCTTTGACAATTTGGGGTCTGAGGGAGGAAGGAGGACAGAGGTGTTACTTATAAAGATTAAGTGTTATTATATCACCTTGAGTTTGCTTTGTCCTTGATTCAAAAATTAGTCATTTGCCTTACACAGCTTAAGGTATCATAAAGTCGTTAACACTTCACCTTGTGACAACTTTATAAATATGGAAAAATAAGTTACCATCTTTCTGCAGTAATTGCCACATGATCTAAATGGCTTGTAAGGAATGTTTGCAAGAATAATACACTGGATATAAAATTTGTCCATCGACATCGCAAGAATTCTTAATGCACGTGTAATAAAAATGGCTATCAATGAGCATTTGCACAATGTAAAACTTCTTTTAATACTTTTCCCCTCGAAGATGTACAGAGATAAATAGATTTAATCCCCCTCAAGAAACACTTCTACCTCTTGGTAATAGTGCAAGTTACAAACATTCTATCTCAAAAAAACATAGGGTCTAAAGGTCTATGATTCACTTTCTTGGGGGGATTTTCATGGCATTCTAATGCCCAGAGACCCATGAGATGAGCTAGAATGGACCAAACCTTTTTGAACAAACGTGTAATGATTTGGGGCTTCACCTGGGGGTCTCTCTCTTGTGCATATCCATATAAAGCACACATGCATTGACTCAAATGACCAGGTTTGAGGAATCAAAAGCAGGAAGAAAATTCTAGTAGTTTCCAGATGCTGTTATAATCAAATCTGAATTACCCATCGGCAAGTACCTCTTGCCAGGGAGAATAGTCATGAATCTGGACAGATAGGACACCTGGGCCCCAAACCAAAGCAAATTCCCTCCCCCAGCAAGGCCTAATGTCGCTATCCATACAGAATGGCCTTCCTTCCCCATGCTGACTCTCGGCGGCATGGCCTCTACGACCTTTCCAGTGTTATTTGCTACTAAACCTCCACAGGAACCCTATCCAGCAGTCAAACTGACCTTCACCTTGTGCAAACACACCCGCTGCATTCGTGCTACACCTGGAGTGCGCTACTCGCTTTAACTGGAATGTCTCCTTTCACTGCTCTGCCTTTCAATTTGTTTACCCTTCAAACCTAAACATTAAAACAAAACACAGAACCACAGACCCATACACACATATACCCTTTACCTCCTCTTTGACGCCCTCCATGGTCGTCTCAGGAAAGTGAAGTTTGTCTAAGCTGAACATCAGATGCACTCACCCATCTGGTCTCTTTTACTTGCAGCCTTTCTGGACTTTGGTTCTAGGTCCTTTCTCTTCAAGCATGGCAAGCCACTGTGGGAAAAGGGCCAGAAATGGGGTCTAACAGAAGGGGCCTGTCTTATTCGCATTCTCGGAGCTACAAAGTTCTTTCTATAACTCAGTTTCTTCAGTTGCAGAACAAGGGAATTGGGCCCATGAATCTCTAAGATAACTTTGAATTCTAGAAATGGATCATTCTAGCACGTAACCTGAATCTGTAAGTCTTTATTTCTTGATTTCCTATTCTTTCCTCATTGTTTCAGTTTGCCAGGGCTGTCGTAACGACATGCCACAGTTTTCTGCTACCCTTGCCTTCCATCACTTAAGTATAATTGACAGTTGGTAGTAATCTCCTGACTCAAAAGAATGTCATGAAAACAATATAATAAGAAAGATTTTAAAGTACATCGGAGGCTATTTATCAGGCCCTACCAATAAATAGGAGCTAAACTACTCACATTTCAAAAACATTTTGGCCCTTTCAGACTATAATACTGTGGATGTAACATGCCCTTGGTATATGGATCCTGATATTAAGCCTAACCCTAATGATACTTAATAACAAAATCCCTTTGAAAATCTGATCCTCTATGAAAAACAAGTGTCAAGGTATTGCATTTCTTTTTCCAAGTCGATTGCCTCCTTTTAATCTCTCGGAATTTGTAAAATGCAATATCTTTTGGAGCTAATCTGGTGATGAAGATTGGAGAGTGGGTTTAAACCAGATATGAAGTACATTTCTCGTGTAATAAATGTAACATTGATGGATTTTTTAATAAACTTATTGTCAGAATGCTATGGTTTCTGTCTTTCATCTCTTTTCTAAACCATTCAAGCTCATCTCTGAGATTGTGGAGTTAGTAAATCCACATTAAGTTCTACACCTAGAGAAACCTAGCCAAGACGCGTACCGGTGTCTGCCAGTGCTCCTACAGCCTCAACCTTTGTAACAACGCAGGCAAATTCTGATGGCAAATTCAGGAAGTGGTGTGAAGCTCTTACTGAAGCCTGCACAGATTGCCAGTGTTTCCTGAGGAAAAAAAATCTGCATTCTGAATCAATTAGTCCAATTCTGCAAATGAATTTCCCCGGGAATTCTGAGGTGCCAGAGAGACTAGATGAGACAGGTAAGAGAGGTTGCTGGGCCCACAAATATGGAGTACCATGGGTCCGGACCCCGATGGTCTAACCTGTGTCTCGGAGCTGCTCTTCCCTTGAATCCTGCCCTTCATCACACGTCCCACCCCATTTCCCACCCCTACTCTTCACTTTCCCACAGAAAACTAAGAGGTGCTTTCTTGCCAAACTCCACACAAGTAAAGTCTGTCCTCTCAGCTGGCTGGCCAAGATACCAGTATTCCTTCAGGCTGTCTTTATTACATCATTCACCCTGGATTCAAAGATGTTCATAAAAAATAAAATACATACTCTCACGTGCTCAAATATGTAACTCGGCATTTCAATTTTACTAACCAAAAAATATGTATTGATCTTTTGAAATGGCTTAAAAGTCACCCATTATTTGAAGTACTAAAAATGTAAGAAAGCATAGGCTTTTGGGGCACCTGGGTGGCTCAGTCGGTTGAGCATCTGCCTTTGGCTCAGGTCATGATCCCAGCGTCCCGGGATCGAGCCCCATGTCGAGCCCCATGTTGGGCTCCTTGCTCAGTGGGGAGCCTGCTTCTCCCTCTCCCTCAATAGCTCCCCCTGCTTGTGCTCTCTCTCTCTGTCAAATACATAAACAAAATCTTAAAAATAAAAAGCATAATCTTTTATTCAAATAGCTGAATTTCCAGTAAATATATTTTATTTTAATATTAAATTATAAAAATCACAGTATCCATGAAACGTTTCAACTAGACTTTTAAAGACCATTGTCCAAATCTGTTTTCAAGTTCTTAAGTAATGATATGCTTAACTTGCTGAAGACAATTTTAAGGCTGATTTTCTTTACTAATTAAAACCTTGCAAAGTTTATTATATGTAACAATTATAAAATTCACTTCCATTCTGCCTTGGTAAAGAGAGGACTTAAAAGTGATCTCTAATTCTATTAATTACATGTAAAGTTACCCATAATTTTTCTTGCTTTCTCTCCTACTCATCTTCAGACTTTTTTTTCTTTTACTAAAAGGCAAAGCACAAAATTGTAACCTCCCCTTCTGGAAGAACTCAAGAGTCAACCATTTCTTACTATTCAACTAGAGAAATTGCTCATCCCTAGATGCAGTGGTACGCTGTAGAAAGTAGTTGTTTATAGATAAGTGTTGTTCTATTTTTAATTCAGTAAAATAAATATTGCTTGGTAATGTATAACAGCAGTGATTACATTTTTTGTTATGTTTGATTCTACAATGAGCAAATATAAATGGTCTTTTTTTAGAAGTAAATTATTCATTAGGTTAGGTCATTTAAACCAGATTTACACAAGATTTTATCACTTTAAAACTAAATTCTTCCTCATTTTCCTTCCAGGCAAAAGGAAGCAATTTCAGTAAATACAGGGCTTAATGCGTGTGCATCTAAACATCCACGCCAAAGGTTCTCCTTACGGGTCCCATGCCTGTGTACCATTCTAGGTTATTTCCCCTGGGAAGCACAGGTCTTCTGGAACGGTGCATTGCTTTCAGACTCAGTGACATTCATCAGACTGCCCAGAACCCAAGGAAAACATGGCTTCCACACATTCAAGTGTAAGAATTTTGTGGGAAATTAATTGCAAAGGTGAACTCATCTGTTACATCAAACTTTTTATTCAATACATGGTTAAGTACTCATTCAATCCATCCTTCTTCAATTAAACTCTTACAAACAGTAATTACAATATTAAATATTAATAACTTTATAGGATTCATACATTAATATGACAGGAGGCATAGCGCTTCTGTAATTGGTTCTAAACAACCCACTGCCATTTCTTCTCTTGTTTTCCTTAAATTCATCTTCTCATGGTCATGTAAGTCTTCCTTCTTTTCTTCTTGTCCTTGATCATTTAAATCCATCAATCGGGAAGAGCCTGTCCATTTCTCTTTGCTAGCCCAAACCTTGCCGTTTCCTTGTAATCATTTTGATTACAAGTACTTTTACATTTATATGGATGTTGCACAATTTTTCATAAATAAAGGAAATTATAGAGGTCTCTGAGAAACAGCATACTCTAACTGAAAATTTGCTTCTTTAATTAGGTTTTACCCTGCTGTCTACAAAGTCAGAGACTGGTTTATTGGTACAATATGATATTTATGTATGATATCTATTTAAGATATTTAAATTTTAAGCTTATGTATGATATCTATTTAAGATATTTAGTTATAAATATCTTAATATTTAAGAAAATTATCAAAGCCCCCCACTTATCTCATTCAAATACTGTACTTCTATTCAGATTAAGACTCAAATATTTTTCACACACCTTCCAAAACGAAGTTCATACCACGTTTCCTTATATAAGTTACTACAGCATATAAACAATTTCTCAAATATCTCCATATATTTGAAACCCAAAATCACTTTGGCTGTACTTTTGAAAGATGAGAATTTTTTTAAAAGATGAGAAATTTTATTTTAAGAAAGATGCCTCCCTTTCTATTCTCTAATTGATGGCTATTTTCATGGCCAAATTTTATACTTTCTCTTTAAACCATTCAATTTCAAATAGAATTTTAGTGTCTTAGTATAGTGATACATACAATTTTATCACCCCCAAAAAGTTTAAACACAAGAAAAATGGTCCCCCAAGAATAAAAACGGATGAATAATTCATTTATCCAAAATCTTGCATCAGTTGTCCATGTGGGGACAGTCCTGTGCAGGTGGCAGCCAGTGGGTATGCCGCTTCACCACCAATCACCACTTGATGCCCACTATGAAGTAGGTCTGCTTCTGCCCCCTCCTTCTTCTCTTAGCCCCCTTATCAGTTCTCCTTGCATCGAACGCACCTCTTTCCACACCTCAGGCCACAAATCCATAAATCAAGGTATTTAGGCTCAGAGTCTTTGTCAAAATCTATAAGATGCCTTTTCTGGACTTTACTCCTTTAGGAACAGAAGGATGGGGGTCAAGAGGAATTGCTCAATGGTCCAAAAGAAGGAAGCACCACAGATTCCCTGGGAGTTCTACTTGACTCCTAACAATTCTTGGATGGACAAATATCCGACCTACGCTACTATCCCGGAGACCCATGATAGGTGACAAGTGTGAAAAGTTGTCACCATCTCTTTTTTTTGTAAATTGTTGGTATTAACATTTTGGATACTTCCCCCTCACTATATCTTTTGCTTGTGTGTCTATGCAAGATATTTCTGTATGTAGGAATTGCAAATGCAAAAGTTTAGCACTTCGGTGCTAAATGTCTCTTAGTTACATTTCAGAGGATTAACTATCTTAAAGGAGGCATGCTATAAATACAACCAAATGAATTTAAAAAAAAAAAGTAAAAATTTTAAAAGGACTGTCAAATTGGCAAAATTACAGACATCTCAATAACTGTCACAATGCCCAGGTGAGGAATTTAATAGTAAGAAATAACAATAAGCATTATTCAGAAGTTGCTATTATTATAAACCTCAGTTCCAGCCTAGTCCTACCTTGCAAAATCTTCTCTCATTATTCATGGCCAGCTAAGAATTTTTGTTTATTTTGCTTGCTGTTGTATCCTTACTGCCTATAATAATATTTGGTACATAGAAGTCACTCAATAAATACTATTGAATAAATTTATGAATGAATAACAAAACAACAAGAGAGGCTAGTATTTATGGAGCACTTACTAGTAAAACACTGGTTGAATTCCCACAGGGACTTTCTCGTTAATCTTAACAAACACAAGAAACTTTTAGATCACTTAGAAAAACTATTCAGATACAAAAAATTGAACCAGAGCACTACCTGAATGATCCAAACACTTCTAAAGGTGTGCACATACATTTACATGGAAAATAATTTATTTTACCTAGATTTACATAATTCAATGAAGTACAAAATAGATGTTTTGCCTAAATTATCTTGTTATTGCTTGGAGTTTCCATACTATTATTTTACTTCATAGTAAACTCTGATTATCAGGTAGAATGTTAAAATATTTAACATAAGGGGCACCTGGGTGGCTTAGTCGTTAAGCATCTCCCTTCGGCTCAAGTCATGATCCCAGGGTCCTGGGATCGACCCCCGCATCAGGCTTCCTGCTGTTTCTCCCTCACCCACTCCCCCAGCTGGTGTTCCCTCTCTTGCTGTTTCTCTCTCTGACCAATAAATAAATAAAATCTTAAAAAAATATATTTAACCTAAATTTTATTGTGGTTGTGGTAGAAAGCATTTGAGATGATGAATGTGAAACATAGAGCGAGAGCTTAGTATACACTAAGGGTACTAAGTGTTCAATAAATGCTAGTTGGGGCGCCTGGGTGGCACAGCGGTTAAGCGTCTGCCTTCGGCTCAGGGCGTGATCCCGGCGTTATGGGATCGAGCCCCACATCAGGCTCCTCCACTGTGAGCCTGCTTCCTCCTCTCCCACTCCCCCTGCTTGTGTTCCCTCTCTCACTGGCTGTCTCTATCTCTGTCAAATAAATAAATAAAATCTTTAAAAAAAATGCTAGTTATTCTTATTATTTCTAAAATATCGTTACCCACGGAGCACTTATAACTATAAGGCAAATCAGTGGTCAAGATTTGTATTTCAATTAAGAATATATGACTGTGATAGTGTTGTACTCTTTTCAAAAGTGATTCATATTATTTATTTGAGAAAAATCTCAAGGACTTTAGCCATGAGTGGCCCATTGTTTTACTCACTGTGTCCCTACAAGTTGCCGAGGGAAGGGGAGAGGACCATGACTGGCTGGAACTCAATGGAGATATGGGCAATCGTTAATAACCCACATAGGTAAATAGGAAACTGAAACGAAAAATGTAAAACAATGTGTAATTTTCCCTTGGAAAGCTTTACTTAGGTGTGGATAAAAGTGTGATGGGCATATGCTGATCCTTCTTTGCCCAAAGATGATTAGAAGAAGCATATGGCCTCCAAACTTGTGGTCAACACTTTGACAAGTGTGCTCAGGAAATATAAAGCACAATACTTAACTTTTGACTTTAAAAGATGTTTCTTGAAGCTGAATTAAATCAAAACCCCCAGAATCTCAACTTTCTTGCCCCTTTAAGATCTATGACCAATGGACTACATTTATATAAATATGTGATAATGACATTAAGGGAATTAATAAGGTAGAGGGAAGAGTCTAGAGTTTGCATCCTCGAGCCAGTGAAAGTGAGATGGGGAAGCTGAAAGGACTGCATTTCAGAAGGGCTCCATCTCTGCTGTCTTTCTGCGAGGCCCCATTTACTCACGTTCCGTAATTTGCCTCTGAATAAGCCAAAGGAGCTATGTTCCCACTTCAAGGGCGGAGAGAGAAAGTCAATCATTCTCTGAGTTTTGTTTTAGGCTCCAAACACCTGCTATCACCTAAGAAGAGCCAGATTCCGAACATGTTCCGGGACATTAGCTTCAAACAAAACTCAGCTTCTAACAAAACTGACGCTGGCATGACTATCCCTGCCTCAGGTAAATTATAGAATAACACTTACTGTTCACCTGACACTCACCTGGGATTGGACCCTACCCTGGACTCCTGAAGGAACACAAACCCTAGACCCCTCTCTAGTATACACCCCTAGCCCCAGATGATGGTGAGACTCACTCTCCTTTCCTTTCCGAGTCTCCCAGACACTGTCTGTCACTCATGCTATCAAATAAACTCTGTTTTCACTTTCTCCAGCTCATGTTTGATTTCTGTCCTGCATGAAGCCAAAGACCCTCTTGGCTGGTCCTAGGGGACCCTCCCCTGGTTGTCAGACCCAGCTTGCCTGCTTCAAAAGCAAGGTTTCTCCTCTTAAACTGAGAGGGTTAATGTTAAAACTAAGGGCTCTTAATGCCCTCTCTCTCTGAATTCTATTCAGGCAACTGAGTTGACTGACTTCCCCACCAAGTTCTTCGAGAGTCTATTAGTAAATGCAAGTTAGTGATTAAATAAAACTGTGAAGAATTTCCAGAGTTCACTTCAATTTAAAATTGCTATTCAAATGTATTTGTTTATGCAAAACACATAAAAATTACTCTGAAAAAGATAATACCAAAATCTCAGAAGGTGAAGAGCTTTAGTATAAACGCCAAACTGTGAAAGATGTTAGGTTATTAAAATACACATCATACCATATCTAGTATTATCTTACGACATTTAATCTTTTACTATTATTAATATTCCTTATATAATCATGACTCTCTTTGTTGATTAACTGACCAAAAATCTATGCCCCAGAGACAAAGCATTTAGTCGCAAGAACCATAAGAAATTTTGGAATCAAACTTTCCTTCCATACTTATGTTTTCCGTTTACTTTAGTGATTGAGACATTACAGACAGAAAATCAAACAAGGAATATCTGATTCATATTCTTGAAACAGAAGCAGAGACTCTTAGATATGTTCATTTCACAACACAACAAAAAGTCCATGACTTTTAAAGCCCTGTGTTCTAAGAGAACGGACATATCTAAGAGAGCGATGTGAATAACGTCTTCAGCAAATCCATGAATCATACTTCCTAGCACTGAGTTGTTTCTACTCGCGGCTCATCAGAACGGCAAAGCAAGTAAAATCAAGAAAATTGTAAACCTGCAAGGAACTCCTGGAAAATTTAAGATAATGTTCAAAAGAACAAAATTAGAGCCAGAACCTGCAAGACCAAACCCCGCTAAGTTTTTATAATGGCAACAAGCTTCCTGGGGTGCTGCTGAGAGTATGTGAAACTGCTGGGCCACTTTTTGGCTAAGTCTTAGGGTCTGCGTCTGGAAGGTGACACCTTACTTTATAAAAATTGCCTTTGACAGCTTTTGTAGTTACATAGCAAAACTCCGCACGGGCGCGGGAAGGGGGTGTCCCCTTGACACTGGGAGGGATGAGGATTAAGGCGAGGATGTGGTCTCACTGCAGGGCATGGGCAAGGTCATATAATGTCTCCTGTACTACATTCTGCTTCTGAGAGATTGAGCTTCACCACTCTCTTTTTTTTCCTGCACAGTCTGGTGTTGATAGGACCAGGACAGTTAGAGATATAAGACCTGGAACAAATCGCATTGACATGAACTCAACGCAAACCACATGTTCACTACTGATTTTGAACTTGTGTTTCTCAAAAGAAATCAAAGACATAATCTACTTTCTTAAACAATTAAAAAGGCCTTTTGTCAGTATTTAAGAGGGCCCTCCACCCTTAGGGAAAATTCTACTCCTCTCCCCCCAATTCCATAATGTTGTTTTCTTTGCCTACACTTTTGATGATGTAAAAAGCATGTTTTTTCTCCTCTAATGTATTTTGACTGCTATGAGCAAATGATTTATGAAGATAAAAACTGGTAACATTTGCCTTTAGAAGTTATTTCAAAACCATTTGACTTTAATTAGTATTTCAAGCTAGTCCATTAATTTCTTAAATCTCAGAAATTACAGGAGTATCATCACCCCCCCACTAAGTTAAGTTTAGGTTGAGTCAGGTCTGGAGAATTTTATTTTTGATCAGCAGAAAGCAGCTTCGGAAAGTGACATTATGCTCTCAGTTGCTACCTCATGTGGAAGAGGCTTTCTTTAAAATAATTTCTCAATTTTATAGCTTTTTTCCTCCATTCTATTCATATATTAAAATAATATTGCCAAGAATGTTGTCTTTCAACCCAGATTTCCTGACTGCTCCTCAGACTCAAAGGTACATAAATAAATACAATTTTAAAAGAACCAACTGTGGGTCCTGGAGAAAGGACACACACTCTGATGCTTTCACCTGACTTTTATGGTCAAGCCTGCCTGCTTTCATTCCCCAAGCCATTTGCCCCATCCCAAGCTTTTCCGCTATACATTATTATAAAGTTCTGTTTTCTTTTACCATGGGAACGTAGACACTTAAGATAATTAATTACCATCATCATTATTTCTTTGACTAATACCAAAAATTACAAAGCAATTTAATACAGAGACTCGTCTTTAAAACCCTTTACAAACCTAAGCTAATTTGCCATTGTAATTCACCAAGAATGGCTATTATCCTCTCTTGATAAAGGGGTAAACTAAAAGGTTAAGTGAAGAGCTTAAGGCTACTGAATAAGTTAATACTATTTCTGGGAGTAGATCACAGGAATGCCAGGTTCCTGCCTTTAAGCTCCAATTAGAATACCATGTTCTTAAGAATGGCCTATTGAAAAGTCTGAATAAAGGCACATTATACTCACGACACTTTCTCCCCTTTAAAAATAACGAAATAAAATCTACTTGATTCACTTCATTTTAAGCATGTTTTTCTGAGTAAATGTTTATTATAGAACAGTCAGCATTTACAGAAATACATAGAGAATAAAATAATCACCACATACAATTCAGAGATAGCCAGTAGTATAATTATGTGTAGATGTACGTTTTCTGTACCTAAATTTACTTTCATTTCACAGAGTTACGAGTATGCTTGAGTTGAGATTTAGAAACGTTTTTTCACTAAAATGTACAGGAGGTGCACAACATTTTCACATCAGCTTAATTTTTTCCTCAATTAAAGCAAAGGCAGTGTCAGTAATGAAGAGAAAATAATCACAATAGAATCAAAGATACAACTTGAGGACAAAGGCAAATGTTTGCATAAGAGGTAGTCTAGAACCAAGAAAACGAAGGCTTTGAATATCAGGCAAAGGAATTTGAGTTCGATAAGTGAAACTGTCACTCACAAACCTGAATGCCCCGATCTGTTAGTGCATGCTTTCTCCCAAAGCCCAGAAATATAAAACACGATGGATAGCAATCACAGTGAACACTGACTGAGAGCTTCCTATGTACCAGGCGCTCCTCCAAAACATGTCAGAGCGGATCCAGATTTTGTGGGATGTCATGCTTAGGCTGTTGTGTGTGTGTGTGTGTTGTTGGGTTTTTGGGGGGGGGGTGGTACATGAAAGAAAAAGAATAAAAAATTAAGACACAAAATTGAGTATGAAAGTGAGAATTTACTTAAATGAAAAAAATACATAATAGATTATAAATTTTTAATAGCTGAGAAACAGATAAGCGCGTTATGTAGCGTATAAATTATACCCCAAAAACAAATTTTGAAAAGCTGATGAAACCACAAACATTCCAAAATCCAGGGGAGAAATATATGATATGTTGGACACACTTCTGTAATAGCTTTGTTGCCTCATTTTTGGTGTATTCCTTTTGATTGCATTTCCGATGATAAAGATTTAGCAATATCTTTTTCCACAGAGAGAAGAGGAAGCTAATTTAAATTTTCCACTACTTAAAATTTATTTTTATTACCAACAGTTTACAAAAGCATTATGTAGCTCACAGATCATTATTGGTAAAGTTACAGAAATACTCCAGATTTTTGTCAAGTTCAGTAAAGGCTCCTACTTTTTTTTTTTTTTAATAAACTGTAAGACTTCGGGGCATTTCAAGTTCTGTGCGTGGCCGAGGTGTGTGTGTGTGTGCAGGGAGTGATCACACTCATTAAATTGACAATTAGCCAGTTTTTAATGGGTATCTTTGGTTGTCATGGTGGCTACGAGTGTTTTATGTATCTTTGTCACTGCCAGTATTTAACATGCAATCATCAAGAAATGCAAATCTTGGAGCACCTGGGTTGTTCAGTGGGTAAGTATCTCCTTCACTCGCATCACGGTCCCAGGGTCCTGAGATCAAGCCCCGCATCAGGCTCCTTGCTCAGTAAGGAGTCTGCTTCTTCCTCTGTCCCTCCCCCTTGTTTGTGCTCTCTCTCTCTCTCTCTCTCTCGCTGAAATAAATAAATAAAATCTTTAAAAAAAATACACAAATCTTTTTTTAGTGTTTATATGATTCACTTCTCTTCATGAATTAATTATCAAACAATCCAAGAGCCTATTTATTGTTGTATTCAAATCCTGTCTCTTCCTTTTAATTAATTGCAGCATTTGAAATAATCTATTTTTATTATAATTTTCTTCTAACAGCAGAATAATTTACATTGATTTCATCACTTACCTTAACACTTTTATTTCAAATTTCATTAATTTTTACCTAAATTTTCACTTAGTTCCTCAATAAATAGATTTACAGACGACAAAAGATAGGACCAAATCAAAAGTCTACAATTTTTCACTTATTCAAAGTGTCTTTCCAATTTATAGCTAAAATGATATATTAGAAAATTATTGAATACACCACAGGCATCACAACTAAAATACAAGCATTGGTTCCTGATTGTGCGCATTGCGCACCTAGGTTCGCCACCATTATCCACACATGTCAGCCCTGGACACTGTAGAGAATGTTCATCCCATGACCTCTGGCCCTGCAGTGTTCAGTCATGTCACAGCCTGGGGGGCAGTGTTTCTGGAAATCACGTCTACACGAGGGACAGCTAGAAGTAACTTAACTACACAGGAAGTTGTGTGATTCAGAGAAAAATATCCCCATAAACCTAGACTAAATGAATCCTCAGCTCAGTTTTACCTTGGCTAATCCCCAAAATGCCGCGGGCCACTCCACTCACCCGGGGGAATCGTGATGCGGGTGAAGTTGGAGTAGAAAGCACCACCAGTCATAACCAAGTGTGGATGAAGCATCTTACTTTTGTAAATTTCATAAAAACGTATAACCATACAAGTGGATTTCCCGCCAACCCCCCTCGCCCCTACCCTGTTAAGTATTGAGGTCTTGGAAGGAGCCTAGGAAAATAAGAGGCTCCGACACTTAAACTTCATTAGTTTCATGGTAAATCCACCTCAAATTATTTATCTATAGGTCAGTCCTACAAAGTAAGTACTATCATTCCCTCCAGACGAGAGAATTCAGAAAGGTTAAGAGACTTGCATAGAGTCACAGAGCTAGCAAGGAGTGGAACCAGAATTTAATCCTAATTGTTGAGTGTGGAGCTCAAACACAAAACTGAGTGTTTATCATGGGCCAGGAGCTATGCAGAGCACTTGACATTCACTACTTAATCCTCAGAACAAGATTATATTATAGGTATTGTTATTGTCCCTTTTGGCAGATGGGGATAATCAAGAAGCGAAGAGATTGTCATCTGTCCAAGGTCACCCAGCTGGTAGGAAGTGGAGTGGACTTCAAATGCTGGTCTGTCTACAGAGTCCACACACTTAACCACTTCAGCACTACTCCCCGCCCCTGACAAAATCCTTACATCATACATGGCTATTATATGGAAATATTGTGAAATAAACCACAAATCCACTTTAATATTTTAAAAGAAATTTTGCACTTGCAGAGAAGGCCTTAGACTTGGCACCTAGATCTCTTGTAAACGGTAAGCATGCTATTTTTATCTAATAGGTCTAATTTGATGCAAGTTGACATTGACAATAAAAGCATTGAGGATTTTTGCACAGGGAATGACATGATAAAAATATTATTTTAGGAAAGGTATAAAGAAGGGTTGGGTTAAGATGAAAAAAGGAGACTAAATTAAAACATAGTTAAAGTGGTAGAAGAGAGGACACTAGGAGTCAAAAGAAAGACACATTTTGAAGAGGGAAAAACGTTGGTGACAGTTAATATGAAAGACAGAAAGGAGTTCAAAAGTAAAAGAGGACAGAAACTAGAGAGTAGGATAAAAAAATGTGCTTTTTGAGGTAGAGATCACTTCAGATTTGGAAATGAATTAGGATGACATCTTTGGGATTGCATGAAATGTTTGAGATCCCCTGGCCCAACCTCCTCTGGCTGTAGTGCAGGGATACGGAGACTAGAAGGCGGAATGACTTATTCAAAGTTATCAAGCGGTGAGAGTAGGTGTCAGCTCTTGAGCTAAAATGATGTCTGGATAATATTGAAAATTTGGGGGGGAGGTGTCCTATTGACGTTCAGACATTAGGAACCTGAATATAGGCAAAGAATAGGAAATGTGATATTCGTTTAAGAATTATCTGAAGAAGTAATGGTCGAACACCTGCAATTAGCGGAGTGCATCAAGTTTGGCAGGTTCCAGAAAGATGGAGAGATGTTCCCAGGTATGAGTGGGTACAAAGCCAGGATGGGAGGCAGAACCAGAGTTGGCGATGGTAGTGGTGGAAGGAAGTGTCAGTAAAGAGGAGAGAAGAGCAGGAGTGAAGACAAAACAGAAATTTAAATGGTGAGGAGAATTGGAAGCCAAGCCAAGGCAAGAGAAATTTCAAGAAGGTCCAAGTGGTCCAAAGAACCAAATACCTAACAAGAATCAGAAAGGGAGACTGAGAAAGAGACATTTGAATTTTTTTTAAGAAGTGGTCAGAGCTGTTGTAATGTTAGGCTTTTAAGCATCGAGAATAAAGGGATTTGAAAATCCATTTGCCAGAAGTTACATTAGGGATGTTACGCAAGCTTTTAAATACCTTCCTAGTCTTCAAATTTGCCACCCTTTTAACATGTTTATTTGCTTCCAATGCACGAGGCGCACAGTAGGGTACGCAGGGAATATGTTTAATCGGTATGAGAAATAGGGAGCTATCAGTGAGAAGAACACAACCCGGGTTCTTTGAGGGCAGGGATTATTTATTTTATCTTTTTATTTTTTGTGCCCAGCATAGAACGTGGCACCTGCTGGATGCGCAGTGAATGGCGAATAAATGAAATGTGCCTGGTCGGTAATGGAGTGGTTTGTAATCACAGCTTCGATTGCTTGGTTCGCCGTCTCTTGCATTTCATTTACTAGGACAACTACAAAAGTTGAAACTGGCATTTAAATGTTCCATGTACAGAGTCACCAGAAAATAATATGAGGTTTGGGGATGAAAATACTTTGTTAAACCGTCTAATGAAACACATTGAGACTCTCTCCCCAACTTCTCTGTGTCATAGCTCTTCAGTTTGGGTGGGCTTACCTCCAGCCTCCAGCAGTGAAGACTAATGCCTAAGTCAGGCTAATTCCATCTCTTTTACCTCAGAGCAGGGAACTCGTGTTCAGCCCTGCAGAACGCCAGACGTTTGCCTGGCCGCAGAGATTATTTCAAGGATGGTCTCACCAGCGCAAAAGTCAGGGAAATTTCTGGGGATTCTGGTGTCTCTCCTTGTTTGGGGATTGTGACTAATGTCATAGGCAAAAAGCACAACATGTCCACTGGATGCTTCCTTCTGTGGCTCCGTTTTCCTAAAGCTGAAGCCAGCAGGCAGTGTCCTGGAGAAGTGGAGAGTAGAGCACGTGATCCTTCTAGACTGGGGGGAGGACAGAGATCTGAGGGGCACAGGGGACCAGCACTTGCTTCCTGACAGAGCCTTGAACGCGATGGATGCGTAGTACACTGAAAGAAGTCAGTTTTGAGGGGCGCCTGGGTGGCACAGTGGTTAAGTGTCTGCCTTCGGCTCAGGGTGTGATCCCGGCATTCCGGGATCGAGCCCCACGTCAGGCTCCTCCGCTGGGAGCCTGCTTCTTCCTCTCCCACTCCCCTGCTTGTGTTCCCTCTCTCGCTGGCTGTCTCTATCTCTGTCAAATAAAAAAAAAAAAAAAGAAGTCAGTTTTGAACCCCTAGAATGTCCATGGCCAGGGGTAGAATAGCAGGATCAGAACAAGCGGTCCTGTTGGGTCTCTTTAGGCTATACCCCCCAGTGTCTTCTCAGTGACCGGTGTGAAGAAATGACCAGCTGTGACCTCTCTCATATAGTGGAGCATATATAAAACTCCAGGACCTTTGCACAACTTACGCACAGGGCACCTAGTAATGACTGAAGCTGGACGATCTTCCAGTTTGACAGGATGAGGGCTTTAAAGAAAATAAAGAAATGAGATTTTGTGTTTTGCTTACTTGAGTTTGTGAACTGAGATTCACACTCTCTTTGGTTATCTGCCACATTATGCTAAAGCCCGTAACACCCACGCCATGGCTTAAACACAAGAGGTGCCTAGCAAGTGTATGATGGACGGATAAATGGATAAATGGACAGATAGCATTTTAGAACGAGATTTGAAAGCTGGTGCTCTAACAGAGGCTATGATAGCTCCCGTACAGGGGCACCTGGGTGGCTCAGTCGGTTAAGCATCTGCCCTCGGCTCAGGTCATGATCCCGGGGTCCTGGGATGAAGCCCCACTTCCGGCTCCCTGCTCAGCAGGGAGCCTGCTTCTCCCTCTGCCTCTGCCTGTCGCTCCCCCTGCTTGTGCTCTCTCTCTCTCTCTCTCACTCTAGCTCTCTCTGTCAAATAAATAAATAAAATCTTTAAAAAAAAAAGTACAATACAATAACTTCGAGGATGATGAGTGATGATCAGAGGTTATTCAAATTCTTAATACGTCTGCAAGAGTCAAACCTAACGGGGTTATTCTTTCAGTTGTACGGAGTTTTAATAAAGTACGTTAAATCTGGTGTTAGCTTACATCTGGGTCACTGAGGCCAAACAAAACTGAGTAGAAAAGAAAACAAGAGAACTCCAAAGTGCACAGAGCTCTTGATGATTTGAATCAGAGCTGTCCGCTCTGTTATCCAAGCACAACAGAAGTGCAGGTGCAGGCAAGGGGGTAAAAGTCACAGAAAGAGCGCATGTGATCTTGAAAGTCACAGCATTTATTCTCTGTGTAGAAGAGCTAACCAAGTGAGTAAGAGGCTCCGGTGTGTTTGAGAAGCCTTGGTTTATTTCCCCCTACGCAGGGATTGTCCTTTTGCAAAGCTCCATAAATTAGGGCTGATGTAGGGACTACTTTGGTCTATCAATTAACTCTCTACTTTTGGCAGTACAACTGTACAATAAACTAATTATGAACTCTTGAAAGAGCTTTAACAGTCTTAAGTGTTTTTGTAATGCTGTTGAACAGGACGTAAAGCTTAAATTCCATGCTGGTAATTTCCCAGAGAAGTGGGCTGATTTTACAACTGAAGCTTTCCTAATGGGTAATTGCCAATTGACCTATGTTCGAGGTGAAGTGTTAAGTATTTCGATCAGCACAACATTTATCACATTATATTTGAAAGTTGATAAATAGCTATATAGGATGGATAGAGCTCTTAAGAGACTATATTCAGTAACTGCCAGAGAAGTGATATTCTTACTGGCAGAAGAATGGACACATTCTGAGTGTTTTCATAACTAATAGTACATTGGGAAAAAATATTTCAAGGGTGTGCTCTATATAAAAAAAATTACCTCAAAACTTTGCATTCTCGTCTATACACGATGAAGAGTATCCTGCAAAATGGACCCCCAGACAGATTTCTCTCGATGATAGATGAAGTGTAGAGTCGCTGCATCCTGACCAAATGAAATTCTTTGTAAACATTGTATATAACTCCGTAACAACCCTGGAGCGGTTGTTAATTCTAAAAAGAATTGAAATCGAAAAGCAAGCTTATCAGTTGCACAGTGTTGAAGACAGCTCTTCATTGCTCTCGATCCACATGGAATATGGCTTCAGTTGGGATGGTGTTCCTTAAAATCCTCGGCTACACAAGTTTATTCTGCTATTTTCCTCTAAACCAGCTTATGCAGGGCTTATTCATTATTTGTAAAGTTCAAAAGATAGAGATAACTGATCAAACGTACAGCGACAGGAACAATTGCATTAAACCAGCGAAACTAGTCAGAATGAATCCTTTGACCAGGATGTCCAGTCAATGCGCTTAGAGCACGGACTTGAAAATTGTCAGTCAGTCAATGGGAGGAGGGGTGAGGAGAAAGGAGAGACTGAGGAAATAGATATATTTGCTCTACCTTTGTTTACATCTTGATCAAGGACTAAGCACAACTTAAAATCACATTGCCTCTATTTTCTTCGGTGTCATTCTTCTCCCTCTTTCCACGGCAACGGGGAAAATTTTTAACCCACCAAGAATGCTATGAATGTTTCAGAATAGTGGAAAATCATCTTGGTGGAATGGCAGTGGTTCTCATCTCACATAGGTTCTTTCTGTTTTGACCTGACTGAGAGGTCGTTGACCGTGACTGAACATGGAGGGGCCTTTCATAAGACACCCCACTCCATCTTTCCTTCTACTCTTCTTTACTAGAGCCTTCTTTTCAAAAGCAGTCCAGGGGCTGTCACCTCACTAATTATTATCTGATTTATGTCTGAAGGCAGTAAGTTCACATATGACAACAAGTCAACATAGCCTAAGATCCTCCTATGGCCACCAACAGCGTACTAGCAGGAAGAGGATGGAAGGTTTTAAGGCCACCTCTGAAAGGCTCATTTTGTGAAGCGGCTCAGTTTGTCCCAAGTCCTAGGAAGAAATAGTTAAACAAAGTAAGTGCTCTTATTCCACTGAATTCTCCTGAAGTGTCTCCATTTTTTTTTTTTTTTTTGATCCTTCATCCTCTTACCTTGCAACTGACCCATGCTTGGCAGCTCATTTTGACAATTTTCTGAAAGAAATTTGCTCTAAGACTTCTCAGTTTACATGTAAGAACCTTCAAAACATTGCAGTGAAGCGCTGGGATACAAGAAGTCAATGGAAAATGCCGGGTCCTTTTGGAGTGTCACTTTCATTGAAAGGCTTGAAGAAAAACTGTTTTGTTTTGTTTTTTTAAAAGATTTTATTTATTTATTCAACAGAGAGAGAGACAGCCAGCGAGAGAGGGAACACAGGCAGGGGGAGTGGGAGAGGAAGAAGCAGGCTCATAGCGGAGGAGCCCGACGTGGGGCTCGATCCCATAACGCCGGGATCACGCCCTGAGCCGAAGGCAGACGCTTAACCTCTGTGCCACCCAGGCGCCCCGAAGAAAAACTGCTTTGATGTTAAAGACTCCCAAGAAATTTTAGTACAAGCACATCTACAGTTTTCCTTTCCTGGGCTCTGTGGAGAGGACATGAAGACTTCCTTTTGTGAGTATGTAAATGAAGACGGTGAACCTTAAAATTGGACGTGCGCCGCCTTTGTTTTACAGTCTCACTTTTCTTTCACTCCTCTAAATTGAGGGCAATAAAAGGTGAATGTCAGAATGACCAAAATTGTTTCATGTCCAGGATGACTCTATTTGCAGGGCCTGAGAGAGGAGCAAACCAAACGAGACTCGTGCAGTAGATGACCTGAAGAACTGTACTTGGGAGAAGACAGAGCTGTGGCCTCAAATGCTTTGCTGCTTTGTTAGCCTTGGGCTACTCTCTGTGATTAAGCTATGGAAGGCACTGATCAAAAGTTTTTGAGCTCATGGGGAAAATTTCAAGGGTAGAAGAAAAGATAGAGGGCAAAAATCTTGGATAAGCTGAATTAATTCATTTTTGTTTTAACAATAAGGTTAGCTTTTTTTTTAATTTTATTAATTTATTTGAGAGAGAAGGAGCACAGAGGGACAATAAGAGGGAGAAGCGGACTCCCCACTGAGCAGGGAGCCTGATGCGGGGCTCAATCCCAGGACCCTGAGATCATGACCTAAGTGGAAGGCAGATGCCCAACCGACTGAGCCACCCAGGAGCCCCAGTAATGGTTAGCTTATTAAGTTGACTTAACATCTTTAAGAAAAATCTCTGATGATATTTTACTTCATGAAGTAAGACTGCTTCAATGAAAGTGAGTTTCAAATATCAAGTAAGCAATATTGATTATATTTCTATTTGTATATATACTTCTATTTGTATATCTACTTAGCTATATAATTTTCTATTGTTAACTTTTAGAATGTATTACCTTAATAGTAAAATAAAGGCTTATGTATCACGAAGTAGAATGTAAAATTAACATATATGATTATGATGAAACAGGAAATTAAAAAATTTTTGAATATATAGTGAGCCACTTTGGAGTATGTCTGTAGATCCCCCCAAAGTGGGATTTTGATAACTTTGGCTTACCTGACTGTTCCTTTATGCAGGCAGACATCACAGAGAGATGAGGGCTAAGAGTAAATGAGGTAATGCTAAGTACTTAGCACTGTGCCTGGTTAAGTTTAGTCACTGTTGCTGTTACTACTATTAATTTTATCATCATCATCATCATCATCATCATCATCATCATCATCATCTTTGCTATCACTATCATTCTCAAAGTAGAAAAAGTAATTCCAAGACAGATTTTAGCGTGTTAGGTTTGGTCCTTCCTCAGTCTCCATTGAGGGAAGTTTCCATTCTCTTTGAGATTACCCATTCACTTCTTATAATACCTCACAACTGTCTAAGATGAAGAAAATGGGAATGAATAGGATTTTACTATATCACAATAGGTGATGTAACTTCATGCTAAACTGGGAAAGATCCAAGCATGTATTCTCTTAAGCCTTCAGAACAGAAAGAGAACTTTCCCTAGTAAATATATCCAGGAAAATGAAGTCAAGTTAATATATGTGACTGTTGCTTGAAAGTACACACATCTTAATGTTGAAATATTTACATGTGGGTGTTAGATTCTTTCTGGTTATAGATATTGTTGAAGAAAGTGAAGTTGCTTTTGAAGTTTCTCTTTAGATATGAAATTGAATTCCAAAAGTATTTCTACTCTTTGAAAAAAATCCATGACATTTTAAAACAAATTGTTTTGAAGTCTTATTTATTTAATCAATACTTTCTATGTTTGAACGGAGAATTTAAATTTGTTTTAGATAACGGAAAATGCTTTTATCGAAAACTCTACTTTTTACCTGTGTGATAGGTATAAAGCAACATGGGTTCTTCCTCTCCAGTACAAGATTGCTCCGAATTTCCTGGTCTCCCAAGTGCTTGTGAGAAAGCATCATTTTGTTTTTCTGAATGGCCAGTGGAAAATGAGGAAGATATAGGACTATAACCCAATGAAGGACTTGTGAAGGCAACTGATATGCATGCCACAAGCCAAAGAAATCCTTTGACCATTTGGATTATTTCTAGAACTGTCCGAATTCAGTAAGACATAGTTAATTTTCTTCTGGCTTTTGCATTAGTTTTACCGAGAACAGAAAGAGAATTGGGCCTTCGAGCTTACTTAGTACTAAATGACAGACAAATCCTAGCCCTGGGAGCAATTCCATTTCCATTTCCCAAGTCTGATACTACGAGTGATATGGCCTCCTTCCCACCTTATTGCGTGAAAGCACCTTTGGGAGTTACCTTATCCAAGTTCACAATAGAACACCTCATTAGTCATGAACAACACCTATTAAATAGCCAAAGATTCTTAGAATTCCTCTATAAAATTATTCATCTCAGAATTTTTATTTTTGACATTCAAGATACATTTCCAGGCCAATACTAAATCCTCATGATTTGATTCCTTCAACTTCCCAGGAAAATACATTCTTAGTTTCTCCAAATTGTTTAGTGGGACATCACAGACATGATGTTTCCTTCTCATGGCTCAGACTTCCCACTGGCAAGTGAGATGGATAATGATACAAGTTACTGCCCACAAAGATTTGCTTTGAGAAAACATATAGGTTTAAAATAAATATGGAGTATTACAACATTTAGTTATATATGCTTCCTAATTAGTCTAATGACAGAAAATCATTCCGTAAGTGTGACTATTAGGTGAGAAGAACAGGAAGCTTACATACAAGTACAATTGCTAGAAACAATTGCAATCCTGATAATCTTCTCTTCAAAAAAACCGTCAGCTTTTTGGTTCACAGCGGCCATGTTCAGATTACGAAGCTGCCAACTAGGCAAGCCAAGGTCATATGAAACAAGTAAGAAAAATATCCTTAAATCTTGTTTTTGGCTGCAATAAGTTATCATTAATTTTGCTCTCAGTTTTAAGAAGAATTTCTTTTTCCTTACAAATTCAAGTTTGTGTATTTAAAGGCAGACTCTTGGATTTAAGATTTTAGTGAATAGCCCAGAAATGGAAGACTTGCACTTAAAGTCAGAAAGAAGTCTTCTAACCATCATTCTACATAAAACTCACTTTCACCTGCTATCGTTCTTATGGCCAAGATGTCTTTTGATTATCCCTTACTTGGATCTGAATATGACAGAAATCAGAGCAGAAGTAGAATTAATATAAATCTAAATTATGTTTAAATGAGCAATGCCATTTATTTCACTATGAACAACATAATGGACCTACCAGAAAAGTTATATGAAACTTGGAAAGAGATTATTGAGTGTTCTTTTATTGTAGTCCTGGGCTTGATATATTTGATTGTCTGGGTTTTAACTCTATAGAAGCAAAGGTGAATTTACAGATTTTTGTCCATCAGAGATATAAATAGTTTCTGTCTGGTGGAACAGATAACCACAGACATAAATCATCCTGTAAGATAATCACCAGTTTAGTATCTAATGTAGCGATTTTATTCTAACATTTATTTGTGAAATTTCAGATAGGTATTTCTTAAATGTCCTTTGAACCAATTACAACTCTTTTATTGGTCCTTCATTTATTAATGAGTTACATAATATATTTGATACATGTTCATTTTATGTTTGACTAATAGTATAATTTTAAACTGTTTGATAATTATATTTAACATACCCTAAATTGTAAGTTTAAAATAATAATAATAACCAGAAGTAACAAAGTTATCAGTGTGTAAACATCACAAAAGTAAGACATTTGGAACTGAGACCTCAAGGATCTCCTGTTCCATTTTTCCTAATTTCAGTTGATATTCTTGAGGCAAGATAACTAAGAAGAAAAAAAAGATTTATATCACCTTCTACCCCCAACCTCACATCAAATAAATCCCTAAATTCTGGCTATTCTACCCCTTAACACTTCTTCCCCCCACCTTTTATTTTTAAAAGTTTGTTTGCTTGTTTGTTTGTTTATTTACATAATCTCTACACCCAACATGGGGATTGAACTCACAACCCAGAGATCAAGAGTCGCATGCTCCTCCAACTGAGCCAGCCAGGCACCCCATCCTCCTTAAATTCTGAAGTATAGTCAACATATGATGTTACATTACTTTCAGGTGTACAACATAGTGAATTGACATTCCTATACATTATGCAATGCTCGCCATGATAAGAGTAGTTATGAGTTGTTGTCAGGCAACATTTTACAATATTATTGACTATATTTCCTATGCTGTGCTTTTCATTTCCATGACATTTATTTTATAACTGGAAGTTGGTACCTCTTAATCCCCTTCACCTATTCTGCCCATCATCCCATCCTCCTCCTCCTCTCTGCCACCCACCAGTTTGTTCTATGTATGTATGAGTCCCCTTAGTTCTTCTTCTTCTTTTTTTAAAAGATTTTATCTACCTTGAGAGAGAGAGAGAGCACTAACTGGGGGGGGGGGTGGCAGACAGAGAGGGAGAAGCAGATTTCCCGCTGAGCAGGGAACCTGATGTGGGGCTTGATCCCAGGAGCCTGGGATCATGACCTGAGCTGAAGGCAGACGCTTAACTGACTGAGTCACCCAGGTGCCCCCCTCTTGGTTCTTCACTGACACCACCCCAGCCCGGAGTACCCTCATCTCTGCATTACCACAATAGCCGCCTAGCCAGTTTCCTCATTCCTATTTTTGTCTCTGTCTACTTCTCCCATACATAAAAGTCAGTGTGCTCTTTTGAAAATATTTACCTGGTTATGGCATTCTCTCTTTAAAACATGTCAGTGGCTTTCCATGGCCCATAACATAAAATTAAAATAGTTTACCTCAAGCCTTCAAGGGCTTGCATCATTCAGGTCCTACTTCACCAGCCATGTCCCTCCCTGGCTATGGCCTCTCCATTCTCTACATCAAGAGTCAGCCCACCTTTTCTCTAAAGGGCCAGATAATAGATGTCTTAGGCTTTCCAAGCCATACTGTCTCCTTTGCAATTGCTCACTCTTCAGTCACAGCACAAAGTCAATCCCTAGCCAATCCCTGCTCTAGCTCATACCGGCCTTCTGTTAGTACCTTCATTACACTGAATATTTTCCTACCTCAGGATCTTTGCTCACACTGCTGTGTCCCTGCTGGGAGCACTTTCTTGTCTTCTTCCTTACTCTGAAATACGAACAGCTTACCATTACTCTCACACTTGGCCTGCTTCACACATGTATGTAATTAATTATATACCCCTGCAAGCATCTGAACAGCCGTTTGTGAAAAGTTCACTTCTGGATGGTTCTAGATAAAATGTCACCCCCTTCCCCACCCAGAAAGAACATTACCTTCCCAAAGACCTAGGGGCAGATCTAGCATGGAAGAACCCAATGGTGCTAGGGTGAGTGGGACAGATCCTTACAATAACTGTACATTTTCAGGCTTTTCAGAGGTGGGATGGCTTTGGGCTGGGACACTGGAGCTAATTTGCACAGTTTCTGAAAACCTTTCACAACTAGACCTATCAAGCCAGTGCAGTCAAACAAATTTTTTTAAAACCATCTTTAATGGTAAGAGAAGAAGGAGAAGGAGGGGGAGGAGAAGGAGGAAGGGGTGGCAGAGGAGGAGGGGGAGAGGAAGGAGAAAAAGCACCAGATCTCCTTTTCCGTAAGATATGGGTAGTAGAAGATCCTCCTTTGTGGAAATCCACTGAGGAAATCAGAGTTAAAACAAACATTAAATAGGGGCGCCTGGGTGGCACAGCGGTTAAGCGCCTGCCTTCGGCTCAGGGCGTGATCCCGGCGTTCCGGGATCGAGTCCCACATCAGGCTCCTCCGCTATGAGCCTGCTTCTTCCTCTCCCACTCCCCCTGCTTGTGTTCCCTCTCTCGCTGGATGTCTCTATCTCTGTCAAATAAATAAATAAAATCTTTAAAAAAAAAAAAAAAACATTAAATAAGTACACGATCCCCTTTCCAGATCAGGACTGAATCCTGTCTTAAATCATTTCATCATATTAATGGCATTAATCCCTGTCCTTTCACATAAGGTTGTGTCCAAGAAGCTACCATGTCTCAGTAAAAGCCAATTACTCGAGGCTAAAATCTGGTCCTTCTGTGGTTATGTCTCTGGCAGCCATTCCTACAGCAAAATGCTGCATTTTCACATATGCATTGTTGGCATCCAAATTTCTGAGAGACACAAGATGCTGTTTGGACTTATACAGAACATAAAGCCATTTGAAAATACTGCAGCAAACACTCTAGCCCATCCCTTACAGAACAAAGGATATGTCCCAGAAGGTCAAGTTTCTTCTTAGGGAGGTCCATGAGAGGTTGAAGATTTCCTTAGATGGCTCTGTGCTTAAGGTCTGATAAATTGGGGCAACAGCCCAGGGTCATGTACTCTTCGCTAGACAAGGGAAGTGAGGCTGCTTGTGGAAACCAGCCAGACACTAGGTGGGAAGAGAGTAAGGGAGAGAGAGGTTGGTGTTAACAAAAGACCGTAGGGACTGATGTCCGTGCTATTGGCACGTAAAGTATAAAGTGCCCCATTTACAAAGCTTTGTCCTTGTCTCCCACCCTTCTTAGCTGGGGGGGGGGGGGGGGGGGCTGCCCTTCTGAGTCATCCCCTTTGGAGATCTCTTTCTCTTCTAAGTTTGATATTATTGATCATTCTTTTCAATCAAATTTAACTTGCAAATACTTCAGAGATAAAAGAGTGAAGTGGAACAAGTGTGAATTTCTCCTGAAGCCTGACTCCCAACTCAGCGTTGTCTGTGACCCGCGGACGTCTAGTTTCCCTTCATAGTTAATCATGAAACTAACTTACGATTGTCTCTAACTTGATTTGACCCTATTTGCCTACTGTTTTTAATCCTGTTCACTATTCATAATACTACTACCCCCTTGCTACCTTTCCGTGGGAGGTGAGATTTGGTGTGTATGTTTCCGGATATTGAATTTTCTTTCCTCACCAAGATCACACCTCTAGTTCTGTCACAATGCACAGCAGACTACCACACACAGCAGGTCCTCAGGGCATTATTATAAATTCAATTTGGGGGGCGCCTGGGTGGCTCAGTCGGTGAAAGTGTCCGACTTTTGATTTTGGCTTGGGTCATGATCCCAGGGTCCTGAGATTGAGCCCCTTGTCATGAGTACAAGCATGGAGTTGGCTTGAGTTTCTCTCTCTCCCTCTCTCTCTGTCCCTCACCCACTCACATTCTCTCTCGAAATAACTAAATATTAAAAAAAATAAATTCCACTTGATTGTTTTCTCTTAAAATATTAGTTTTCTTTGCATATACATTAGTTAAACAATCCTCCTGATACCTGAACTGTGAGTACTTGTACAGAGTGACCGTGACTTCTTCTTTCCTTCTTTTTGTGAATTGCGATCTAGAGTAAATTTGGAAGGTTTGTATAAGTTGATGTTTTGTAGATGACACCAGTGAGTATTTTTACTATCCTTTGAACAATTTTCATTTATTTTATGAACAGGTATTATATTCACAAGTTTCAGAATGCTATGAAAAGATTTATGTGGAGAAATCTGTCTCCCATGCTCTCAGGTCACATAATTCCCTAGTGCTAATCACTTTTTGTTACTTATTTGTTATTGTTTGTTCTTTGATACCCTTCTAGTACTTAGGCATGTATATTCTCACTTTCCCTCTTTCCTATATAAAAGGTAGTACGCTGGTACTCGGTTCCCTGCCTAACTCTTTTCACTTAGCAATATATCTTAGAAATCGTTCCATAAGGGTGAAAAGAAAGTATGCATACTCCTCTCCTTTCTCTCCTGTCTCTCCTCACCTCTTCTCACTTCTCCACTTTTTTTTACTACATAGGATATTTTAAGGCTTCATATTTTACATTTAAAATCCATGTGAAATTTATCCCATAGAATTCTATGAAGAAAAGCTTCAACCTCGCCTTTTTTTTTTTTTTTTTGCCAGACGGCTCTCCAGTTGTTCTAAAACCATGTCTGTCTTTATGCCATTAATTGAAGACACCTCCCTTGACACATCCTAAGCACCTGTACAGATTTGAGTCTATTTTGGGTTTTTCTACTTTGCAGTATTGATCCTTACATCTGTTCCTGCCCTAGCATCATGGTACTTTATTTACTAAGACATTACACTTTGTTTAAATGATTGGTCTAGTCAATTCTCATTGTATTTACTTATTTTTTCAGTTTTCTGGGACATTTCTGCTTAGTTTATTCTTACAGAATAACTTCAGGATTAACTTATTTGGTTGCAAACATTTGTAACTTAATTGGGGTTTCATTGGCTTTATAAATTAACCAGGGAAAAATCACATATTTATAACATTAAAATTTCTTACTCAAAAACATGCCTTTTCACTTATTCAGATCTACTTTGTGTCCTTCAAGAGTCTTGTAAAGCTTTCTTCAGATAACAGAATGTCTTAAGTCTTAATTTATTTTGATTTTTATTTGCCTTTTTAACCTTTGCTGATTTTTTTTTATGTTTAACTTTTCTGAATCGGTTTTGTGCATCAGTTATTAAACATTTAAAAAGTCAGTGAAAATAATCATTTATACTTCTGTGTCTCATCTTAGTCTTGTATTATTTTCTCGGTCAATAAATGTTTTTCACTATGTGATCTCTTTGCTTATTTATTTATTTATTTATGAGAGAGCAGTAGGGGGAGGGGCAGAGGGAGAAAGAGAGAGAGAATCTGAAGTAGATTCCATGCCCAGCGCAAAGCCCAACACGGGGCTCAGTCTCACAACCCTGAGATCGTGGCCTGAGCCGAAATCAAGAGTCAGACACTTAACCAACTGAGCCACCCGGGTGCCCCTCTTTGCTCTTGTAAAAAATATAGTTCTAAGTCTTAGAGACTTTGTATTTTTGTTCAGGTGGTTTCTCGAACTCCTGCATATTCTAAATCGCCTATAGTCTCCAGGTCCTCTTCAAATTCTCAAATCATAGTTGCCCAATGCCTTCGTGTGTCTGGCTTCTCCCTTGGTCATGGTATATGTGTTCTGTGTAGTCTTCTACCAGTTTTCAAAATTTCTGTAGGGCAGCTGGATTATTATGTTCACCTCTTTCAGGGCAATATTTTCAGAATTTTCATTATCTTTGGAAAAAATTGAGCCTCTGTTTCAGTTTCCTTTATAGTATAATTCATAGGATCTGTGCTGTTTTTTTTTTAAATATTTGAATTTGATTTTCCTGGACCATTAGCAGGAAGTTCCAATGGAGGAAGAGGTGACCCAAGGTAGCATTCTAAAAATCACGGCTCAAGGGCTCCCTTTTTTGTCACTAGAGCAGGTTTTCTCAACTTTGGAACCATTGCCATTTGGGGCTTGGTAATTCTTTCTTGTGGGGCTGCTCTGAGCATTGCAGGAGGCTCTCTAGCATTACAACCAAAATGGCTCCCGACGTTGCCCACATTGCCCTGGGTTGAAAATCATGGCGCTTGAGTGAAAGATGTTCTCTTTAATCTGTGTAATCACACCTGTACTAGCCAGCATCATATCTGGCTCAGGAGGGCTTTTGCCACCAGTCCATGGATTCCTCAATCTCCCTTCTCCCTGTCCAGAGGCCTCCTTCTGACCATCATCAAGAGGTTTCACTGTCTTCTGAGAATGCCTGCACTCTCAGATCCATATTTTGCTAGATCTTTTAAAGGTCTGCCACCTGTAGGCTCCCTTGGCTGTAGTCCTTACTTTCTTTGTCTCTGCCTCTCTCCCCATTCTGGGGCTGGATATGAGCATTATTGAGCCCTGTTTAATCTCCACACTGCTCTCCGCAGCTCCCTCTCATGACAATGTTGTCTCCTGGGAGTAGATACTTTCTAGACATCTCTGAAATCTGTCCTTACCAACTTCCTAGCACTCTGTTCTTTGGCCTTGCAGTTTTCCTGCCCCTGCCTGTGGTAATGCCTCTTACGTATGATCTGTGGTTTAGGGGGTTTCTACATTTTGTAGTTTTATAGAAAATGCAGTTTGTGGGAACTTTTTGGGTCCCTCCTCCATTTTTCTCCCTTATTTCTCTGTATAGGTTTTAGGGAAAGTGGGAAATTTCAGAACTAAATTGCCCATGTTCTCAGTAGAACCAGAAGTCCTGAAAATGTATTTTAAGTATTTTTCTTTTGTAGAGCAACATTTTTCTGCGGTGGATATAGTGGACCGGCACTTAGCATCCACTGACCCTTCTGGTGAGTCTTCCTTCCTGTACTCCATGCAAGAGTGTCCAGAAGCTGGCTGGAGGTGCTGGCTGTTGGAAATAGTCATGCAGGGTTGTGAAGACCTGGGGACAGAGACCACTTGCCCACTGTTCAGGTTCTCTGCTAAGAAGCCCAATCCTTGAAACCTTGGGATTTTTATTCATCAGAGGTAAGTGTCAGTCACATCCTCGATTAGTGGCCAGATGCAGTGATGGCAGTAAGAGCGTCAAAACCTCATCCCTGGGTCTCAGCTAAGGCGATCTGCTTTTTAAAAATTTTTATTTTTAATCTTTATAAAATAGACATGACATAAAATTCATCATCTTAACCATTTCTAGGTATACACTTTGGTAGTAATAAGCATATTTACATTGTTATGTAACCAGCCTCCAGAAATTTTTCATCTTGCAGATCTGAAACCCTCTACTAATTAAACAGCAATGGCTCTATTTCTGCTCTCCCATGGCCCTACCGACCACCATTCCATTTTCCATTTCTATGAATTGAATTATTCTAGAGAGCTCGTATAGAGGCATACCATGTTTGCCTCGTTGTGATTGGTTTATTTCACTTAGCGTAATGTCCTCAGGATTCATCCATGCGGCATGTGTCAGAGTTTCCTTCCTTTTTAATGCTGAATAATATTCCATTATACGTGTATGCCACATTTTCTTTATCCATTCGTCCATTGACAGACATTTGCGTTGCTTCTATCTCCCGGCCACTGTGCATGATGCTGCTGTGAACGTGGGGTGGGCAGCGTGCTTTTGAAGTCAACAGTTCCACTGACAGCCCCTGATTCCAATCTAGCGGATGATAAGAGTTTGGCAGGCCGTTTCAGCAGCGTTGCTCTGAAGTGTGCTTATCTGGTTCTTCCTGAGTTCTGTGTTGTTTTGTTTTAGATTTGTAAACAACTAGATCTCTTTCTCTTTATGAATGCTAGAACAGTTTTTATTTCCGGCAGTTGAAACTTGACTTATTCAGTTGTTAGTTTCAAAAGAGTTGCAGGCCACTCAACATGAAGTATGGGAAACGCTTGGCTATCTGATTTTCTTAGATTTGATTAGAGACAATTCAGTTATCAATGGAAAATGGGAAATGGCAAGAGCAAATAGTTATTTAAATTATTCCCTGGAATAAAGGCCTTTGAAGGCAAGGCTTGGGTGGGCTGGGGGCTGCTGAGATGGGCCATTATGTGGGGAGTACAAGGACTGGAGGGCAAGGTGGTTTCTTCTGATTTCTACAGAAATTTAAAGAAAGAGGTAGAAAGCTCAGGGTTTTAAATTCTTAGTTCATTGAAAGGCAGTTTAGTCATAGGCTTTCTTGATCTTTTATATGAAATTTGGAATGTTGATTGGGAGACAGGGAAACTGAGAATGGAAATGGAGACATTTGGGGGGATTTAGATTAATCATAGCACCCGGAGCCCAGGGTTCATTGCACCTTGCTTGTCAAAAGAAGAGCTGACTCCCCTCTTTTTCCAAAGGGACGAAGGTAGAAAATACTGCTGTCGAAATGGGCTTACGGCTGAATAACTACTCTCAACCACCAGAGCAAAGACAGGCATGGTTATCGTAGTAGGTGGGAGGTAGGAATGGTAGTCAGAAAGTTTGGACCTTTCCTCTAGAGAACTTTGGATAAATAGGGATCATCGAACTGAAAAAAAAGAGGGGGGAACTGACTAAGGTTCTAGAATACCCTACATCTAGCAAACACAACAGTTTGACTTGAATGACCACAGTAGAGAGAGATGATTTCTCATGCAATTTCCAGAGGTCCGTTACTGAAGAGTGCTGCATTTAAAGGAGGGCACCGATATAAGGCCTGAGCCTGGTTTGTAGACATTTATGCTGCACTTCACTAAAGGGACCTGTGACCTTTTACTGTCAGTTGCTGTGTACCCAGACTTTCAGTGATTATTGGGCTCTACTCTGATGCTAAGGCTTGTCACTTAAATATCACCATGTTCTACCAATGACGGTTGGAAATCATTACATGAAGCTCAGGTGATACAAGGAATTTTGCCTTGAGACTGTCTCATAGTAGACATAATGGCTCCACAATCATACCTTAGTTATTTCCTCCATTTATTATGTTTTCAAAGACTTATTTATTTATTTTAGAGAAAGAGAAAGGGGGGAGGGAGGGATAGAGGGAGAGGGAGAGAGAATCTTAAGCAGACTCCATACTGAGTGCAGAGCCTGAATTGGGGCTCGATCGCACAACCCAGAGACCATGACCTGAGCCAAAACCAAGTCATTAGCTCAACTGACTGCGCCACCCATGCGCCCCTCTTCATTTATTAAGGTAGATTTTAAATAGGAATATTCGGCAATTAGCAGAATATAACATTGGCTCACCAACTTATGAAATAAGGCTATTCTGATGAAAATGCCAAGAGGAAGCATTTGTAACCATCCCTCCATATCAAATTATTAACCCAAAGCAGTATCGCTTTTCTGGAAGGATTACAGACGTTAGTGTCATCTTCAAACACTTGAAATAAGTAGAGGTGGTGTTTCCTATCAACTCCCTTTTAACTTGGTTTTTGGTTTTGGAGAATAAAAAGGGATTTTTCTAGTAAGGCGGTGTCTCAAAGTGTAATTGCCCTTCCAGATGTGCTCTATTTACAACCGCACTCCTAGCATATGGTATGCAGTCATCGATTTTGAAAATGCCTACACTGAACCAGCTGGAAAGACTTCTCATGCCCAGGGCCAATTAAAGCTGGCAGCTTTATGACTTATCTGGTGGAGAGAAACATGTGTATTTGTATGTATGTGTGTGTATGTGTATGTATATACATGTACAGTTATCACATTGTGATATACGTTTCTTTCAAAACCTAAATTCTCTTTAAAGGCCCTTCAAGCCTATGCCTTTCCTTATTGGCGGTAGCGGAGATGGGGCAAGGTACAACAATTTGTATTTCATACTTCCATTTTGGAGATCATACTCTGCTATGTCTTAGACTCCAGAAAAAAAAAAATCACTAGGGTAGAAAGACTGCACTTTTCCAGGTTAGATATCTTTCGGGCACCTAACTATTTGACTAAGGTGTTCAGAATGTCTGCTACTTTCTGCTCGTGATGGCCTATCGTAATAATATCATCAATAGAGTTGACCAGCAGGAGTCCTGTGTGGTTGGTGATTGTATTAAAATGTGATCACATTTTCACGTGGAAGACATACATCTGTTTTGGGTTTTGTTTATGTTTAATTTTGAAATGAGATGAAAAAGGCATTATATTTACCATCTTGATCATTTTTGTTTACATTCAGTGGTGTTAAGTATTTCATATTGCTGTGCAACAGATCTCCAGAATGTTTTCATCTTGCAAAACTGAAACTTTATACCCATTAAGCAGTAATTCCCCCCACCGGCTCTTGGCAACCCTTTTTCTACTTTCTGTTAATATGACTGATTCCTTTAGATGCTTCGTGTGAGTGGAATCATATAATATGTGTCCTTTGTGACAGCTTCTTTTGCTTAGGATAATGTCCTCAAGATTTGTCCATGTAGTAGCATGTGACAGGATTTCCTTGTTTCTCAAGTTTGCATGACATATATATACCACGTTTTCTTCATCTATTTTTCTCTCTGTGGACCTTTGGGTTTTGCTTCCACATTTTGGCTATTGTGATTAATGCTGCAGTAAACATAGGTGTGCACCCGAGTGCCTTCCCATCAGCTGCACACAGGCTTCTGATTTGTCTGTATCCTCACCAACACTTGTTATGTTCTGTGCTTCTGCGAACGGTCGTCCCGATGGATGGGAGGTGATATCTGCTTGTGCTTTTGATTTTCATTTCCTTATATTTAGTGATGTTGAACATCTTCCCATATGCTTTTTGGCCATTTGTATATCTGCTCTGGAGGATTGTCTAGTCAAGTCCTTTGTTCATTGTTTAACTAGGCTATTTTATTGTTGTTGAATTGTAGAAGGTCCTTACATATTCTGGATATTAACCCCTTATCAGATACGACGTGCAAATATTTTCTTACATTCTGCATTCTCACATTTCATTATGATGTTTATTTCCTTTGATGCACATAAGCTTTTAAGTTAGTAGCTTTTTGCTTTAGTTAGCTCTGCTTTCAGTGTCATGGCCAGGAAACTGTTGCCAAATCCAAAGGCCTGAAGCTCTTCCCCTATGTTTTCTTCTAGAAGTTTTATACTTTCAGGTCTTACATTTAGGTCTTTACCTATATTTATATATAATGTCTTTTTATAATATAATATGAGAAGATAAGCAAGCCAATAAAAACAGACCAGACATTTTTAGAGGGAGAGGGAGAGAAAGAATCTTAAGCAGGCTGCATGCCCAACTCAAAGCCTGATCTCACGACCCTGAGATCATGACCCGAGCTGAAATCAAGAGTCGGATGCTTAGCCGACTGAGCCACCCAGGGCCCCAAAACAGACCAGATTTTTATGCAGAAACTTCAGAAAAGGGATATATAAATGGCCTATTATTGCAAAAAAGACACTCTAATGAGGTACCATGACATACCCACCAGAAGGCTGACATATAATAATCTCAATGCCAAGTGTCAGTGAGTATGTATAAGGACAGCAACCGGATCTCTTAAACATTGCTGGCGTATGTATAAAATGATAGCACCATTTTGGAAAACTTGGTAGTTCCTTGTAAATAATACACTTACCCTATGATCTTGCAATTTTCTTTGTAGGTCTTTATCTGAGAGGAATAAAGATGTATGTCCACAAAACATCTTAAATATGAACATTCATAGCAGCTTTATTCATAATAGCCATAAACTGGAAACAACCCAAATTTCTTTCAATAGGTGAATACATTTGTGGTACATTCAACAACGAATTACTACTCAGCAATAACAAAGGAACAATGTACTGATTTCAAAAACATGATCCTCGGCAAATGAAACCTGACACAAAAGAGTATATCTTGTATGGTTTCATTTATATGAAATCCTAGAAATAATTTTGTTGTGGTGGTCTCCTACTAATGTATAAAGTGAAAGCTGGTGAATCCCAAAAGTACTTGATTTCAATATCATTAAAGCTAACGAGGGGCGCCTGGCTGGCTCAGTCCATAGAGCAGGTGACTCTTGATCTCAGGGTTGTGAGTTCAAGCCCCACATTGGCTGTTGTGCCTACTTCAAATAAATAAATAAATAAATAAATAAAATAAATAAATAAATACTAATGGAATACCTTAGGCCAAGGAAAGTCGAATACCTCTGAAAGCATTGCTAATCTTAGTTTTAGAATTTTATTTATTTATTCTAATTTTCCTGAAGACTGAGGATGATTTTTTTTTTTTAAATAAATGCCAAGGCTTTGCAACATTCATTAATAAGAGTCCCAGTAAAAGGCGTGCCCTGTCCCTGGAAAGATGGGTTAGATTTCCCCGTATCAGGAACAAAAAAATCATTTTTCACCACCACTTCCTTTCCAGGGCCAAAAAGCCTCAATGCATCCTGAGAAGAAGCAAATAATGACCAAAAGATACTTTTTGCCCATTTGTGGTGGTGAAGAGAGATGGAGGAATATAATGGAGCTTTGAAGCATTGATTCCTGTCTATGTCCCATCTTTACAGTCTTGCCTGGATTATGTTGTTGGCAAGTAAGACATATAATGAAAACACGCTTGGCAATACTCTTAAGAAAATGAAGAATTTCTTTTCTAAACCCAAGAAGAGCATTTTGTATCATCAGACAACAGTTTTGTGAACACCACAATTATCTCTAAACAATGTATATTCTGATTTTTGCCATTTTTTTTCCTTTTTTTCCCTGTATATTCTGATTTTTGCCATTTTTTCTTTCTTTTCCCCTATATATTCTGATTTTTGCCAATGTTTTTCTTTCTTTCTCTCTCTCTTTCTTTCTTTCTTTCTTTCTTTCTTTCTTTCTTTCTTTCTTTCTTCTTCTAAACCAAGGGCTTACCTTTGGCAATGCAGACCTCTTTGAATCTCTCCAAGCCTTTTTCTTTTTGAGGGGTATGGGTGCAATAATTTTCGTTATTTCTTCAGAGTTCAGGAAGCCTCTTTGATTCTCAAACATAACCTACATCACAGCCTGTTCTATCCACTTACCTACTATCGGTATAAGTATTTGCTCTTTAACTTGTATAACTTGCTTATGTCAGAGGAGAGCGATCAATTCAGCCATTTGACAGATTACTTTTGGCAGAAACTCATACTCTAATGGTAAAGTTTGATCTGTGATAATATAACCTGTGTAATGTTTTCCATTTTTTATTTTTAGATACCATCAAAATTAAATCAGGATTATCTAAGGGAGCTTCCAAAAAAAAATTATCCTACAAAAGTCAAAAGATTATGGGATTTTCCTTCCTTAGGTAGAGAAAGGAGTGTTGCTAGGTTTCAGGGATTATAGCAATGCATAGAGATATTTAAAAGGGAAGCTAACAAGATTTCCTTGAATATCAATAAGGTATCTAGCTGAGAAGTACTGACGGCTGCACATTATGGGGAGTCATCGTATTTGAGCAGACAATAGAGCTAAATCAGTTGAAACGTTCACAAGCTCTGTTAGAAGAGCTTTTACGTGAGGTGGGTACACACGGGTCAACAACCTGAAATAAGCAATGGCTTACTGATTGTTTTCTTGCAGTTGAGTCATTATCCCAATGCCTGCCCAGGACATTTATGGTAAAAAGAGTGAAGAGTTTATAATAATTATTTAATATATGTAGTATACATATATAAGATTGGGGGTTGTTGGAGAACTTTCCTTAGTTTAAAAAACATGTGATCGTATCTGTTTTCCCAAAGAAAATGTTGAGTGATCTCAGCCGAATTTAGCATTCTGTGCCTACAGTGTCCACCTAGCCTTAAAAGTCCCACGTACTTTTTGATAACTGATCTAGAAAGTTCCTAAATTATATAGTGGACTCTTATTTTTTTTTTTTTTTTTTTGGTAATGGCCAAATTTGGCCTGTTTCTGGTCTTTTGCTATCAAGATAATGAAGTCATAAGTATCCTTGAATATTTCACACATGTACCAGTCTATTTAGAAATGGTAATGTCCTCAGAAATAGCTGGATCTGGGGAAGACAAATGCTGGCAGAGTCAACTTCTCTGTCCATCCCGGTCTTCCATCTTGGGTTTACTCTCAGGCAGGCTCTCCCCACATGGCCTAGAGTGGCTCTGCAGGCACACTCCCCAAGTTTAAATCCTGGCTCTCCCATTTACCAGTTGTGTGATTTGTGGAAGTTACTATATTTCTCTGTTTCACTTTTCTCATTTTAAAAATGGAAGGAAAAATAATCACTATTTTATATGATTGTTTGGGAAATTAAATGAGATTCTACATGCAAATTATTAATACATGTTTTATTAGGGTTCCTGGAGCATCGTAAACACTGAATAAATATTAGCTATTATTATTGCTGTTTTTCTAAATGATTATTGAACCAATCAAAGGCTAAATGCTCTGACGGAGAAAAATCAACTCAGCTAAACTATATGGATTAAGAATAGTGAAATTTCTCAAAAGATGCTAGAAAGAGTAAAACGGTCACATATAGGCATATATACATACATACATATGCCTGATACATCCTATCATAGTCATAAAGTACAACACAAAACTGAAATCTGGGCACCTGGGTGGCGGAGTTGGTTAAGTGTCCAACTCTTGGTTTTGGCTCAGGTCCTGAGATCAAGGCCAGTCTTGGGCGCTGTGTTCAGTGCAGTCTGCTTGTGGTTATCTCTCCTTCTCCTCTCTCTCTAAAGTAAATAAATATTAAAAAAAAACTTAAAATCTGAATAAATGTGCATAGAGAATGAAAAAAAAATTGTCCAAAATACAATAGTGCTTATGGTTGAATGGTTAGATATTGGTATTGTTTTAAAATTCCTATTAGATTTTCGGATGGCACTGGAGGAGATAATGCTAAGTGAAATAAGTCAAGCAGAGAAAGACAACTATCATATGATTTCTCTCATCTATGGAACATAAGAACTAGAATGATCAGTAGGGGAAGAAAGGGATAAAGAAAGGGGGGGTAATCAGAAGGGGGAATGAAACATGAGAGACTATGGACTCTGGGAAACAAACTGAGGGCTTCAGAGGGGAGGGGGGTGGGGGAATGGGATAGGCTGGTGATGGGTAGTAAGGAGGGCACGTATTGCATGGTGCACTGGGTGTTATACGCAACTAATGAATCATCGAACTTTACATCAGAAACCAGGGATGTACTGTATGGTGACTAACATAATATAATAAAAAAACATTTAAAAAAAACTCCTATTAGATTTTCAAAAATGTCCATGACAAATACGTACTGATTTTATAATAACATAACCAATAATCCATTCAACAAAATCTGATGGGAGTTCCTACTAGCTAGGCTCTCATCTGGGCGTTAGGAATAGGGAGGTGGGCAAGAGATGAAACTCCCTGCCCAGTGAAGCTCACATCTAAAGACAACAGCGCTCTATTACAAATTAAAAGAGAAGCAGACCTGGATTTGAGGATAGAACCCTTGGCTCAGTCTTGGCTCTGCTACTTGCCGCTGTGTGACCCTCAGGAAGTCACTTAACCTCTCTGAGCCCCGCTATCCTCAACTAAAAGGTAGGAATCAAAGACCTACCTAAGTTACTGTGAGGGCTAGGTGGATTCATGGGGGTGTGAGGGTTCCAAAATGTAAATCACTGTACCAGTATATCAGGTGTGACTAGTGTGGGGTCTTCTACGCTTGTACCAGTTAAAAATAATACCGTCAAATTATTTTTATGAAAAAATGTGTCCACAGGAAGTACTAAATGCTGCAATATTTAAATCCTTTTATTGGACTTGTTTAATAGTGTGAAAACCTATCTGAATGTAAAGTTGTATCCTTGGTTGTACCGGATGAAGAAACTGGATTTTAAAATATCCAAGATCTCTTTTATTACTTAGACTGGAAACATGAACGAATCTTTGGATAAAGCTCACAGCCAAAGTTTTTATCATCTAGGAAAGCTGTCGGTTTTTTACCACTCCTGAAACACATTTCCTAATTTGCTAGAGGTTTTATGAACTCTTCTTCATTTAGTATTGCTGCATACATAAAATGTCGCTTTTTTGCTCTGCCATTTCATTTTCAGCATTTTTAGTGATTTCATCCAAGTAAAGCGTGCATAGAATTATTTATATTATGAATCAGAACTTTATTATTAAGCCACCCACAGCCAGTGAGATCCCCCCTCCCCCCACGCAGGGCCCAGGGTATTGGACTCCTTGCCTTGACCCCTTGACTCCCAGGGCTGCATGGCGGGTTAGAGCTGGTTCCCTGTGCAGCCAGCCAGCCAGATCTCCCAACAGCCTATACCCTTCTGTGTAAGTTTCCATTGGCTCCCCGGCTGGAGCACCCGTGCTGTAGGGAATGAAACCGTCATAGTTACATTGTTAGCTGACATCCGTGCTGTTTTCCCATAGAAATAGTTACGATTTCTGTGGTTGAATTTTTTTCAAAGTTGGCTTAATTGAACTTGTCTTTTCTCTTTCTCTTGGTCCCAGTTGCATTGTCCCCCAAATGCTTCCCTTCCAAGAGTCAGGCTCTGGAATTCAAGAGCAGAGCAATAAAACATTTCCCTCTCAACTTCTCCTTTCGGGTTAGATTTATGTCTTCATTTAGAAGGAAACAAGAGGATATCTTTTGTAGTGTAAACTTTCTATACTTACTTTTAAAGCAGCCCATGCCATGAGTTATTGCTAAGATTTTTATTTCACCCACTAGTCTTACTTGAAATCCCCCAAATCTTATATCTTAGAGACAGGAAAAACAAACAAAGCCAACAACAAAAGCTTCCAGTGGTGCTGCCGACTGGGGGGTCGGAAACCATCACGGGCTCCTGCCAGCGCTTTGGTAGCAGGGGAGAGGCAGAAGGCCCGCCGCCGCAGAGAGCCCTGTACGGGCTGCACCCCACTCCTGCTCTTCCTTCTGTGCAAAGGCTGGCCTCCCTGGGCTGCACCCCGCTCCTGCGCTGCAAGGGCTGGCCTCTCCACAAGGCCTCTGCATTTTTCCACATGTGACAAAACCCAGCAGCAGCATCCTCTCCTCTCCCCGCTGCGGCCACCCTTCTTTGCGGTGTTTATGGCTCGTTCTGACTTGAAAGGACGGGGGGATGTCTAGGCTTGCGCACCAGCTCTGGCATTTACCGGCGATGCCTTTGGCTCTGACAGGCAGCATGTTTAGTTCCACGCAGAGGCCTGCAAACAACTGGTACCTCGTAAGCTTTACGCAGTTGTTCCCCCTGATCACTGCGCCTCCGCACCTCAGTTAGTGGGAATTGGTCCGGACTTGTTTACCGAAAGAAAATAGACTTTGATTAGGCATGGAATGCGGCCGAAGCGTGGCCAAGAGGAGAACTGACTTCTAGGCCGATCTCTCGTTTTCATGTTTTTATTGCAAATTGGTAAATGCTATTTCTATAGTAAAGCTCCAATGTGAGTAGTTGGAATGCTCGGTGCTATTGCGAGTTGGAAACACGGAGAGGTCATGGATGGTCACATTCCCAGCATCGCTTTCCCACTGAACTCCGAAACGTATACTTGGGAGTTTGGATGGTTAAACATACTTTTGAAAAGTAATTACGACTCTCAGGTTAAAGTTTGCTAACTCATTTTAAAATTGTGCCTGTGAATGGAAGTGCCAAACAAAGGAAATATTGTAGGAAAAAAAAAAAAAAGCCTTTGAGGAGGAATCAAGGAACAGCCTCTGTAACGTGCTGCTGAACGCTCTAAGACCATTTCTTTGACTTTAAACTGAGGACGGTCCCCTGGATCCGCTGCGAGAGCTCTTCCACGATTAATTATCTGTAGTAGTCTCTAGCTCTGTCATTTTATGACTTGCTAGAAATTACTTGGTGTGGAGGGGTGAGGTGGTTTCCATTCTGTTTCTGAATTGTTGACAAGGTATATTGTTCCTTTCTCATCCTTTGAGCCCATCTGTTTCGTAACACTGTAGATTTACAGCCCTTGTTTCAAGGCACCCACGTTATCTAGATGGCAAATGTGGAGGGTCACAGAATGTTTTTAATAAGTTAGGACTGAAACAGCAGGACCATTACATAAGCTTCTCAGAACGAGGCCTGTGTTAAAGAAACTAATCACAGAAGCTCAAGTCATAACATTAAGCAGACCCCGAAGAAGGGCATTTACCCTCTATTGCAAGCAGTCATTTTTAGGTGGCCCTCGGTGAAGTGTAATGTTTGGATAGTACATTTAAATGGTAGGGTTGGCCAGGTCCCCGTGCATAGCTAATTATTAACACATACTTTTTCTTCTTTTATCGAAGTGATAAATTTTCTACAGTTGTTTTGTGATGGAGGCAATGGGAAGCCACTGGATTTTTACAGTTTCAAATGCAGGTGTTTTTCCGAGACTCGGTTAGCGGTGTTTTCTGGGGACTCCATTCTGGTTTATAAGTAGGCAAAGGAAGTGTGAGAGGAAACTTTAGTAAAACTAACGTCAACACAAAGAAAACGATTGAAGGCTAGCATTTAGTTTCAATGCAGTTTTCTCTTTTGAGAAAAACTGATGTCTGCAATGGTGTCAGCAACCTTGAATTTATTTATGGCTCCTTGCTATAATCTAGCTATGTGTGAAAGCCTGGTACCAGCCTTCCCTAAATGCCTTGGTGATAAAGGTCAGTCCAGAGCACAAGCATGAGGGGAAGCAACTATCTCGACTCTGTTCTGTTTGATCTAGCAATAACACACCTGGCCACAGTTAGAAGGGGCTTCTACAATCGATGCAAATTTAGAGGTGGGTATATAGATGTGTGTCTTACAGATTAATACATACATACCTAAACAGGCATTTAAATATGCCCTGGTAAATTGAATCTGGAAAGAGAAGGCTGAGGTCAAAAGTAATAAAAATGAAAAGACATGCAATGCCCCAAAGCAACAATTTCTAATTGTCTCTTCGGGTCTGCAATCAAGACTAATGCTCCTAACCAAGAGAAGAAGTCAACAGCACAGAGGGAGTTTCCACATTCTTGAGTCTCTGGAACTTAGTTGTTATACCTTCCAGAAAACTAACTCCCTTAACATTGTGACCTAACATTTGTAAAATTTTCTTAGACAATACGGTCTGTACCTAAACTTGAAGATCAAGTGTGAAAACAGCTGAAACAACACCCCTAACAGTTGTTTTGTTTAGTACCGTCTTTCTTTTATCCACTGAAAACGATGAAGAGATATTTGTTTGGGTTTCTAAATTCCATTTGCTCTGTTAGAACAACATTGCAGCCAAAAGACCCTAATGAAAGTTTCCCTGTGACAAGCCCAAACAATGATCCAAGAGGAATGAAAAACCAAACTAATGAGAAAATGATGTAAAAGGCCAGCTTTCTGCTCTCCCCACAAGGATTTTAATTACAGAGAAATCAACAGCTGTGCCAGGGGTAACACGGGAGTGCTGGCCATGCAAAATAACACCTTGGAGTGGAATGAATTTGAAGTAAATGGGCTGGAAATATTGGCTTTCCAAGCAATCAACAACAACACGTGAGGGGAAACATGGAGTCTTTAATTTGGTGAAGCGTGCTGATTCCAGACTTCTCTGTGGCGGCTGATTCCGGTGAGGGCGCACATACTCGCGATCCCGGATTAAAGGGAAAAGAATCTTTCACTTAAACTGTCCATCATCGATCTGGGAGAGTAAGATCATGTTCGGGGTCTTCTAAGCTGTTGTATACTTTCTCCACTTATAAAAGTGAATGTTCCTTTGACTTTATGACTTTCTGTAGAAATATATTATTCTTTATCGTCATTGACTTTTTGTGCAGCTCTACAGAGGCAGAATATTTTAAATAAAAGTTTTCTCTTGGTTTCAGAGGGCTTATATCTTTTTCCCCTTGTCATTTCTTTCTATAGGAACGTTATAGTGAACTTAGGTAAATTACCTAAAACATGTTCTTATTAATCAGCCCACTAATGAGAAGGGCAGATATGCCCAATGAGTACCTGAAATACTGTTGTGTCAACCAAAAATGTCATGGGATTTCTCAAATGGGCTCAACCTCGTAAAATAATGCAAAATCCAAAGGAAAAGAGCAGTTGTCTTCAGCTCTTGTGACTAGAGAGTAACCCCGAGTTTTACTTTAATTTTTCACATGAGTATTGGAATACCCCTCATTTACTCGAAGGTTCTATTACATGTTGCAAAATGCAAGAGGAATCACTCCTGTCGAGGGAATTAATTCAGCACTTGAGCTCACCAGTCAGGGGTGTGGCAAGGTGTGGCCCCACTCACTCTGGACCTTCTTCTCTTGGGGACAGGCAGCTGACCCTTGTGGCGACACCGCCGAGTCCCTTAGGGTTTTCTGTCAGGAAGGCAGCTTTGGCAAGTGGAAAGGGCCTGTGCGTTAAAGTCAGAATGACGTTGAGGCTCAGCCTTAGGATCCGGGCAGTTTGCTGGACCTTTCTGAGTCGTGGTTTGCTTACCAAAGCAACTCGACCTTGTTAGTAGATAAAGGAGCTGGCATTTGAATTTAAGGCCCTCCGATCTTAGGCTTGTGCTACTTTAAACTTTATTTTCTTGGGGAAGACGCGTATCTCACATGTAGTCAATGTAGACGGTTTAAGCATATATGGGTTTCATTAGAAGGCTCTACTTCCTTCCTGAATGCTTTGCAGAATTCTGCCTGCTGCTCAAATCATAGCAAACTGCCACACCTCGGGCTCTGACTGAGTGCTCTGTGGCTGTGCTGCCTGTCGCTCTTGTCTGCCCCCCGTGACCCGGGTTCTGCTGCGTGCAGGGCCCAGGACAACAATGCCGAGGCGGAGAACTTCCACATTTTAACACGGACATGTCAGAGTCAAGGCCAAGGTCTCTCAATCCCTGAAAAACAGGGCTACATTCTATCAGTTCCTTTTACCTCCTTCTCTTGTTTTATTTAAATTATATCTTAATGATTGAAACTGCTTCTAAAGAATTGGATGCTTTCTTCTCCCTTCCTCCCCAAGCTAAAATATTTAGGACTCAGAAAATATTTGGGCTGGACTTTGGCTCTCTTGGCTGTACATTGCTACTGCTGGAGCCAGCAGTAACCTCAGTGGGGAGCTGCCTCAACTTGGTTGTCAAAAAGAATAGTTGAGTGTTGGCTAGACTACACTTTCTGGGAAGGCAGTGATGGTATCTGCTTTTCCCCTATTATTATTACTTTTTAATAATAACTTTTTATTATGTTATGTTAGTCACCATACAGTATATCCTTAGTTTTTGATGTAGTGTTCCATCCTTCATTACTTGCGTATAACACCCAGTGCTCCATGCAATACATGCCCTCCTTAATACCCATCACCAGCCTAACCCAATCCCCCAGCCCCCTCCCCTCTGAAGCCCTCAGTTTGTTTCCCAGAGTCAACAGTCTTTCGTGGTTCATTCCCCTTCTGTTTACCCCCCCTTCATTCTTCCCTTCCTTCTCCTACTAATCTTCCTGCTATTTCTTATGTTCCATAAATGAGTGAAACCATATGATAATTGTCTTTCTCTCCTTGACTTATTTCACTTAACATAATCTCCTCCAGTGCTGTCCATGTTGCTGCAAATGTTGGGCAGTCATTCTTTCTGATGGCTGAGTAATATTCCATTGTATATATGGACTACATCTTAATCCAGTCATCTGTTGAAGGCATCTCGGCTCCTTCCACGCTTTAGCTATTGTGGACAATGCTGCTATGAACATCGGGGTGCATATGGCCCTTCTCTTCACTACGTCTGTATCTTTGGGGTAGATACCCAGTAGTGTAATGGCTGGATCATAGGGTAGCTCAATTTTTAACTTTTTAAGGGACCTCCGCACTGTTTTCCAGAGTGGCTGTACCAACTTGCATTCCCACCAACAGTGTAAGAGGGATCCGCTTTCTCCACATCCTCTCCAACATTTGTTGTTTCCTGCTTTGTCAATTTTTGCCATTCTAACTGGTGTAAGGTGGTATCTCAAGGTGGTTTTGGTTTGAATTTCCCTGATGGCTAATGATGTTGAACATTTTTTCATGTGTCTGTTAGCCATTTGTATGTCTTCATTGGAAAAGTGTCTGTTCATATCTTCTGCCCATTTTTTGATTTGATTTTTTGTTTCTTGTGTATTGAGTTTGAGAAGTTCTTTGTAGATCTTGGATACCAGTCTTTTATCTGTAGTGCCATTTGCAAATATCTTCTCCCATTCCGTGGGCTGCCTCTTAGTTTTTTGACTGTTTCCTTGGCTGTGCAGAAGCTTTTTATCTTGATGAAGTCCCACAAGTTCATTTTTTCTTTTGTTTCTCTTGCCTTTGGAGATATATCATGAAAAAAGTTGCTGTGGCCAATGTCAAAGAGGTTGCAGCCTATGTTCTCCTCTATGATTTTGATGGATTCCTGTCTCACATTGAGGTCTTTCATCCATTTGGAGTTTATGTACCAAATACCTAGCATGGTACCTGGTCCACAGATAGCACCCAGCAAATATCTGCTGAAGGAATGAATGAATTAAAAAACAAAAACAAAAAAAACCAACCAGTGACTTTAGTTTTACATTGGTTTGTATATTCATTTATTCATTCAGCAAATATTCAGTAAGCTGAATACAGTGGATACATCCATTTAAGAACTTATGGATATATGTACACCTAGAACATTCTGGTGGATTCACTAGAAAACTATATTTTTCAATACTTGACCATGCTGGAATCATTTTTAAGATTTTTTAAGGTCACAAGGCAACATCTACTTCTTTTAATATATTCCACTTTTTAAAACAATTTTAGATTTACTGGAAAATTGTGAAGATAGTACAGAGGATTCCTATATATCTTACACCCAACTGTCTTATTATTAGCATTATATATTCCTAGATCATATTTGTTACAATTAATGAACCAATATTGATGCATTATTATTAACCAAAGCCCATACTTCACTGATATTTCCTTAGTTTTTACTTAATGTCCTTTGGCTCCTCTTAGCTGTGACCATTTCTCAGGTTTCCTTGTTTTTGATGATCTTAAAAGTTTTGATCTGGTAAGGCATTTTGTAGAACGTCCCTCAGTCAGAATTTCTCTGATGATTTTCTCATGATTAGGTTGGGGCTATGGGTTTTTGGGACCCGAGACTATGGAAGATCATGTCAGGGTACTTGCTATCAAGATCAGTATCATTGTTGATGTTGACCTTAATAAATTGAACCCAAAATTCATATATTGAAAACCTAATACTTAAGCTGAAGGTATTAGGAAGTGGAGCCTTTGGGAGGTGATTAGCTCTTGGGGGCAGAGCCCACATGAATGGAATTAGTGTCCTTATAAACGAGACCCAGAAAGCTAGCTCATCCCTTCTACCATGTAAGGACACATTGAGAAGTTGGCAGTTGGCAACACTTCATAGGGCCCTCACTAGAACCTGACCAAAATGGCACCCAGATCTTGTGCTTATAGCCTTCAGAACCGTGAGAATTAAATTTCTGTTGTTTATAAGCTACCCAGGATGGTATTTCATTATAGTAGTCCAAATAGACTAAGACAGAAACCAAGATCTGGGTGTTAGCTGTGCTTATTGCTGGGATATCATTGCTTCTAGGCCCTCTCAGCTGACAAAACATGGAAATTTGTGTATGTATGGTCAGCTGTGTATATACATATATTGATTAATTTTTCCACATGTAAATATCTGTATCTATCTTAATCTAAACATGAGTTTATAATGGCATCTCCAACTCTATTCCATTACCACATGGATCACTCTAGCTTCCTCATCTCCTTGCTTATTGGTAAAGTCCCATTCCAACAGTGGGAAACCTGTCTTTCCATCTGCCATACATTTTATCTAATCGTACAATTCCTGTATACATGCATAGCAGTATCAGAATTAACACTTAGCCCAATGGGAAACAAGTTTATCAACTGGACTACAGTGCCCACGTAGTTTCTTTTGCTCTTAAGCTTACACACTTTTTCAAAGTAACTTAGGTCAGCAACTTTCCCCCCATTCCCTACAGTGAGATTATTTCATACGTTTGTAATACAATTAGATTCTCTGGTCAAAATCTGTGTTCCATTCTGGGATGTCCGGACTTCTTAAATGATTCCTGAAAATTTGCATGCATTAAGGTATACTGGTAGAATATAACAAAGTAAAGATAAATAAGCAAAGTGATCAACTCATGTGCTTTAAAAAACAGTATAAAAGCAAAGAAAGCAGATGGAAGAAAGAAATGAAGTTAACATTAGAAATTAACACAAAACCCAGAGGAGGTGGTCCAAGATGGTGGTGTAGGAAGATACTGAACTCACCTCCTCCCACAGACACATGGAATCAACAGTTACATATGAAACAATTCCCTGAAAAAGACCTGAAAATTAGCTGAAGAGTTCCTTTACAACAAATGAGAAAAGAGCCCCATCAAAATGTTAAAAGAGGCAGAGAAGTCGTCTCACAAAAAAACCCACCCCAGTGGTGTGACCTACAATCGGGAGGGGTCTCACATATCTGGAGCTTCTTCCTGAGGAGCGGGGGTTTGTGCCTTACCTGAGGCAACCTTACCCTCGGGTCCTGCAATGGAGAGACAAGCGCCCAAAATGTCTGGCTCTGAACACCAATGGGGCTCACATCCAGTAGACTGAGAACCAAGGGCTCTAGGAACCCAAATCCTTCTCAGATAGAGCCGGGGGGGGGGGGCAAAATGTGCAAAGGGGTCAAGAGGTAAAACTTCCAGTTATAAATAAATAAATCATGGGGATGTAGTAAACCAAAAAGAATAATAATAAAGACACTTTTTAGAAAATTTAGAAGATTAAAAAATTTAGAAGCTTCTGCTTTCTTTGAGAAAAATAAAACAATAGATAAGTTCATGAGAAGCTTTTAAGAAAATAAGACAAGTAATTTGAAAAATAATTTAAAAAGTAAACTATATATAGACAGAGAATATTTAAAGACTGTAACATAATACTGTGAACAATTTTGGAACAGGGCTTTTGAAAATTTAATGACAAGTTCTAAAGGAAAATATGAGTTAAAAATTTGAAGATGGAATAGGAAAACTGAGTAGAATACGATTAGTAAATAAATAGAATAAGTAGTCATAAGGCTCCAAAGGATAATAGAACCAGATGGTTCCCAGGTGTGTTTTATCAAATATTCAAAAAACCAATAACCGCTAATATTATACAAATTGTTTCTGAGGATAAAGAGAAAAGGAAAGCCCCCCAATTAATTTTGTGAGGCATAGATAACTTTTGTAAGAAAACCAGACAAAGGCAGTAAGAGAAAGAAAAATTAGAATGCATTCTCATTCTGGAACACGAGAGTATAAATTCAAGACAAATATTTTATGGTTATTATATTCTATGCATGCTTTTTGTAAATAACTTCATATCCTCTGTGTATTTACATAAAATACATATAATTTTTTTTGTAAATACATATAAATCAGATGTACAACAAACCAGATGTTGGCATAAACTTGGTATTTTATCTTACCCAAAATGCAGATGCAGTAATAATTTTTATTATACACTCTTTAAAAATACTTTTCGATTCTTAGTTTAGTCCAGTATAGGTCCTTTGAGAGTAGTTTCATTTTACTTTTTTACGGTCGCTTTGTTTAATCAGAATTTGGAATGAGCATGAAATAGGAATATTAAAGCTATTTGCTCAAGCTTTTGTTAGAGAAGAGTGTGTTACCGTAAGTAAGGAGGTAACTGAGGCAAGCTCGGATGACCAAAAATTGAGCTTACTTGGGAACAGCAGAGGAATTGCAATTGGGGAAATGCAAAGTGCAGTCAGCTTTAAGGAGGCCATTGAAGATCTGGGTGAGCTGTACTTTGGGGCGAGGAGTGCAAAGAGCAGAAAGTCTAGGCAAGTTCTGGTCAGTAAATTCATTGGCTTGAGAATGGGGAGAGATTCTTGTCAGACGTTCAGTGGTCATGAGATAAGTTTTGGTTTTCTATGGGAAATCTGTCTCTCGGTTCTTAAGTTTCATTCTCCTGACGGTACATGCGCGAGGTTCTCCATTTCACAGCCTCTGGTTCCATTTTAGTTTGAAATCCTTTCACAGGTGGCTTTACATTTAACTCCCAGGGGACCGAGATGCTGTTGGCTCTCTTTAGTGCCTGCCCTATCAGTCCCCTCCCCGAATGCTCCAAGGGCAGCATACAAAGGAGAAAGCTTCAAGGTGATTTGACTGTGGCTGTCATTTTCACCCACGGCAGAATTGTACGAGAGTAATGGTGGAAAGATAGGACTTTCCTTCCTCACTGTTCCTTCCCCAGATAGGAAACCGATTACAGCTCAAGACACAGGCAGAGTGAAGCGTCTTTGAAAGGACTCCTTTTTAAGGGGGGGGGGGGGGTAGAGGTTTGTGAGGGCGACAGTCAAAGAGAAGCCAGGGGGTGACCTGCTTTTAACCCAACCTCTATGTCACATGGATTCGGGGACAATGTAGATCGTCAGCTTTACTTGCCAAATGTCAACTTGATTAGTGTGGAACAGAAACACGGATCATCCCAAACAATGTTTAATATAAATGTTAACATAAAAATCCCTAAAACTGGGCTTCAGAAACGTTTCCTTTGAACCTACATTTGAGTATATGTCTCTGTTTCTTAGACTTCTGTGTGCATTAACCTCTAAGCAATATTCCATATTGTGGGGGTGAGCACTCCCACAAAGATGCGGCTGTGCCCTAAGAAGACGAGCTCTGAAAGTGTTTTACTTGTATTACAGAACAAGTTACTCGGACAGCTGTTAAAAGGGTAGGACAGACTTTATTCAAGACCGTTACACTAGGTCTAGAGACGACTGCAGTGGGGTTTTGCCGTCGTGGAGAGAGATCCAGCTCGAGTCCAGAAACAACAAAGAGAAGTAGGGGTTGTCAGCCAACTGGCGGGGTGGGGGAGGGGTCTGCCGATGGAAAACGGCTATGAGAGGTTGGTCATTCTGGCCAAATGGACCGAACGGGATTCTTGCTGCAGGCAAGCCTGGACAGTAAGATATTATGTGGGCGGTGGTGAGGAATGAGGGATTTGGTCAGCTATCAAGAGCTATCAGGTATCTGGGGTACAGGATTCCAGCAGGATTTTTTTTTTTTTTTTTTTTTTTTGAGAGAGAGAGAGACAGAGCGTGAGGGGGAAGGATTGGCAGAAGCAGACTCCCTGCTGAGCAGAGAGCCTGATGCGGGCTCGATCCCAGGACTCAGGGATCATGACCTGAGCTCAGGGCTGAAGGCACCAAGCCGTCCCTCTAGCAGGGTTCTTGCTAAAACTGGCCTATGCAGAAGCTGCCGGACTGAAGCTTTAGTCCAGGCCTTGACAGCTCAGATGACAAGCCGCAGGAGAGCTAGGGCAGAGAGAGTCATTGTCACTTGCTGGGAGAGAAAGCTCATGTGTCACAGCGGACGGAGGGGAGGCCGGCGCTGATTCAGCACTGACCTTGAGGATGGTGTCATCTGTAACCGCGGTAGGTCACCCCCGTGTGTTTATGCTGATACACACTCCACACGTCTGAGGGCCACGTCCGGGAAGAAACGATGTGTAAACCAAGAGCATGAGATCAAGCTGACATGGAATGAGGACCAAAAATCAAGTTCGATGCTAAAAGCCAGTTACAAAACTGTGTATTTAGTGTAATTCCGTATTTGAGAAAAATCAATAATAACAATAAATATTCGTTTATGTACGGGGAAGGAAAAAGCATTGGCATGTGAACAGAATTGTAAAAAGTAGTTTTCCTTGGGGAATGAAATTAGAGTGAAGATTCGAGTTTCATGTTATGTGTTTTAGTCATGTTGAAGGGTTTTTTAATACCAAACGTTGCCTTAGGAATTCGGGGAAAATATTTTTAAAGTGGGGGAGGGGCAAGAGAGGCAGCGGGGCCCTCATCCCTCCTTCGCATTGTCTAGGAAAGAGCACCACCAAAGAAGCCACGTCAGCTACCTTCCCAGCCGCAAAGGCAGTACCCGAAACTCGTCAGCAGCTCCCTCCTTCCCCATGCAGGGCACAGGGCTCGCCAGCTCTCGGTCTGGGACTCAGGCAATAGCTATGTGCCTCTTCAGTGCGAAATACGGAGGAAGACTTTGTACGGGAGCAAAGATGTAAGAAAGTGTATCAGAAGGGTATTCATAGCAAGTACCTGATGCACCAAGAAAGCAAATCCTTGGTGAAATGAACACAAGTCCAACATACTGTGAAAGTGAATGTGTGCCCGTGGATTCCATAGAAACCAAAAGCAAGGTATACGAGCCATGCCTTCCAGCATTGGCTTTATCTATAACCCTGGATTTGACACTGGGCTGTACCCCGTATTAGCTGTGTGATGTTGGGGAAGCACCTTAACTTCTCTGACCTTTGATTTGTTTCTTCATCAGTAGAATGTGGAAAATAATAGTATCCACCTCCTAAGACTGTCCTGTGAATTAATGCCATAATGCCTCCGCTCAGGGCTTCACGTATAATTCAGTAAGTTTCTGCCATTAAAAAAACTGTAACAAAAGAAGGCAAATATGTATAAAGGCAAAATTGAGACAAAAGTAAAACCACCACAGACACCTGTTTATATGCTAAAACACAGAAGCATCAAATAAACGTTTATTGGCATCATCTTACCAACACACAGTATATCATATGTGAGCATTACAGCAATATATAATACGGTCTATAAGCAAATACCGAGCAAGATTGTTGTGGCATAGTATAAGACATCATTAAAATGGAAAAATTCTGCCCAGTTAAAGGAATTTAGCAGTATTTTGTGAATGATTTCTCTCCTGTCTCCAGCTCTCTGTATTTAACTGTCAAAGATCATTTGTTTCTAAATGTCCAGGCCAAGCTTTAAATGTATTTTAACTTTTTCCCATTTTTATCAACCTACTCTTCATGTATTCTCTTCTGATGGAATTCTGGTTCACTAATGAGCACTGGAGCTCGCGACCGCACAAGTGGAAGGAGAAAGATTCAGAACTTTGAAGCCAGATGTATCCACCTTGTATCCACTTCGTGACCTTGAGCACATTATGTAATTCCTTTGTGCTTTGGGGTACTTGTCTGTTCAGTGAGACTACAATAATGTCTTCATCTCAGAGTTTTTAGGATTAAATAACTGTATTTCCCACGCCTGGCACTCAGTATGTCCTTAAAGGTTGTTCGTTTCCCTGCTTTTCCAAAACGAATCTTAGAGATCATCAGTCTTCTCATTTTACAAATGAGAAAGCTCAAATCACAGGAGTTAAAAAAAAAGAAAAAACCCACACGCCAAAAGTCCCGTTTCTACTATACTCTTTCCACGGCTGTCCTTTCTCCTAGAAGCTTAACTTCAATAGAGAAGAGAAAACTCAGTGGAATCAAAAAGTATTCTTTTCCTCTTTTTAATATAGGTAAGTCACCAAGAGATTTTTAAAGTAGGAGTACGTTTTATGAAAGGTAATAAGTAGTCAAGCACTGCCTTAAATCCACAGAGACATTAAAAACAGAAGTTCTGTGCTTCCAAGATTTCCATAGCAGAGCATAAATATTCTGTATGCTTTGGCACCAAAACTCCCAGAACTGAGTATTTATCTGCACATTTCAACTCAGGCCTCCCGAAATGCTTGCCCATGGAATTGGCAAAGGAGCGGGCGTTCAGAATTTAGAGCAGTCAAGTTTGCTCAGCACACAGCTGTATTTGAAGCGCGGCTCTCTGCCATTAGTCCACAGAACTTGCAGAAAACACAAGCAATTCAAATGTCAATGTTGTGATCTTACCCTGCTGTCATATCTTTGTCGTCTTTTTCCATACCTGAAGAGATCACCCGTGAATAACCCAAAAGAACCCGTTATCCTGTACGTAATGGAAAAAAGCAAAAATTCCACAACCTGTAATTTAGATCTTGGACTCTTTATTTGAGAAAGAATGGCAAGCTTTCTTCAGCAGGAAGGAGATACTCAATACTACCATTTAAAAAGAGCCAGCCAAAAGAGTCTGTGATTTCTTTAAAAATTGTTCTTAAAGTGACATTTTACCATAGTAAAACTGGTTACATTTTATTTGGTTACTTAAAAAGTATATGCATACTTGTTTGTCTCTCTCGCTTGTCTCACATGCCTCCTGTCTCAGGTATACATTCTTACTCCGTCCAGAAAGAGCAGGACACGTTAAATGTCGCTACGGATACATGGATACATGGAAACTCAGCCACTGGAAATGGGCCGTATTTGTGACTATACCAGTTGCTCTTAGCAAATGGCTCATATAGCAAACTAGATCTGCTGCTATAACCGTTACATGGTTAAGCCACAAGCTAGTGACTTTGCCATACGGATCCACGGATGAGCATGAGACGGGTCAAACGCGGAGGCCTAGGGGATATCTCGGTGGCTCTTGAGGGTAACAAGCTGCTTCTAAAAACTGCTCTTGTTCTGACTTTGTGGAACATTTCCCGCCTGAATGGTAAAAGCAACTATCACATTAATCCTATTTAATAGGTCTGAGTTCATTTTATAGGAAGGGATGAGACTGAACAGTCTAACCTCTAACCCTACTGTGTATTAATGTACTTGGTTCTGTTTGTTATAAACAGTTTTTCTCAGGATCAAAACCCTGTCAGAGTTATAATTAAGGATGGACATTTGGGGTTTTGTCAAGTGTATCTTAAAACAACTGCATACGGGGGCACCTGGGTGGCTCAGTCGGTTAAGCGTCTGATTCTTGGTTTTGACTCAGGTCATGATCTCAGGGTTGTGGGATCAAGCCCCACATTGGGCTCTGAGCTCAGCACAGTCTGCTGGAGGATTGTCTCTCTCCTTCTGCCCCTTCCCCTGCTAGCAGTCGCTCTCTCTAAATAAATAAAATCTTTTCAAAATTCATTTAAAAAACCCCGTGTATATTATTCTGTGCTGCCTTATTTACACAAGTTAGAAGGATTATACCAAGAGCTAACTATAGATAAGAAATAGATTTGCTTATTTCCAAATTACGGCAACATTAATCTCGGCAGGTATTTATACAAGAAGAGAGAGAACCAAAACATTTTGAAATTGCTACTTAAAACTCAGTTTCTGACAACAATGTTGGACTCAGAAGTAAAGCAACACATTCATTACATCTCTTATTATAAGATGATTATTTTTTTCCAGACTCTTCTGTCTGATTCTCATCACCCACAGTGAGAACTGATACGCTCCAATTTCTCTGTATTACACCTTTGTCTTAATTCAAATATTATTTAAAATTCTGAAGTCTTGGGATACATCCACATCCTGGGAGGGTGCTTGATGTGTCCACGGCTCGACGTCTCTAAACTTTACATTTCTGACAATTTTCAAGAAAACCTTACACTTACCTGAAAGTGCTCCCCTGTAGCCTAATGGGACGATGAATTACATTCATCCTTATTTCTATTTTTTTAATGAGTGTTGTATGAGGACTCAAAGTTCCTCCTCGCACTACTTTCCTCCCCCTCTAACACTCCTGGGGTAGCTGATGCCATCATATCTTCAGTAGTATCACAAGAATAATGACAAGGCGGCAATGTAACTATGCCGAGGGCCATGCACTCTTCCAGCTTGGTACCTATTACTTGTCTGTGCTGGCAGTAAATAGCCTTCTATTTATTTTACACTTTGAAAACATTAAAAAAGATCTTTGAAAGAGGTATAAGGGTGGCTATGAAAAGCCATTCTCAGTACCTTTCTCTCTAAATTTTGATTACTAACTTTGTTTCTCAAAGATTGAGAAGGAGGAATGTGAATAAACAGAACGGAAAATCTTATCCAAATAACATGATCAACGCTTCCTAGGAAATGAGAGTGTCAATCAGCGGGTACAATTTTAATAGAGTGAGTGGTGATCCAGGTCAAATTTTCCAGTGTAATTTTGCACATAAAACAGAATCCCAAATCTTTATAAAGTTAAGCTACAGTAGGTCTCTCACTGCCCTTGTCCTCTCAGACCCCTTACAGAAGGAAATTAGATAAAAACCTACTTTTCTCCATGCTCTATTTCATCTCCCTGCCCTCCTCTCTCCCAATCTCCACCTTCAAAGCGGCAACAAAGGCCCAAAGCCCAAACCACTGTATGTTTTTCTGGCTAAAATTCTCTGGGAAAAACCCAGTGAGGAGTGTGCCCTGATGCCTCACAGCACGTGTGGACAGCTGAAGTCGGGCCTGGTCTCTTCTCTTGGTGCTGCTGAGACAACCCGATGTCAAGTTCCCAGATGATTTTTTCTCTATCACACCCTATCAAAGTGGAGAAAGAAGTGGTTGGAGATGCTCCAAATGACCTTGTTTTTCAAGTTAGATGCTAACTTGTTTTGTTTTGCTTTGAAGCCAGCCACGAAGTAGAGACAAAGCAGCCAACTCTGGAGGAGTAAAGAAACGCTTAGCATGAAGACCTAGGGCGAATGTTAAATCGGGAGTATAGGAATCTGGGTTCTAGCCTTGTTGGGCCTCAATTTCTTCATCTGTAAAATGACGTAGTTGAAATAGATGATCTCTAAGAGGGTTTGGTAAAGTACTGGAAGAGATCCTGATTGGTTTTGGGTCCATTAGACCCTGGAACTGTATACAAAACTTAGTGTGTGTGTCTGCGTGTTTTCATTGAATGCATCTGGACCTCCCAATCTGTTAAGAATCATTAAGCTGATTTCAAACTGTAAAGTTCATCTAAGTGATTTTTTTTATTGAAGTCATTTCATTTGGCTTTTCAAGATACCAAAAGCATAATTTTTTCAAAGGTACTCTGAGTAACGAAAATAAGAAATGGATATATCCTTTCCAGCACATACCCTTTAATCCATGCACATTTAGAAAATTAATGTAGACATTGATTGTAAAGTAATTTAACCAAGACATTCATCTGGTATAATTTTTTATAGATTCTGAATAGTTTTAGATTTAAAAAATACAGGGCTTATCATTACAATTGATTAATGATCTTATAGCCCCAAGTCTGTGTGTGAATGAAAACCTAAAATACTTCGTGTCTTTGAAAATAACTAAACATATTTTTTTCTTACAAGTTTGAAGTTGTCAGTTATAGGTTACACACACATTCTTAAGAAAATCCGAAATGGCCTTTAAGAATAAGTTGCTTTGCAATAATAAATAAGACAAAAAATCTATTTCCTTTTGGAAAATGATCCGTAAGTGACTCTCCCCCCGCCCACGAATTAGTGATTCATACTCTGATAAGTATTTTAGAATCTGGGTAGTTCCACTACTTATCTGTTTGGACTATGAGAACTTTATTTTTATTTCTCTAGTCTTCAATTTCTTTTGTACCTGAAAAATAAAGATGGTGACCTTGAACTACATGTCCTTAAAGATTCTTCCCTCCTCAATGATACTGTGGCTATCCTTGGGATTCCAAATGCCCTGTTCTCAAAACAGCTATCCTAGGATTTTAATGAAGACAAGGTGGTGCTTTCATAGTAGAGACTTTCTAGCTCTTTGTTAATGAAGAAAAGTTTCTCTTTGTTGTCTCCAGTTCACGTGAGTGCTCCTAAAAATCTAACACATTAGTAAATGAGATTTTTATTTTTAATAGGTTTTTCCCTTTCTTTATGAGTGATAGAAGTTTCACAATGTGCATTTAATTTTCCTGTAAGTTCTAAAAGGCAAATTTCACTGGGGCCATGAAAGAATTCTCAAATTTATCCAGACTATGTAGAAACCACCATCGCAGCTGGCTGAAAGGTAAAAGCTTGGTTAAATTGACTTGGCCGGCTTCCCAGGGGTTTGCAGGCATTAAGCAATATCTGAGAGTAAGTCCATTGCCTTCGGAAGCTGCAATAACTCTTTGATCCACTGTCGTTCCATTTAGCGCACTGCTCTATAATAACGTATTTGTGAGTAATAAGAGAAAGTCGATTCTCCTTCCAAATGCACCACGTTTATAGCTTAGGCTGTAACATCTCTGGGATGTTGTCAATTTTAAAGTTCTCCTTCCAGGTTGACTGGCCACATGGCCACTGGGCACATGTCCTTTCTTTTTCTTTTTAAAAATCTTTCAGGTACCATTACCGTTTTATATAGATGTGATCAATTTTCTTTTGCTATCATAACCCAGAGAAGTTGGACAATGGATTTTTAGGAGAGATATTTTATCCTCAGGTGATCAGGGGACCTTTCATAATGACCTCTGCGTATACTGCCTCAGCCATAGCATAATGCTCCGCTCCATAGGAACGCTACTGACGCATGCCCACCATATGAAGGGTGGTACCAGCAAGTAGGGGACAGTGTAGAGGTCAGGAGATTGCATCTGTCCCCACTTGTAGCTATAGGAATGCTTTATAATTTCAGAATCAGAGAATTCTACAAAAGACAATGTCTTATACAAAGTATCTTCTAATGTCATCTTATCCAAATCCGTCACCGCCTAATTTATAAATGGGCAAGGGGGACAGTGGGAGTTAACAGATTTGCCTAAAGTTATATAGCTTAGGTGATTGCAAATTCTACACTCTTCTGACTCCTGATCTAATGTTCTCATGACAACTCACGTATAGAACTGTGGAGAATGAAATTATCTAAAGGTGCTCTTTGTGCAGTCTTTGTTAAATGGTTTCTGTTATTATTGGCCTAACTTTTATCTTAACGCCTAAATTACTTTGTAAAAAGTCGTGAAAAATCAAAGTATCGGACTGTTAATGTTATCAAAACAGTAGCTTCTGTCATCTCCTCATTACCAAATAAAGTCCAAACTGGTGGTTGCTAGATTGCTTCAGATAGACATTGAAGTCGTTATCTTGCTAATACTCAAGCAGATGGAAAATACTTGGGATATCCCAATCTTGTACTTAAAATTGATGCTTATTTTTAAAATAAATGTAATATATTTTAGGATGTTAAGAACGACCTGTTGAATCCTTATCGAGCTACAGTGTTTGGCTTAATCTATTCTTTTAAAATAAGTCTGTTGGAAGTCCCTCAACTCTCATGACACCTGGCTCCAGTTCACCTTCCAAAAGCAAACTGTAGGAACTATCTCTAATGCCATAGTAACTTGAGAGAGCTGCAGTGTGCTATCTTAACTATTACAAGAAGGGTCATTTCTGGGGCCAAATTATATAAGGGTGCAGTTTTGTGAACAGAATAGAAATTGAATACACCGTGGTAGCTGCTTGGGAAAATGAACAGTATATAATCTAATATCTTTAATTTTATGTACATGAATATAATGTATGTCAACTTTGTACATGAGATACATACAGTATTTAAACATTTTACTCAACAGATAAGAATTTACAATAGCAACAGAACTGACTAGAGGGCCGTCCACTTAATTATATACTTAGATTAGATCTGTACTTTAACAGGGAAAGAATTTAATAGTTTACAATCATAGAAACACTGACATTTAAAACAAGACTTTATAAAATAATTTATATATATCCTAGCATCTATAGAGAGGAATGATCTGCATTTGTGGATGTGTGCAATGCATGGCATATTTTAAATTTTCAGGTAATAAAATAATTTAGAAGCAGTTCATGCAGTGGTCAAAGCAAGGGATGGCAGTTCCTTCCAGATGCCCTCTCTCTTTGACACGGGCAGCAGACGCACACCAGGTACCACTGAGGCACACTAGAACAAGTCTCCTCAACAGTGACTCACATAAACACCAATATACACAAGCTGATATCCTCCCCTCCACAGTCCAAGGACCGGTCACCACTCCCGTCAGCCGTGGGAGTAGTCAGTTCATACTGAAAGTGATTCCACGTCTCTCCGGCGGGTCTATGTAATCAGCATCTCTCCATACGAGGTAACTAACAGAACTTCCTGGTTTTCACGACTTTACTCTGATACTTCACCGAGTGCCCCCCATGTCCTATGACATACACATCCAGCAGGTAAGACTTTCCGGGCAGAAGTCCCTTAATTGTTTCCGTGGTCACTGCTTTCTGTAGGTTTTGACTGTGGAAATATTTACAGAGGACTTTTTCCGACTTCTTCCTTGTATCTGGTCCTAGGCATTGGTTCTGCTCTCTTTTCTTCTGGTCTTCATTGTAGCTGTCGTCCACTTCCTTTTTGTAGATGCAGAACTTGTTCCTCTCCTGAGTGCCTAGCCAAGCCACGGTGGCCGAAGAACAGGTGCGGAGCTTGTCGAAGGCTTTGATTCTTGTGTCTTCAGGAAGAGCGGGAAACGGCTGCTTGCTAGGCCTCGTGGTAGCCAATATTTTCAACATCGATGCTCCTTTCTTGTGTCCTTTCAGTCGGATGAGATACTTCGCTTTGGGCTTTCCTCGAAGCTGAAACTGCCGAATGCCTTCCACATTCTGAGACAGGAGAAGTTTCCCGTCCCTTCGCACTTGGATTTGAATAGCATCCAGACAAGAGTGAATAAAGAAAGTGACTTTTTGGTGAGAAGAGACTGGCGCAAACCGTAAAAACTTGGCTCCCTTCCGTTTGACGAATACATCCGTGACTTTCCCGTCTTTTAGCTCCACTGTCTTCTGTTTCGCTTCCTCCTTGGTCCTGGCGAAGGTGCCCACGTACGCCGTACTCATGTTGCTGTTGCTGTTGGCCACGAAGACGTCGAAGTAGTACTGCGTGTCGGGCTTCAGGTCCGAGACGGTGAAGATGTTCTTGTTTCCGATGCAGATTTTCTGAATGTCGACCTTGGGCCTCGAGTAGACATGCCGCCCCAGTTTCGGAGAAGGCTTTGCTAGGAAGCTGCGGTCTTTACCCGAATTCTCTGAAGGAAACCCGAAATGGGCAAAGTCAAAGGGGCTGAAGTCCAGACCGGGTTTGGGAGCCATCATAAAAGCGTCGTCTGCGCTCAGCTTGGCTTCTACTGCACAGAGACTTTTGAAATTGTGCTCTTTGTTGATGACCACACAGTACTGAATGGGTTGTCTCAGCAAGGAGGCCGTGGGGCTCGGTTTCCAGGCCAAAGTGACCGTGGTGCGGCCCAGGGAGGTGACATCTACTCTGGGGTCATAAGGTAATTCGGGGTAGGGCTGATCAGACTCCGGCGTTGTGGTGGCATAGACTTTGAAATGGGTGTCTTTCTCCGTTGAAAGAAGCTCCAACTGATATAAACCAGATGGGGAACTAGAAGATATAAAGTACTCCACATCGTTGCCTTTGTAGGAGAATAATTCCGTGCCTTCCTCATTAGTGATCTGCTGCCTCTGCTGCTCCAGGGGCTCTGGGTCACCTAGAAGACACGAGAGAAGCACAAGCTACATGTCAGGGTATGTGCTGTGCCTCGCCCACCTTAAATTCTATTTTTAAGACTATCTTCTTTCTCTGGTATAAAAATAATAATATGGGGCCCCTGGGTGGCTCAGTCGGTTAAATATCCGACTCTTGAGTTCTGCGCAGGTCATGATCTCAGGGTTGTGGGACTGAGCCCCAAGTCAGGATCCGTGCTCAGCGGAGAGTCGGCTTGGGATTCTCTCTTCCTCTCCCTCTGCCCCTCTCCCCACTTGTGCTTTGTGCTCTCTCTCTCTCAAATAAATAAATAAATCTTTAAAAAATTATAATGTTCCCAGTAGATAATTGGGAAATAGAGAAAAAAGAATAAGATAAAAAATCATCCATTAATTCATGATCCTGAGACAGTCCTTCATTAATATTTTGATTCATTTCCATTCAGTCCTTTACATAGTTTTATGTAAATTGATATTATTTTTTTGTCTTTCTCTATAACTTAGTAACATTTATTTTCATACACATATCTTCCCAGACAAACATCCATTTTGAATCCTGCCTTTCTCACTTAAAATTATTATTATATAATAAAATAATAATTTTTAAAAAAACAATGTTTTCATAAATATATAAATAATACTGTTGGTCAATTTTTGACAATTTAAGATAACGCTTATATGTGTGTGTGTGTGTGTGTGTGTGTGTGTGTGTGTGTGTGTATATATATATATATGTTTTTCTGAATTTAAATTAAAGCTTCAGGATAGACTCCAATTATTGGAAGTTTTAGGTCAAAGACTGTAAACCTTTTAGAGATTAATCCCTACTGTCAGTCTGTTTATCAAAAGGATTCAATCTGATTGCATTTTGATGGCCATCCATTTCACTACTTTTTCTCTTGTTACTAGTACTGGACAGTCTCTCATTAAAATATAGAATATAAAGCACCAGTAAAAGTACCTAATTTTCAGTGTAGAGAACACATGTCTAGGAATTATGGGAGGAATGTATTAAAATCAAACTAAATTTTTCTATCTTTTTATTGTTAATATCAGATATCATATCGATGCCAGATAAGTTTACAGACTTGGTGAAGGACTGGGTAGCCAGTGTGAGAATGTACATTGTTCAGCTTCAGCAAATTTAGTGAGGGATGTAGAATTTCATATCCCCAAACCATAAGATGAAAAATCTCAAGCAGTTATTTATTCTCTATCTGATGACGTACTTCCCGTATTTTCCTACTTACAGCTCTCTGTCATCTGGTCACTACAAGTAGCGCATCTTGCTAGCATCCTTTGTGTGACACCAGTCACCAAGCCTTCCCCTTTAAGCTATGAAGCCTTCACCCCTTAAAGGGAGAAGGTCACCCCGGGGCCTCCTATGGACTCTTCTCGTTCCCCATAACTTGGTATTTGCTTTCCACCATCTGCATCTTCTTTAAATGCTTAACATACCCTCCTACTGACTTTCTTGTCATCCTGGCCTTTCAATGGTGCTCAGTGCCTTTTTACTCCTCTTTTTGGTGTCACCCTTTACTCTCCAGAGATCCTGACTGCATACCAGAACCACCTTGGGGGAGCTTTTAATAGTCCCAATGTCCAGATCACACGCCAGGACAATTAAATAAGAACCTCTAAGGGTGGGATCCAGGCATCAGTAGTTTTTAAAGGCCCTAGTGCTGATTCCAATGTTTGGGGGAGATTGCAAACCACAGCTAGAGAGTCTAGTCCCAACCTTTCCATTTTCCTCACTCCTTCACGCTCTGCCTCTGTTTCCCTTAACTGGTTTTTTTTACCAAGATCACTGTCCTTTGGAGCCATCCCCCATTTCTCTCATCCCCATTGCGAAGTCTCCAGCTTCTTGCCCTATGCATCCACACTGCTCTTTCATAGCGAAAGAAGGCCGTCCACATCATAGGTCTTTGAGCTCTCCACCGAGAGGCCCGGGGCCAGAGTGGTCATGCTGCTTACCAGAGCCGTCCCCGCTCGCCTCCTCTGGCAGCTCTTGGAGACTCAGCTTCCACTCTAATGGTGCATCGCAGGGAGTCACCGTGACTGATAATGGAGTATTGTCTTCTTCAACCACAAAGAAATACCTGTGGGGAAGTGGACCAATTCAGACTGAGATCATTCATTCTAGGACTTACCACCAAGAGTCGCTGGAAAAATCACGGGTTTCGTTTTTATTCATTTAACAGACTTACTCTGTTACCCTTACGGAAAATATTATCTTTCTACCCGTGAAGCTCTCTTTCACTCTTCTGAAAATAATAATTCCATCTCCTCGAACTAGAATGAAAGCTCTAAGAGGGCAGGGTGTTCGGTTCATTGATGAGGACTTACAGACTAAAATAATTCTTTTTTGTTTTTTAAACATAGGTTCTTTTTTTTTTTTAAGATTTTATTTATTAATTTGACATAGAGAGACAGCCAGTGAGAGAGGGAACACAAGCAAGGGGAGTGGGAGAGGAAGAAGCAGACTCCTAGCGGAGGAGCCTGATGTGGGGCTCGATCCCAGAATGCTAGGATCATGCCCTGAGCGGAAGGCAGAGGCTTAACGACTGTGCCACCCAGGCGCCCCCAGACTAAAATAATTCTTAATAAATATTTGTTGAATGAATTGATGAGTAAGTTTAGACTTTAGCTTTTTGGGGAAAAGTCCTTAATTGTTTGCAGGGTCTAAATCTTCCTCACTGGTGGGACCCCTGCTTACCTTACTGGTCTCTCATCTTCTGTGCCCAAACCACATGGGGCTCCCCTGGTTTCCCAGAATCCACCCCACATTGGAACTTCTGGGATGTTGTTTCATAGGCCTGAAATGCACCCATTTGCCCTTCCTCATACTTAAGTGTCATTTCTGAATTCAGGGCTGCCTTTTCTGACTCCTAATTCTGGGTCAGGTTCTCAGATAGTCTCAGAGTATCCTGCATCTTTCCCCTGGGGCACTTATTGAAATTTGTGACTATATATTTGCGTTATTTGACTGTCGCTTTCTCTACAGAGGCCCACTTAGGGTTCATTTGCCATGTCATTGTATTCCAAGCCTTTAGCACTGATTTCTGCATATAGTAGGCACTTGATAAATATTTTTGAATGATCAATTATTAAATCAATTAATAGAACCCAAGAATCCTGGCACCAACCTTATTGTTCTAGCTCCAGGAGACTTAACACCTCAAGTCTGTTTCTATCTAAAGATACAGGATCTGAACGGCACTATCAGGACTTTCCCCCCGTCACCATTCGAATATGAATTGAAAGAAGGAAGGTGGGGGTAGGGCAGTGGGAGGACAAATAAAGACTCTATAAAAATAAAAACAACTTGCTCATAGAATAGTAAAGTTAGACGTCATCTAGACAAAATAACTAGATGACTGAAGTATTTACTGGGTGGGAAGGTATATGTATCATAAACACCTTTCAAGACAGGTGTCAGATGGCTTAATTTTCAATTCAGTCTACTTTTTGGAGAGCAGAATTTGGTTCCTTTGGCCAGCTGCATGGGATATATTAACAATACACACACAGCTGAACCCATCTATATTACAAAGACATAGGGACAACAAAATATTTTGTTTGGCATCATGTAAGTAAAAAAGTGTTCAAAACTTCTAGGTTTCGATTTTTATGTGGGTAGCAGAGCTAATTGCTGATGCAGAAATCAACGTGTCAGTTCATCTACTACCTTCTGTTCTCATTTCTAACAAGGAAGTAGCTTATTTCCCAAAGTAACTGCATCTTACTAACTTAAGTACAGGCCACAGGCAACCAATGACAAAACAATTCTTGCATTTCACAAGGTACTCATTGTACATATAAAACAGCAGCAAGTTCCTCTAACTCAACATTTTCATATGGAAGCACTTATGATTAGGGATAAAAGATAATCTGAATAAACTTAACAATTCGACACACATTTGTTGGCTACCACACACAGAGCACTTGGGGAAGAGAACAGCAATCGTTGATAATAGGGCGTGATCTGTGTGCTCCAGATACTTACTGGCTGGTGAGGCCGACCGAAATGTAATGAATAACTAAGAAAAGATGGCCCCAGATTATAATGCCAAAGCTGAGGGATAAACACTCCATAAGCCATTTAGTCTTTGGAATTTATGTGGTAAACATAATAATAAGTAATGAAAAAAGCTGTCCGCTGCTGCTAAATTTTATCTGGAATTTCATCGTTAGTCGTAATGTCAACAGTGTCTATGAGTGCCTCCTGCTGCATATTTCACTCCTAGAGATGATGTTTCTATTGTTGCTGTAACTCTCAACTCAGGGTGAGGTAACGTTTCATCCAAATGTAGATACCAAAGCCCCTGATCATTATTGGCGGGGTAAAAAAAACAAGAAAGAATAAACAAATATGTATCATTTTTCAAGGTCAAAATATTTAGAATCATTACGTGAGCCCAAATTGTTGATGGAGTAAAGGTAAATGAACCGTGATAGTTTTTACTACGTTTGGTTTAATATTCTCAGAACCTAATCATATTGTTCAAAGAAATATTATTATTTATTTACTTTTTTTAGTTTAAGTAAGCTCCACGCCCGGCATGGAGCCCAGTACAGGGCTCGAGCTCACGACCCTGAGATCAAAACCTGAGCTGATATCAAGAGTTGGGTGATTAACTGAGCCACACAGGAACCCCAGAAATATTATTCTTATAAAACAATGTGAACCCTTGAGGAATCATATCTATTCATTTAATTTCATATTATTTTAGCTATTTAAGCTCTTTTTCTTGAGATGCAATTGAAATATATTAACTTCAAAGGTACAAAATAACGATTTATGTATACACGGTGAAATGATCATCACAGTAAGTCTCCTTCCCCCGTAACCGTATCAAGTTACATAATATGCAAAATAATATTGACTGTGGTCACCATGCTGTACATTACATCCCCTCATTTTCTTTGGATGGATACCCAGAAGTGGAATTGCTAGATTATATGAGAGCTAAGTTTATACTCTTTTGAGGGACTATTACTGTCTTCCATAGTGGCTGTACCAATTTATATTTCCACCAACAGTGCATGAGGATTCCCGTTTCTCCACATTCTTGCTAATATTTGATATCTCTTGTATTTTTGATAATAGTCATTCCGACAGGTGTGAGGTGGCATCTCATTATGGTTTTGATTTGCATTTCCCTGATGATGAACGATGTTGAGCATCTTTTCATGTACCTTTGGCCATAGGTATGTCTTCTTTGGAGAAAGGTCTATTTGTATCCTCTGCCCATTTTTAAATCAGTTAGACGTGTTATTTTTAAGTTGTATGCATCCTTTATATATTTTGGATTTTAACCCCTTAGTAATATATGATTTGCAAATACCTTCTCCCATTCAGTAGGTTGCCTTTTTATTTTGTTAATGATTTTCTTCACTATGCAGAAGCTTTTTACTTTGATGTAGTCCCACTTGTTTATTTTTGCTTTTGTTGTCCTTGCCTTTGGAGCCAGATTAAACAAAACAAAACAAAAAACAGAGAAAAAAGAACCCAAAACACTGCTAAGAGCAATATCAAGGAGCTTACTGCCTATATTTAGTTTAGTGGTCCAGTTTCATTCTTGGGCATGTGGCTGTCCAGTTTTCCCAAGAACATTTTTAAACAAACTGTCCTTTTCCCATTGTATATTCTTGGCTCATTTGTCGTGAATTAATTGACCATGTATTCATGGTTTATTTCTGGGCTGTCTATTCTGCTCCATGGATCTATGTATCTGTTTTTATTCCCATACCATACAGTTTTGATTATTATACCTTTGTAGTACAGTTTGAAATCAGGAAACATACCTCCAGCTTTGTCCTTCTTTCTCAGGATGGCTTTGGTTTTTAGGTCTTTTGTGGTTCCATACAAATTTTAGAATTATTTGTTCTAGTTCTGTGAATAATGCCATTGGAGTTTTGATAGGGATTTCACTGAATCTATAGATAGCTTTGGGTAGTATGGACATTTTGACAAGTTTAATGCTTCTAATTCATGAACATGGAATATCTTTCCATTTATTTGTGTACTCTTCAGTTTCTTTAGTCAATGTCAGTTTTCAGTGTATAGTTCTTTTACCTCCTTGGTTAAATTTATTCTTAGGTAGTCTATTCTTTTTGATGCAATTGCAAACAGGATTGTTTTTATTAATTTCTCTTTCTGGTAGTTCATTATCAGTGTATAAAAATACAACAGATTTTTGTATATTGATTTTTGTATCCTGCAACTTTAATAAATTTGTTTATTAGTTACAACAATTTTTGGTGGAATTTTCAGGGTTTTCTATATATAAAATCATGTTGCCTGCAAACAGTGACAGTTTTACTTCTTCTTTTCCAGTTTGAACACCTTTTATATAATTTTCTTCCTAATTGCTTGGGCTAGGACTCCCAATACCATGTTAAATATCAGTGGCAAGCATGGGCACCCTTGTCTTGTCCTTGACATTAGAGGATAAGCTTTCTTCTTTTCACCATTGAGTGTGATCTTAGCTGTAGGCTTGTCATATATGGCCTTTATCACATGGGGGTACATTCCCTCTATATCCGCTTTATGGAGAGATTTTTTCATAGATAGATGTTGAATTTACCAAATGCTTTTTCTGTATCTATTGAGAGGATTATATGATTTTTATTCTTCATTTGGTTAATGTGGTATCACACTTATTGACTGGTGGATCTTGAATCACCTTTGCATCCCTGGAATAAATCCTACTTGATGGTGGTGTATGATCTTTTTAATGTATTATTTGAATTTGGTCTGCTAATATTTTGTTGAAGGGTTTTGCATCTATATTCATTAGGGATATTGGCCTGTAATTTTCTTTTTCTTTTCTTTTCTTTTCTTTTCTTTTCTTTTCTTTTCTTTTCTTTTCTTTCCTTTTCTTTTCTTTCTTTTTTCTTTACTTTCTTTTTTCTTTTCTTTTCTTTCTTTCTTTCTTTCTTTCTTTCTTTCTTTCTTTCTTTCTTTCCTTCCTTCCTTCCTTCCTTCCTTCCTTCCTTCTTTGTGGTGTCCTTATATCTGGTTTCAGTATCAGGATAGTGTTGGTCTCATAAAATGAGTTTGGAAGTATTCCATCTTCTGCAATTTTTTGAAATATTTTGAGGAGGATAGGTATTAGATCTTCTTTGAATGTTTAGTAGAATTCACCAGTGAAGCCATCTGGTCCTGGACTTTTGTTTGTTGGGACTAGCAATCTTCTTGCTAGTAATTGGTCTATTCAGATTTTCTATTTTCTCATGATTCAGTCTTAAAGGTTCTATGTTTCTGGGGATTTATCCATTTTCCCCCCTAGTTTGTCCAATTTATTGGCATATAATTCCTCATATTAGTCTCATAGAAGGTCCTTTGAATCTTCTTGGTATCAATTGTAATTTACTCTCTTTCATTTCCGATTTTCTTTGTGAGCTAGAAGTTTATAAATTTTGTTTATTTTTTCAAAGAGCAAGCTCTTAGTTTCATTGCTTTTTCTATTGTCTCTTTAGTCTCTATTTTATTTATTTCCACTCTGATGTTTATTATTTTCTTCCTTCCTTTAACTTTGGTCTTCATTTATTCCTATTTTTCTAGTTCTTTTAAGTGTAAAATTAGATTATTTATTTGAGATTTTTCTGATTTCTTGAGTTAGTCCTGTACCAATAAGAACTTCCCTCATAGAACTGCTTTTGTTGTGTCCCATAAATTTTGCTGTGTTACATTTCCACTTCCATTTATCTCAAGGTATTTTTTAATTTTTTCATTGACCTGTTGTTTTTTCAGTAGCATGTTTTTAAATCTCCACATATTTGTGATTTTTCCAGTTTTCTTTTTGTGATTGATTTCTGGTTTCATACAATTATAGTCTAAAAAGATGTTTGATGTAATTTCAATCTTCCTAAATTTATTGAGAATTTTTGTGGTCTAACATATGATCTATCCTGGAGAATGTTCTGTGTGCACTTAAGAAGAAGAATGTATATTCTGCTGCTTATGGATGGAATGTTCTATATAAATCTAGTAAATGGTCTAATGTGTCATTTAAGGCCAGTGTTTCCATATTGATATTGATACTCTGTCTGGATGAACCATCCATTGACGAATATGGGGTACTAAGTCCCTCTACTATAATTGTATTGCTCTCAATTTCTCCCTTTAGGTCTGTTAATATTTGTTTATATATTTAGGTGCTCCTATCTATATTGGGTATATAAATATTTACAAATGTTAAAAAATTTAAAAAATATATTTACAAATGTTATATCTTTTTGCTGGATTGACCCCTGTATCATTATGTAATGCCCATCTTTGTCTTTTATTACAGTCTTTTGTTTTAAAGTCTATTTGTCTGATAAAAGCATAGCTATCCCAACTTTCTTCTGGTTTCTATTTCCATGGAACATTTTTTCCCATCCCTTTACTTTCAGTCTATGTGTGCCCTTACATCTAAAGTGAGTCTCTTGTAGGGAGCATGTAGAATTAAAAAAATCCATTCAGCTACTCTATGTCTTTTGATTGGAGAATTTAGTCCATTTATAGTTAAAGTAATTATAGGTAGGTGTATACTTATTACCATTTTGTTAGTTGTTTTCTGGCTGTTTTGTAGTTCTCTTCTGTTTTTTCTCCTTCTCTTGCTTTCTTCTCTTGTGGTTTGATGGCTTTTTTAGTGTTATTAGATTCCATTTTCATTATCTTTTTTTGTATATGCCATAGGTTTTTGCTTTGTGGTCACCATGAAACTCACCAATATAAGCCTATGTATATACACCAGTCTATTTTAAGTTGGTAACAAATTAAATATGAATACATTATGAAACTACATTTTCATTCCCCAGTCCCGCACTTTATGCTTTTGATGTCACATTTTACATCGTTTTGTGTATATACCCCAACTAATTGTTGTAGTTTCAGTTTAGTTGTTTTGTTTTGTTTTTTCTACTTCTGTCTTTTAATCTTCATGCTAGCTTTATAATTAGTTCACTACGTTTAATATATATTTACCTTTACCAGGGAGATTTTTACTTTCATACATTTTCTTGATACTAGTTAGTGCCCTTTCTTTTCATCTTAAAGACACATCTTTGACATTTCTGGTAAGGCTGGTTTAGTGGTGGTGAACTCCTTTAGTTTTGGCTTGTTTGGAGAACTCTATCTCTCTTCAATTCTGAAAATCTTGCTGGGTGAGTAGTCTTGGTTGGAAGTTTATTGCTTTCAGCACTTTGAATATATCATGACATTCTCTTCTGGCCTGCAAAGTTTCTGCTGAAAAATCTGCTGATCATTTTGTGGGGGTGCCCTTATTTGTAACAATTTTTTTCTCTCGGTTTAAAGATTCTCTCTTTATCTTTGAATTTTGACATTTTAATGTAATATATCTTAGTGTGGATCTCTTCAGGTTTATCTTATTTTGAACTCTGGGTTTCCTGGACATGGATGTATGTTTAATCCTCCAGGTTAGGGTAGTTTTCACCCATTATATTTTCAAATAAGTCTTCTGTCCCTTTCCTTCTCTCTTCTCTTTCTGGGACCTCTAATATGCAAATGTTTTCCATCTGATGTTGTTCTATAGGTTTCTTAAACAGTCTTCACATTTTTTTTCAAAGATTTTATTTATTTTTCCAACAGAGAGAGAGAGCACAAGCAGGGGGAGCAGCAAGCAGAGGGAGAGGGAAAAGCAGGCTCTCCACTGAGCAGAGAGCCTGACATGGGGCTTGATCCCAGGACCCTGGGATCATGACCTGAGCTGAAGGCAGACACCCAACTGACTGAGCCACCCGGGCCCCTCTGATCTTAACTTTTTCAGATTATTTTTTCTTTTTCCTGTTCTGTTTGGGTGATTCCCCTGCCCTGTCTTCTTGGTTACTGATCCATTCTTGTGCTTTATCTAGTCTGTTGCTGAACCCCTCTAGTGTATATTTCAGTTTGGTTACTGTATTTTTAAGATCTATGACTTCTGTCTTACTACTTTCTTATATTTTTTATCTCTTTGTTGAAATTCCCTCTGTGTTCACCCATTCTTCTTCCAAGAATGGTGAGCATCTTTATGACCACGACTTTGAACTCTTTATCAATAAATTACTTATCTCTGTTTCATTAAGGTTTTTTTTCTTTCTTCTTCCTTCCTGGGGTTTCATCTTGTTCTTCATTTGGAACATATTCCTCTGGGTTTTTTGTTTGTTTGGTTGGTTTTTGTTTTTTGATTTTGTTCAACTCTCTGTGTTGGTTTCTATGCATTAGGTGAAAGAACTATCTCTTCCAGTCTTGAAGGATTGGTCACAGGAAGACTGGGGGTGTCTCAGGCTTAGTCTCTGCAGTGTCCTGGTGGTAGTAACCTGCCAAGAATTGTCTTTCTGACTATTTCAGTCCAACAGGGTGCAGAAATGTAATGACCTTAGTCACCAGAGCCAGGAATTCAAGGGGGATCCCCTGTGTGGCCTGTGCACACATTCTGGCTTTGGTTGGGCTGTGGTGGAGTGCCAGGCTGGGGCAAGCCTACCTGCCAGGTTTAGCAGTGTGGGGCCATAGGAGAGCACAGATGTGGGGCAAACGGTGATAACAAGGTAGAAGGAGAGTGCAAAAATGATACTTGCCAGCACCTTCATGCCTCAAAAGAGTTCCAAGAGACCCCTGCCCTTTAAGACACTTTAAGACTTTTTAAATCTTAAGTCTTAAAAGACACTTTAAGATTAGCCAGTGAATCTCCTTTGTATGTAGTCTAGGCATTTTTGAACTTACTGTGTTTGCACTGGGTCCTGGGTGAGTAAGTCTGTGCATATGCCTTTAAGAGTGGAGTCTTATGGAGCACCTGAGTGGCTCAGTTTGTTGAGTGGCCGACTCTTGGTTTTGGTTCAGGTCATGATCTCAGGATTGTGAGACTGGGCCTCACGTTGAGCTCCATGCTCAGTGGGGAGTGTGCTTCAGATTCTTTCCCTCTGCCCCTCCTGTACCCCCATGCTCTCTTGCTCTCGCTCTCTCTCTGTAAAGTAAATATATAAACCTTTTAAAACAAAAAGAGTGAAGTCTTAGTTTCTCATAGCCTTTTGGGTCTCCTAGACATAAGCCAGATATTTTGGGAACTTGTCTCTCTGGTGCAGTTCCCAAGGGTTGGGGAGCTTGATATGGGGCTCAAACCCCTTGTTCCTCAGGGACGTGGTCTGTATTTGTCAGAGTCTTCCTTTTTGTGAGTTACCACACTAGAGGTAGGGTTTTGGCAAGATCATGCCTCTGCTTCTCCTATCCATCTCTATGTGGCCTTTTTATCCTTTGTGGAGAGGAACTGTTTAACTAGTTTTCAGATCTTTTTCAGAGAGAATTGTCCTATATGTAGCTGTAGTTTTGTTGTGTTAATGGGAGGAGGTGAACTCAGGGTCTTCCTATGGTCCTGTTTTGAACCCCGTTCTTGATTAATTTCATCTTAATCCTACAGAATCCTTCTTAGAAATTTCCTGCTATCCCAAAGATAAGAAAATAATCATTCTAAAATGTAAGAATGGCAAAAATTGCTCTCTCCACCCCAAAAGAGATCACAATCAGCAAGGACCAAACAGTCTCTACTTAATGATTAGAAGTTGCGTTGTCATTTTCTTTTCTTAGAGAAAATAGGCAATACTATTCAGAGGTTGATTGTAAATGATCTATCTAAGTCTAAATGGTTACTTTGCTTTTTAGCATCCCCTTTATGAACTTAGTAAAAAAGAAAGTACTGCATAGAGCATACCTTTTGGGTGTGTCTCTAAAGAGATAACTGTTAATTTCAGCTCCATCTGGAATTACTGATGAATCATGAAAAAATGCCTTGTCCCGGATCTGCATCTGAAAAAGTTCCTCATCTCGAGTGGGTAACTTCTGAGTCCTTAAGCTGAGTGGTAATAGCAGCCACAGCAGACACCAGTGGAGAGGCACCATCCTGGGGCAACAGAAATGATTGCTTACATTAGTTCTGCAGGTAGACACTTGAGCAAGTTGCAAACTTTCTAAAGCATTAAGAATATTTTAGTTTTGACAGAAAATTAGAGTTGTATTAGGTATTTTGGATACAGACATGATCTTGAAGACAACTTTCTTGTTTTTTTTTTTTTTCCCCAAAGTATTCCATGGAGTTGATAACAAATTCACTAGAATTTCAGATACTAAAAAGATTTTGAAATGAAAGGACTCTTGGTGCATTAACTTCTCCGGATATTCAGAGAGAAAATCCCCACCTCAATATGGCAGAAGCCAATATGGTTCTTGTAGAAATGTGTATATAAATGTCTCAAAGATTGAACCATAGCATAAAGAGACACACTGAGAGCCAGAAAATTACCATTGCACAATCATTTTTATTCTTCCTTGAAATTGACTAAGGATTATACATGTATAGCATTATTCTTGTTTCCAAAATCAGATTTTCATAAATCAGAAGCTTTTAAAGATGATAAAGTTTAATTTTGTTACAGGTTAAGCAATTTATCCAAAATCACCAGATAAGTTATTTGCTGATGTTTATTATTCATGACTAAACTCTTCAACACAACATTTCAATTTAAACCTTTGCCATATTAGAAGTGGGCTTGGATTCCCACTCTCGGATCAAGTGAGACCATTGGAAAGCTGGATAGTTAGGTCGTTTGTCTTAACCTCCAGCAGAGTTACATATTTACTACTCCAGGAGAGTATTTTCATTGAGTTACATTTTGGCCTTCAAACTGACTTTCGTCAGAAATCCTATAGGTGATTATGGCTCTCTCTCTACTGCACACTGCTGTAGGGATATTGTCAAGGACACCATCTTCTACATGTCTCAGTGTCCCTAACAGGAAGCCTCAGGTAGACAAGTTCTTTTGATGTCAAGTCCTGGTGAAAGGCTTTGCTTCCTCTGAGGATTTGGTGCCTTTGTCCCTCACAAAAAGAACTCTGTAAGAAGTAGTTTTCCCTTACCTCTTTGACAAGGAACATCAGGGATTTCAAGCATTAGGGAAACATAGTGTGTTTACACTTAAGTGCTTCAAATAGTGAGAAAGTCAAATGAAAATATTTGCAATAATTTGAAATGAAACGAATGCCAGTTTTATTTCTAAAGGGCCATTACTACAGCTATGAGATCACCTCTGCTTAAACTATCATTTGACTTTAATTGTATCTTTCTTGGAGTGCTACTAAAAATAGATTCATACAACTAAAAATATTTTTTGAAGGAAATAAGCTTTTCTTTTTTATGAGAGTATGAGAAGTAAGTGAGCTTATCCAAATAGTAAATTTAACTTCCTTTATCAAAAACAGGGTTTTTTTGTTTTGTTTTGTTTTTGCCATGTGTTCTGCAGTTTTCCATATGAGGTATCTGCAGTAAATTGAGAGTTACTATGTGCAAAACAAGGCGCTAAACCCACGAGCTGCATTGTTGCATTTAGTCCTCACAATAACCTTGTGAAGTAGGTACTATTCTCATGTAAGAGTAAACCTCCTTTTACATAAGCAGAGAAAGGATTATAAATTCAGGTGGATCTGACTGCAGAGCCCAAAAGTTTGTCCCCTGTAATATCCCCGAAAGCCATTGTAATTTCTTACAGGGGGCTCTTATTTCTCATGCTTATTTCTCAATTGTATTGCAATTGAATGAAAACTGACTGAGAGGTAAGAAATCTGACTTTTCTAGTTGCGGCACTAACAAGACGTGTAATCTAAGGCAATGCACTTAACCACTCCAGATGGACCTCAGTTTTCTGAAGGGTTAAGGTGATGATCTCTAAACTTTGAAAACAAATGATGATTCTGAGACTGAATCCTCAACTCCTCCTCTCAATTAGCTAGCAGCTTCGGAATAAGACCAGGTCTTCTTAAGTTTCATTAAGCAATCTGAACCTCAGATATTCACATGATTGTCAGGATGGAATCCAAGGGGAGTTGGGGATGGAAAACAGGAGCTCGTATTAGTTACTAATAGCAGATGAAGCTTATAACTACAAGAGATGGCTAGACGGATCAAATCAAAACTCAGTGAACCCATTTGAAACAAACACGGACATGGTTGACTAAACAGAATGGGACCTCGGCTGGCAACCCTTAACCCTCCCCTCTGATGCCCTTCCCCCAGTAGCTGACAGAAATGACCAATCTGATATGCTAGAATTTGCTTGGCTGCCCGTTAAGAAATTATTTTAGCATAATGGAATATATCCTGTTTACTTTGTAGCAGCACCCCAGAAACTTTGCCTTCTGAGAGCAGAAGCAGCCAGGTAATAAAATTGGTCTCTTCAGAAATGGTTAGGATTTGGCTCTCCATACTCCAAAACACTGTTATGCAGATGGAGTGTACTTAGAGCAAACATGCAACGGCCGCCCTGGAGTAAGAGATGCTCAGGTGTCTTTGCCCTGGAACCACTCGCAGGCAGCCTTACCTCGTGAGGCTCTACGTTTGCCCAGGAAGCTGTCGATTGCACAGCACAGAGGTACGACCGAGCAGGACAGGCTGCCCAATGCCCCAGGATATCTGGGAAATTTAGGTCTGCTCCAGAGTTAGGGAGGTAGCTAGTTATGATTGGGGAGAATCTTCCCAGCTTCCTTAGCCATCCATGGGAAGAACTTTCTCTTTATTAAATCAGTGAAGGATAAGAAATGAATTTGAACTAAAAACAATATTAAAGTTTTGTTTTGTACACGCTGCACTCTTCTAAGTGCTTTATATATATTATCTCATGTGATGCTAGCAACAACCCTATGATGTAGGCACTATTATTTTCTCATTTCAAAAATGATCACACTGACGCTAGGACAGGTAAGATCACATAGTGAATACAACCTGATCTAAGAAATACAAACTATTTTTCATGAGTAAGTTCAAATACATGGAAAATAGGATTATTGCATATTCTCCATATCAGCTTTTTAATTTATAAATAAACAAACAAATAAATAAATAATGGTGAACAGCTTCAGAAGATAAGATTCTACAAAGTAAGTGTTGAAAGATAATTCTCCAAGGGTCTCTGTGGTTGTTTTTGCACATTTGGGAGCAGAAGAATTCACTGCCTTTGTTTCAGATTATCTTCTCAAGGATGTTTGTGTAACGAAAAGCCTTGGAAGATGAAGTTTCTGGAGCCCAGAGCAAGCATGATCACTACACCAATGAAGACCTGGGCTCCCCAAGTTCAGGGTTCTTCTTGTAACAAAACAAAACAAAACAAACAAAAAACCCTATTTGGGGCTGGTGATATCTGGCCTCTTTTCATCTGTGGGAATTGGGGGTCAGGGAGCCAGTGGGAGGAAAACGATAACACCGTGGGTTCTGCTATGGCTCTGAGTTGCTCTGAGTACTGTTTTTGTCTCTGACCCACGAGTCTCATGCCATCCAGCATCGATGAAACGATGGATGACAGGCTAACGTGTTAGCTTACAAGCAGAGTCAAATCTCAAACTCTTCACAGTTCTTGACACGATGTTTTACTTACTTAATTATTTTACTGGCTTATCTACTTTACTGGCTCAGGTAGAAGTTTTTATTTCAATTACCACAACAGGGAGTGGACTCAACCCTATCTTTGCTTTCTTTATTAAAAAAAAAAAAATCATTATTTCTTCAGCTAAAATTCTATGGGGTCAATTTTTTGTATCTGAAACAATTTTAGCCATTTTAATTGCCATATATTATGGGCAAAACAGACACTTTGGGAAAGTATTTAAAATTAATATGATCTCTTTTTTTTCTTCTTCTTCTTTTCCCTCTGTATCTATATAAGAAGACTGATGTTAGCTAAGCCTATTGTGGTAATCATTTCATAATATATATACATCAAACTATCATGTGTGCACCTTAAAATTACCCAGTGATATATGACAACTATTTTTCTATAAAACTGGAAAAAATTAGTATGATCTCAAAGCATGGATCTTTACATTCTACAGGATATCTTTTTCAAAATGTTATCTAATAACATTCATCCACTGTTGGGGAAAAGCATACTCAGTTATTACAGAAAGTTAACCATTTTTTCAATTTGATCAGGTTACAGGCAGAATTATTTTAAATGAAATGTATTTAAAAGAAGCATTGAAAGGAGCTAATCAAAACAGTTATGCAGATGGAGTGTACATATTTTTACAACTTCTATTCACTGATTCAGGTTTAAAGCTTTACTTAGATATTGTTTAAAAGATTATTTTAAGATCCTATAGATTCCCCCCCCCCCCCACCAATAAAATGTTCTCTCTCGGACACTCAGCTTAAGAATCAGTCATTTCAAATAAACAACTAAAAATACATTCCTCTTCAGAATTAGACTTGGGTAAGCCAGTCTATACGAACTTACTTTTCTTCTAAGATTACAAAAGTGCCCTCTAATGGCATAACTTTTCCTCTCATTTATTTTTGTTATTTCTAGGTATCCAGAGCTTATTTAGATTTAAAGTTGAAGTTAAATAACATTTCTCAGAATTTCTCTTTCAGCATTATTTCTTCTGTCGCGGGCGTCTGGTGGTAATCTCGGCAACCTATCTGTATAGCAAGAAACCTTGCTCTTTTTTATAATGAAGGATCTAGTCCCAACAGAAGGAGGAAGTTGGTAGGATGATTCCAAATAGTTTTATTTGTCTCGGCGGATCAGTCAGCTTGGTCCCACAATTATTCACAGCCCAGAAAAACTAGATGGTGTTCGAGAAGACTGATTTTGTTTCAATTAAAAAGTTCTAACGAATCAAGTAATATAGATGCTAATCCGAAAGGATGTTGTCCATGTTGTCAGAGGCATCTTCATGTTTGCTACACACTTTCGGATGCTGTTAAGACTGAGTGAGGAAAGAACAATGGTCTAACGATTTGATATACCCGAACCTTTAGTCTAGATTATGAGTAATCTAGATTATTGGGTAGTTTTATACTTCGGAAAGCCCATGTGCCCTAGATTAAAAGGAGAAATGGTTTTTGAAATACAATTGTACAAAGATTAACCGTATGTTCTCTACTTACAAAGTTAGAGAGAGGTCTGTGCACTATAAAGTAAATAGCTTTAAACATAATTAATTCATAGGGTGCACACACACACATTTAAGATCAAACTATTTGGAAACATTATATGAGCCCAGTCAGTTGACGTCAGAGTAAAGGTAAATGAGCAGTGGTTCTAAAAGAAGAATCTTTTACAGATAAAAAGTTATTTTTATATTTGCTGCCCCCTCTCTGGCCAGTGGGTAAAAGCTATGGATCGAGAAGGGTGGAGTGTGGTTTTCTTTGGGATGTTTTAGGAATGCGGACCAAGGTTGCTTCTCCCACTCCTCTCCTCCACCTTCTCTGCAGGGCTCTCTGCTCCCCCAGCCCACAGAGAGACAGGGAACAGTAAAGAGCGCAGGGAATGAACTCAAGACCAGTTCTGAAGAAAACGCCAATGAAGAGATATGAAACATTTATGTTGTTTCCTAAGGGGTAGGGAGTAGAACATCGGATGGATAACTGAAAACCTGCCACTCATTCTAAGATTTTATTTTCAGCATTCACTTAAACATTTTACTCTATCGAGCTTTTAGTGCAGTGAAAATAAATAGTCAAACTGACCTGGCATATCCTTTTACCACAAACCTGTGGGAATGTTTGAGAACTGTAAAGCAGTCTAACGGTAAGCAGGAAAAAAATTAAAGGGAGCTCGAATAATTTACCAATGTGTCAACTAAACACCCAGAATGACCACTACCACCACAAAAACACAGTATACGGAAAAGCAATAAAACTTGCCCTGGGGGCGTCTGCCACAGCTTCGCTACTGTCATTTGGCAAGATTTCTCTTTAATTACATAAGATGGGCTACTCAATTTACCATCTGGGTTAATCCACTGGGTCACTTAGTGAACATAAAAATTTATTATTTGAAATTGTGTAAACAATGATGATGAGTAAATAAATCTCGTTAATTTTTTTACTTCTTTTAAGAAATATATTAGATGTACTTAACCACAATCTTAATTGGTAATCTTGTCTTAAGAGTAGGGAAATATTTCAAGCCACTAAAAAGCTTCCTTTTGTATTTATAGACTACTGTTTAGCTGTATCATCTCACTAATATGAGGAATTTGCAAGTCTGGTAAATAAAAAGTTGAGGTTTTCATGAACTGTCCAAGGCTCTCTGAATTGAAAGTGTCATGTATATATTAAAGATACTGTGACCGTTCTCAGCACTGTCGACTCCTCAGAACAGCAGCCAATAGCTCAGCCTACCTGTGAGTGACACGTTCAAAGCAAATCCCTCCATTCTTCCACCACCAACCACCAAGGGCCTGCAAGTTCCTTGCAAGAACATGTGACATATTTGTAAAAAATGTTGTCAAGCTCTTACAGCTATTAAATGTTGCAAAACTCAGTAAGATCAGATTCATTTGTATACATAGGCCACACCAAGCAAAAGATTTTTTTTTTTAATTCCCATAATGCCATTAAGATTCACTTAAAAACTATTCAGTGCACCCAATCACGTGTAGGCCACAAACATGAAATAAATTTACAATCACCAGAAAGAAGGATGGGCATTCTGAATTTATTTGAGGCAAATGCATCTGGAGTAAATGAAATCTAATGTTTAGTTACAGGGAGTGGAAAGTGCATGATTATAATTGAGTGAGGATGACTTCAAGAAGTGGTCGGCCGCAGAGATTTCTGTTCTTTTCCTTTCCTTTTTAAGTGCAAATATTTAGTCTCTCAACTTCTATTTTTAAACTCAAGGGCATTTGTTTTTGTTTGAATCATCCATGCCACATCTGATAATAAATCTGAAGCATTTAATCTAGCTGTAAATTTAAAAAAATGTAGCGTTCACTGGGGGACCGGCCCCGTGTCTGCCACAGTCTGCTCTGTGAGCGAGGGGGTCTGTCTGTGCACTCGAAGAGCACGATGCCCAGCAGGGACATACAGAGGCCCTCCAGGCTGACACTGAGCAATGAAAGAAGCTGAATTCCCAGGAGTCATCCTATTCTGTTGTCTTTTGCAAACAATGAAAATTGCAAACGTGAAAAATATGAAAAATAATAGCTGAAATTCGTTGGTCATTCTTAGCCATATAGAAATATCCCCTGCTAAGGTTGAAAATTAGAGGGAAATAGGGCATATTGTGGTTTGGGGTGTTTCTAGAGCTGCGTGAAGGGTGAAATGAATAGAGGGGAGGAAAGCGCTCCCACTGAGGCGTGCTCTCCGGCACGGGCTAGGGGGCTAGGTGAGCTCTAATTCCGACATGACTGCAGGGCACAGCTGCAGTGCGCTGGCCCCAACACGGCAGAGCCAGACTTAGCCACACAATCCACCAGCTAAAGCCTCCAAATGCAGGCTGTCATTACATAGTGGAACGATTACTAAGAGTTTTAGAGTTCATTATGTCAATAATCTATGGATTAGGGACCCTCACATGCATTTCAACTGCAATGATTCCAACCTCCTCTACCACTTCTCTAAATGATTGCCAACTTTCATTCTGGAAGGAAATTAAATTAGTATGAAAAAGCAACGTAAAATTAAAACATGCCAAAGATCTGAATGAAGTTTCCATTCTCTCATCTCCTCCCCTCTGATCCTCATGGTGTGTAGTTCACAGCGGGGCCGAGGCTAGGGCACTCTAATTTTAAAAGACGGTCGTGCCTACGGAGTAAACTTGAAAGAGGAGCAGATTTTAGAGTAAGTAATCCTGTATTCTCATCATCACTAATGCCAATAAAAAAGAATAATGAACAAGAGAAATGGCCAAAATAAGTGTACTATAGATAAGAGTAGTCTTTGATCCGGGAAGCCAGACCCATTTTACTAAAGGAAGGAGCAGATGCCCTAAAATGCATCTGATGGGTGATTAGAAGATATGATAAATTCAAAAGCAACAGAGAAGATAATGCAAAGTAAAACTGGAGCAAAAAACTGAATATCTTCTTCCTATCAAAGTTTTCTCTGCATGTGCAACTGAGATAGCTGGGATAATTTCCACTATCTTGGGAGAAGCTAATGATTCCTGGAATAATGAAAGCCCCTAAGGGAGAAATAATATGCTTGGTTGCTTTTCTTACTTTAGTTTGGCAACTAAGCCTTATTTCCTGTTGATCTGCAACAAAATGAAAATGACTTCCTGTGCAATGTTCCCCAAAGCAGTTAACAAACTGCACACCCCATCCCCGGCTGAAATGTAGCAAAGATGTAACATGGCAGCCTGCCAGCAGCATCTAGCAATAGCACCTATCAGCCTAGAAGATAAGACATGAATTGTCATGGGCAACAAATACTGAGTCCCTGCTGTGTGTAACACACTGAAAGTACAAAGATGTTTAATATAGATTCAGACTGTTCTGTTGCTTACAATTGAGCTGAGTGGACATTAATTCCAGATAAAAGTACCCGGAAATGTAAGATAACACATATACCAACAGGAAACAGGTGGCTCATATAATAAGTGCTTAACAGAAGCGGAGTGGAGACAGAGCAAGACTCAGAGAGAGAGTAGGATAAGGGGAGAAGGGCTGGGTGCGGGGAAGGGAGATAGATGGAGGTGGGAGCTCAGAGGCTGAAGTCAAAACTGCATCAGTAAGCATTAATACACAAATGTTAACTGAGCACTTCCTTTGTGCAAGACACTGAACAACGTGCCAGTTATATAAGACATCCTCTCTTCTTGAGGTATTTATGGTCTAGAAAGAAGTGAGGAAGAAAATACTTTTAGACAGAGATAGAGAGAGATCGGTAGGGAACTAATTGTGAAGGTTCATAAAAGCAAAATATCCCTTTATAAAGGATGGGAAAACTTAGAAAGCTAAAAGGTAATTATCTAGGTTTCTTAGCAACTGCTGAAATTCTGGGAAGAATTCTGAAGAGGGGCCCACAGTTCCGCATCGTGTCCTAAGACCACAGGGAAAGAGGATGGAGACAAGAACAAGTATTTCCTCAAGACAGACCACTTTTTCAAAGAGTACTAGCTGCGAAACTTCTCTTTTCCACACAGAGTTTCCCTCTCCTACACCCCCAAGGTTAGGAAGCATGGTTTGGGGGAAAAATCACAGATACTCAGGACACCACCGCTGCAGGCATGAGAACTACCCACACTGGTGGCTTATTGGCCCAGACGTTCTCCTTGGTGCCCTGCAGCTGTGAACCCCTGAGAGGCTAGGTGAGCGCGTCGTACCTTAAAAGCTGGCAACGTAAGGCATTAACTAAGTTTCACAAAGATGCAAACTCTGACTTGGGCTCCTCTGTATTTAATTCTAAGACGAAAAAGGACAGGCTAAAGTCTGAAGTGAAGAAAAACCAACCTACTTCTATGGAAATCTGTCCATCCATTTCATATATAGACTTGTTAGGACACCAAAACTAAATAAGATCAAGAGCTAAAAATCAAGAGAATAAGAATTTTCCAAGCACTGACTCCATATTCCAAACCAAACTAGGAAATATGAGGACTCAAAAGACATATCCCAGGAATTTATAATTTACTTACAAAAACAAAACTTACATATTTAAGTAGCAGAATCCAATAATGTCAGTATATTCACTCATTCACTGTTTTTTTATTCGACATATCTGTCATGAGTCCTTGCTACGTGCCAGACACTCTTCTAAGGACACTGATGATCTCATGAAGCCATGTTCTAGTCGGGGTGACGGTGCATACACAGAAACATCAGTAAGAAAACACTAGTGGCTGGCATTCACTGCTCCACAGAGAATTGAAATAGGCCCACATGAGAGAACACGATGGCTGCTTCAGGTGGAATATTTAGAGAAGGTTTCTTGGAAGAAATGACATTTCCTCCGAGATATGAACCAGAGGAAGCCAGTGAAATGAATGTCAACGGAAAGAGCATTCTGGGCCAAGAGACAGCTGGTGCAAAGGCCCAAAGTCGGCACTAGATGTGAGTATGGGTGAAGGAAAGGGTATCAGTCCAGGACAAAGTGGGCAGAGGGGAGAGTGGAAGGCAGAGGGCAGATCACATACAGTTCTGCAAACCATATTAAGGAGTTTGGATTCTATTCTGAGTATGAGGGGAAGCCTTTAAGAAGCTCAGGATCAGGACACCTGGGTGGCTCAGTGGGGTAAGCATCTGCCTTCGGCTCAGGTCATGATCCCAGGGTCCTGGGATTGAGCAATGCATCAGGCTCCCTGCTCAGTGGGAAGCCTGCTTCTCCCTCTCCCTCTGCCTGCTGCTCCCCCTGGTTGTGTGTGCTCTCTTTCTCTCTCTGTCAAATAAATAAAGTCTAAAAAAAAAAAAGCTCAGGATCATGATCTAATCCATGTTTCTTAGGAATAACTCTGTTTTGTAGAAAACAGATTTTAGGGGAGGGATAACTATAAAAGCAAAAACCAACCTCATCTTTGTAAAAGCAAGATCAGAAGAAGGCTACTGCAGCCGTCCATGGCAGACGTGGTGGTGGCTTAAACTTGGTGGGGGAGATGGCGAGTAGTGGAGAGATGGGCTGTGTCTTATAGTCACCGTCACCAGAATGTGCAGGTGAGTTGGAGGCAGGAAGTGAGGAAAAGAGAAGGATCAAAGATATCTCCTTGATTACAGGAACATAGGCGCAATAAAATAACAAAACGTTGGAAGAAATCAGAGAAAAATGAAATTAGTCAGGCAGAATTTCCAGGTGGCATCAAATAATTCATGAATGGCTGATCATGTTAGACGCAGTTTTTAAAAGCAAATTCATATACTGGATAAAGTATTAGAAAAGATGAGAAAGGAAGACACTCTTCTTGTTAATGAGAAACATAAGGGTGCGCCGGCCAAGGTGGGAAGTAGCAAGATGTTTGGGTTGAAAAACCAAAAATATTGATTTCAATTGTCAGGGTGGGAAAGGGGATCTGTTGGATGCAGGGAAGGTGGATGAGACATACTGGGGAAAGGCAACAAGTGTATGTGTACACACACACACACACACACACACACCAGTAGCTGCTTCTTCGAATTTAGATTTCCAGTGAATGGTGAATAACATCCAAGGCGAACTAATTTGTCAACAGTTCTGGTAAGAGATTGTTTATGGTCAGTGAGGAGGAAGCTAAGAGAAACAGATACGGAAGTTAGGAAGAAAATGTGACCCAAAAAACCACTGCAATTTGTCATATAGCCAGACCTCTTCATAAGCTGTGTCTGAATGGACAGGCTAAGTAAAACTTGGGAATGTTCCTATGAGCCCACATCTGCCAGTGCCACCTAACGGATCCTCCTGGGCACTTCTCTGCAGAGCACCGCCCTCCACGGAGGAATCTGAAAGATGGCGGGCTGGCAGGAGAATGAGGGGAACTGCGCAGGCGCGAGCAGAAAAAGGCAGGTGGTGAGCTCAGGGACAGGCAGGAAAAAGCAAAAAAAAGGGGGGGTGCGCCTGGGTGGCCTAGTCGTTAAGCGTCTGCCTTTGGCTCAGGGCATGATCCCAGGGTCCTGAGATCGAGCTCCCCATCGGGCTCCCTGATCCACTGGGAGCCTGCTTCTTCCTCTCCCTCTCCCCCTGCTTGTGTTCCCTCTCTCGCTGTCTCTCTCTCTCTGTCAAATAAATAAATAAAATCTTTTTTTAAACAAGGAAAAAGCAGGCTAGGGAAAGCAAACAGGTCTCTGGCGGGGTCATTAGAACAGACACCAAACTTTGAAGTGTAATACTCTAAGGAGGAAAGTCAGCAATCTTTTCAGACATTCTGTAATACACAGAGTGAGGGTTTACTAAATATCAACTGACCAGTGGACCAAACTGAAGAATCACTACACCCTCTGAAAGGAGATCATTACTAGTGTTGTGTGCTAGTGACAGCAAGGATAAAACAAAACACTGTAGTGGGAACAAAGACTCCAAAGATAATCAATCTCTTCACTCATCCATCAGCAGCAACCTTACATTTTTACATATTTTCCATCTATCTCAGGGAAGACATACTACCTTCTCAAAGGACCTTCAAAATTTAAAAAGCTTTTTCCGTTCTACTTACCATACTAACAAAACCAGGTACTTTAATTACTCAGGCTCAAGGATATTCCTGTTCTGATGACAAACCTGGTTTCAAAAATTGCTTTGGTAATTCTGCCAGCTATGTCTGCTCAACACATGGGCCGAATCTTCCATAAAGTTTTGATCAAAGAAATCTTTATAACCCAGCTTCTAGCGCTGTAATAAAAAGTGGTACTCATCAACAAGGCAGTGACAACAGGAACTTTTTTGCAAAGAGCCAGCGTGATGGAATTGCAGAGTTCATTGGCTGATCCAACAAATGCTCATTGGGCACTTACTCTGTGCCAAGCACTGCCTGAGATGCTGGGTATATGGCCGAGGACACGATGTGTGATGTCCCTGTGCTTGCAAATCTTGCACTTCGGTAGGTAAGGGAGGGGATGAAGAAGCAAACATCTAATATAAGCATTCCAGAGAGCAGCCGCACAGGGAAGAAAGTGAAACAGGCGAAGAGCTTGGACGGGAGCCACAGGAGGAAGGTTGCGGGGGAAGGAGCCCTTCTAGGCTGAGTGGTCATGGAACGCCTCTCTGAGAAAGTGACATTTCAGCAGGGACTTGAATGGAGAGGAGTAAGTCATGGAGACTGAGGGAAAGGACCTATTTGGTCTGTTGCACTGTATGTCCAGGAATCTGCCCCACCTGTGCCTTAGCCATAACTCTCAACCACTAAGAGGGACACGATTGCAACTCACAGAGACCAGAAGACAGTCCTGACTCACTGAGGCAGCCACAATCACATCTGGTGAGGAAGGACTGGCCAGTGTTAAATCCAGGAATGCTGGGATGGGCCGTGACGCCAGCTGTTTTAAGGTCTGTTATCAGATGAAAGAGGGATTGGAAGCACTCTGGCTGGCCCAGCTAGTCCCAGCGGCTGGCACGGGACTATAGGGAAGGAGTTCGGGACTCAGTAAAATAAAGACTTCTCTGACAAAGCCGTTAAACTGAACAGAGTAGCTTAAAAAGTAGGAGGTGTTCTGACAGAGGAAGGATGCTTCCTGACTTTCTGGAGCGAGACACCAAAAGAAAAAAAAAAAAAAGTACAAAATCTACAGGAAGATTCTTAATAGGATTGCAGCCGTGCGGTCCTTACTGGGATGGTTTGCTATCTGAGCTCTCTCTGTACACTGCCAGTCAGTGAACTCATGTTTGTTAAGTGCCTATTGCAAGTTCCGTGGGGACATCACAGGCAGATAAGACAGAGTCAAGGCCGTCCAGTGAAACCAGAGACTTTGAGTCTTATGGTACTTGTTTTTTTATCTCACTTGAATTATAGCTATTTTAATATTTTTTTCTCACCCTTAAAAAAAAAAAAGCTCTTCACGAGGCTTTCATAACATGAGTTTACTCAAGTAAGTGCCCCTTAGAAAAGATTTTTTACTCATCTTTCTATCTCTTCTATAGACTTCTGTAGTTCTTACACCAAGTAGGCACTAAATAAATATTTGCTTAATTATACTGACTTTAAGAAGTTCATTGCGAAGAGTAAGGTGATCTGAAATCTCTCCCATCAGACTCTGGACTAAGCAAGGAAGCCGGGGTGGTGGTTTGCCAAGGCCTCAAGGCTGATTTTTAGCTCCAGACGCATTTTCCTCCTGGTGTCCAGGATCGAACGCTCAAAGGTGTGAGGTGGCTCAGCACTGGCCTCAGCAAGCCAGACTCGGGCTGGAATGCGAATCTGGGCCCTTTTCCTTCCTCCGCCAGAACACTCCTGTACCGTCGAGTCCATGGCAGATTAAGTCACTGCGACCACTCCTGAGCTGCCTTGGTTTCTTCCCGTGTTTGTTGACTGAAATGGAAGAGTCGATCTCAGCAAGGCTGCTGAAGGGTCACCAGTGCTGCCCGGAAACCAGCACGCACGAGTGTCACCTCGCAGCCCCGGCCTGCCAGGTGCCACACTGGGAACGTCGGCGGGAGCCGCTTGTTTTCGATCTCGGTCCCCCGCTAACCCACAAATCCTGCCATCTTCCCGCTGCACATTCTCTCAAACTGGTTCTCTCTTCTCTATCCACAGGGCCAGTCCCCCAAACGACCCGCTTGCTGCTTCTCACGCCCACTTCCCACACCTCTCCGTGATCATTTCGCACAGCACGGACATCATCATCTTTGTAAACCAAAATGTTTCCTTCCTCTGCAGACAGAAGGAGAAACGTCAGATGGTTTCCCGTGAACTGGAGGGTGCACACCGCGCACACGCGGTCCTTGACCTCGCTCCTCGGCTCCACCGAACTCGTTTCCTACAACTCCCCACACTCGCTTCCCCTTCCCAGCACCGGCTGCCGGCCGCCCTGGGCCGCCTGTTGTCTCTGCCGCCTCCCCGGCCCCAGACACCTACAGGACTCGAGCACCTACGGCACAGGGCACGTGAGCCGTGTGCCTTCCCGTGTGCCTGTGTCTCCTGTAGACCGTGTAACTTATTCCTGAGATGCCCAGGTTCTGCAGAACGGAGATGCTATCTTTACACCAGTTATAATGCTGACCACGGAACCCAAACACCAAGCAGATGTTCCTGACATTTGGTGGCTAACAAATACATGAAATTGAAAAGAGTAAAATTGATTATTATTGCTCACTTATGAAATTTGTTTCGCAAGAGAGATTATAAGCTAAACAGGAAATAAGGGATGGATGCTTTTGACAATTTCATGGGTATAAAGTAGGTTACTTTGTAAAACTTAAAAACTTGGGAAATATTTCTTTAATCTTTTGAGGTGGAAGCTCATGGACCTGTTGGCTGGTTGCTACAGATTGGTGGATGGCCCAGGAGCCTGGTAGAAGGATGTGGTTTTTTTCTGTCCTTAAAAACCCAGACATGTCCTAGTAAGAACAACATAGTGCATGGAGGCCCTCTTTCCTCTGAAAACATGCAGAATATGGTTTGGTTGGGATACACTCTGATCAGAGAATAGGAACAAATGTTATGGACCAGTGCTTCTCAAATCTGAATGTGTAATCACACGACCCAGCTTTCCTCTTAACCTAATTCAAAAGGTGTGGGGTGGGCCCGGTCACTGGCCTCTCTAACAAGCGCCTCGGAGATGCGGATGCTGAAAGTCCATGGGCTGCACTTTCAGTAGCTCTGCCTCCTCCAATCCCATGACCACTTATCTGGTGATGGGGGCACTATGATTTTCTTCTCCAGTATTTTCACTATTCTCACCTTAAAAAAAAAATTATTTTTAAGTAAACTCTACACCCAACGTGGGGTTTGAACTTACAACCCCAAGATCAAGAGTTGCATGCTCTATCCACCGAGCCAGCCAGCCACCTCTCCTGTCATTATCTGAACTTTTTTTTTTTAAAGATCTTATTTATTTATTTGACACAGTGAGAGACAGCCAGCGAGAGAGGGAACACAAGCAGGGGGAGTGGGAGAGGAATAAGCAGGCTCCCAGTGGAGCAGGGAGCCCGATGTGGGGCTCGATCCCAGGACCCTGGGATCATGACCTGAGTCGAAGGCAGACACTTAACGACTGAGCCACCCAGGCGCCCCTATTTGAACTTTTTGATTCTAATTTTTACTCATTACCAAATGTTAATGTTTTCAACATCTATTCAGCATGGATGACATGGAGATTATACACATCCTTTCGTCCTTTTGAGTACTATTATTACATCCACACAATTTTACAGCTTTCTTTTCTCTGCCTTCTTTACATTAAAAAGAAGAAGAAGAAGACAACGGGTAGGTTTATTTGCTCTGGGAAATATGTCTATGTTTATATTAAAGCCCAATAATGGCCTAGTGGAATTTTTAGAAGATTGTGACAAGATTCTAATTTGTTCATATACTTAATGGAGTTGGCAAATACTAAGAAATAAGATGCCATTGAGAAGATATCATTACTATAGAATAATAAATACCATAGACTAAGAATTGCCATTTGATTCCATGGACCCAATGCTGTATTTTCCCAAATACCTGATCGTCCTGGAGCTTTGCCTCTTTATTCCCTTGCTGGCCCTTATTTTGATAAGACAGCAGTAAAGCCTGTCTGTTTTCAAAGAGTTTTTGAGGCGGCCTCCAGGGCCAACACACAGGACAAAACCAAGGTACTAATTTAAAAATAACTATAACCAGGATAATGTAATCCAAAGATAGAAGAGTGAGACAGATGTTCTAGGAACATTAAATAGTTAAAAGAGTTAAACCCTAAATTATTCTTATTTCCAAAAAAAAAAAAAAAGAAAAAAGCGGGGCACACAAGTATGCGGTTCTCGTGTTCTTGTAAAAAAAAAAAAAAAAGTTAAAGTAACAGTTTTCAAATATGTATTTGTTCTGTGACCCCTCTTACGAAATCCAAGGCCAAAAACAAACAATAAACGTAGAGCCCTGTCTTTGGAGAGATGAGATAATACTCCCCAAGGACACTGGTTCGTGACAATCTCGCAGTTGAGAGAACCCTAAAGAAAGGGTAGTTAACCTATCGCCTCTCTCTTCTTTCTGTTGCTCACTCTCTGGTCTCATGTCTCCAAGTTCGGGAACAGTGAAAAGGCTGCCAAAGTAAAACCGAAAACGATCGCTGGACTTTGAGTAAGAAGATCAGAGTTGAAGAGGTTCTGACTAAACCCTTATTGGCTTTTGTACTTTGAGCAAGGCTCTTCAGCTCTTTTGGTCTCCGTTTCCTCATCTACACAATGGAAACAATTATTCCCAGGGCTGCTACGAGGTTCAAGATACTGGATGTGAATGCCCTTTTGAAATAAAAAGAGGTCCTAGTTATCCATAGATAGTATAAAACAGCTTCTCTAACCAGTTGCAACATTTTTTTCAACAACAGAAGATACATGTTTTGACCTGCTCTTTAAACAGGTATCGGAAGGAGTCTCAGCGTCAGGTTATTCTGTCTGAATTCACCTAATCAGGTAAAGGGTTCCTATTTCATCAAAGACTGACTGGAAACACAGAGGAAAGGCCAAGATGTTGAGTTTTTAAAAATAATCACACGAACAGTAGGAAATTCTTAATATTCTTTTTGTTAGCCTTGATGGACCATATCTGAGGGCATCAGTATTGTTTCACAAACAAAGATGGATTAACCGGATTCAAAGGGGAGTGTGCTCGGGCCTTTTAGGCACTAGATCTAGCAAAGGATTTCAGAGGCACGTGTGGAGATTAGAGAGCCGAGGATGAGGCTCAGTTCCTGGGATGTTCTGCATTATTATTTCTGGATTAAGAGATGATTAAAGAACAGGGCACTCAGAAGGCAGATAATGCGGGCAGACCACACGGTCACTTTTAATGAAGAGTTTATAGTAAGTTATGATGATATAACACAAACACACAAGTCTACAACAGTCAGAGAGATGACAAACCACACAGTGCTGGCCACAATTATTTCACCCCTTCCCCTCCTCCCCCCAAAAGTAAGATACACAGTTAGGTGTAGTTCTTCTTCTTTCAAACAAAATTTTAAGGTACCCATTAGGGAAAGGCTGCAGCTAGTGAGTGTTGGGGGTCAACAGTGATCAGTGGTCATTACACAACATAGAGCCTGCTGAGAGAAAAAGATGTTTCAAAACTGTCTCTTTGTTGTTATTGCTTTGTAAGTGGAAATAAAACTTTAAATATAGCTTTTTTTTCAATTATAGACTGAACTTGCTGGCTGAAGTGTTAATATGTGTGTGTATAAATATTTTCACTGTTGGAGCTTACTCATTCCTCATTGTTTTAAAGGGCTTTAAATATTTAGAATATTTAGAATATCCTATCATTTACATCTATAATAACTCTCATTATTCCATTGAAATGAATAACTTCACCCAGTTTGGGGGGAAATCATTTATTTAAAAATGTTTAAAACAGATCTAACTTCAAATCTTATCTCTTAAAAATGCCGCATTATTACCAGAATACTGGAATGACTATAGAGGTAAATTATTATGAATTACCACTAATTTAAAAAGGGATTCTGCAGATTCTTAATTTTTCAGTGTTGCACCTTAATAATACTCATTTAAAAGTGGAAAAGTGTAATCATCTTCCTCGACAAAATTACCTAATAAGTTAGCCATTACCAAAACCAGTAAACATTTAGCACATAGAATGTCTAAGATTAAGGTCTTGTGAATTTAGACTAAATTAATGATATTTTTTGAATCATTAAATTGTAACAAAAAAAAAATTCCAAACAAACTGTGTCCTTACAAATTAATTTGGAAACTAATCTCAGTTTGAAAGTTTTTGACATTTCCATCAATTTTGCTCCTGGAACCAGAGTCCCCACTTTATTTTTAAAAAGTTTGTGAAGTCTCTGAAACTGAGTCTCAGATTTCTCAGCAGGAGGATTAATATCTTCCTCACTGGGTTCCTGTGAAGATTAAGGAAAATGATGGATGTGGCAGTACCTTGTAAAGAGCTGAGGGTTTTACACATTTATAATATTGTTAATAAGTAGGAAAATTTCCATTCACGTTGTGAAATCCAAAGCACAAAAACAACTTTAACATAAGTTAATAACAGGCAAGGTTACTGAGAGACAATAAAATTTCAAAATGTAACACAATATATATTTTTACGAGAGCATTAAGCAGGCTAGATAACTTTTTTTTTTTAAACTCTTGGAATACTGAATTTTTCAGAACATAATAGAGTGTATTATCTATTTACTGGTAACAGAGGAATTATCAAATGCTTATATATATAACTAAGAATACTTGAAGATAATGGTGACTAATTTATTTGAGGGCTCTTTCAGCTTTCTGCTTAAGACCTCTGGCTCTCTAATGTGTTGTCTTCGAATCTTTTAGAATTGGGATTTAATATATACATAACTTACGGCATTCTATACTGCGATGAGTAGCATAGTTGATTACATGGAATGAACTCCTATACTGCGCACCTTTTTTTCTGGTTAACTTGTGGGTAGGGCCGACTTCTTGTCAGAGCTGATTAAATGTCATTATTTTCACCTTTACTTTCTTCACAGAAGCTGTCACCTCTATCATTATTGATTTTTTGATGACCATCCAATATGCTGAGTCAAAGTGCCTTTGTCGATAGATATATTACATAATGTTAACAAAACTTCTTTTCCTTCTTTATACATAAAAGTAAGTGTAAATAGAGTTTTGATATTTTCTACTTTCATCATAAGGAGACATCTTGTGAGGCAAATAGGACACTTCCTTTTAGAGACCTCTGCTTTATAAGATCAACACTACCAAAGGCTAGATTTCTGTTCAGTATCTCAATTGTTTAAAGAAGTATTCTGTTTCTTTACCTTACTGAAAAGATAAGTTTTTAATTACAAATATTCACTAGACCTAACCTTGCAAAGATAATCTCAAATGTCCTCACCAATTCCTCAACATCAAGATTCCATATCTTAAATTTACATCAAGGTAGAAAGAAGATGAGTTACATATTTTGCGGGCCCAGTATAAAATGAAAATTTGTGGGGCTCAGAGCAAGACCTTTTGTTCAAAAATTAAGAATTGCAAGATGGTGACAGAAGAGCATTCAACTGGGAGGCACCTGGGTGGCTCAGCCATTGAGTGTCTGCCTTCGGCTCAGGTCATGATCCCAGGGTCCTGGGATCAAGCCCCGCATCGGGCTCCCTGCTCAGCAGAGAGCCTGCTTCTCCCTCTCCCACTCCCCCTGCTTGTGTTCCCTCTCGCGCTGCCTGTTTCTGTCAAATAAATAAATAAAAATCTTGGGGGAAAAAAACGCATTCAACTAAGCACAAGGGCCCTTCCAGGTGTGGCCCACGAAGCTGGCCCAGGGTATAACTTTTTCTAGAGTATAAGAAACTGAGAAGCAATTATCAGAGGAAGAGAAAAAAGAATAGGTGTGCTCTAAAGGTAGGCTGTCCAAAGAAGAGGCTTAGAGATCCAAAGATCAGTATCTCCCTTCTCTAAAATTCTGTCTTAAACTAGCCTTCTTCCAATCTGGCTTTATCTAGCAATTAACATCTTTGTAAGCTGTTAGCTGATGGCAGCTTACCCTGTTTCCCATCCTAGGGGTATTTTCACATTTATAGCGGACACTGAAAAACAAAATGACTTTAAAAATGAACAATCATCTTTTTGCAGATAACATTTTAGTACCGTAAGAGGCCTCAGTAACATTTGGGAGCAGGCGGGCTTCCCGAATACCTCAGGCCGTCTCTCATGGGACCTGCCTGCTTGTCCATCTACTGGTACGATTATGCCCACTACCGGGGTCGTCAGAGGGTCAAATCCTTATCGTCTATCTAAGAGGCAGTTTCATTTTCCATTTAAAAAAGTAGTATATTTTCATAGCACATTTTAGCAAACTTCGAAGGATCACCCCTAGAACTAAAATATCTGAGACTTGCAGAGGCCACGAGAGAAATGATCGCTGTCTTTCCTCAGCTTGCCAGGTGTTCTAGCTCCCACTGCTGTTTCTGATCTCTGTCACTACTGTTGGCAACAAATAGCTCTTCAATTACAGGATCCAGTTACTTCTGAATCAACCCCAGCTTGAAGCGTTTGATAATACAGTGAATTTCAGTGAATGCTGTGATTTAATGTGAAATACAACATTTATTGAGTGCAATCAACATATGAATGATATTTAGATTTCAACCAAGACATATCTACTAGGGTATTCTTATGGCTAAAATGTATTTATTATCTGTCTTTAAATGTATTTTAAACAAGATAACTAAAAAGGATTAAGTACATTTATGATTATGTAAGTTGGGTTTTTGGGGGGTATGACTCGGATAATTTAACCAGAAACAGATTTTATTACAGAAATAAAATGCATAGTGTTACATTTGGCAATGCCCGTGAGCTTCGAGTACACATGACCTGAACAAAAAGGAGTAATCAAAGCCATCTCCTAGGTTCATATGGATTGTTGAGGTTTATTTCTCACTACGATGTGCTGTAAATTGTAACTATCTATACTCCAGGAGACACCTAACACTTGTAGCACCTAAGTCAGAGAAACTAACCTTAAATAAATCAAGCCTTTTCACACTAATGTTTCCCTTTTAAACATAATATTTTCAAGTAAGTATCACAAATTTGCCCCTCATTTTGTTTGTTCACTATCCAGACGGGGTATTCTCTATCTTTACAAATAAACACTTGCTCATAGTTTCTATATTATAACTTTAACAACGGTCATGATGATTTTTAAAAATAAGATATCGCCCTTCACAAATCCTTCTAATTATGAGTTCAGGTTTTACTATTTCTTTTAGAAAATGATAAAACCCAGTCTCATTTTACCTAGATCTGTGTGCTTGAGGACAATTGCCTCAGAGAACAAGATCTACATTGTTATGATGATTTTTAGTTATGGGTAAGACACCCATTTGAATATAGTCCCTATTTTTTGGCTATGTCTTTAGATTGTGGAATATATGTCCTTTGAGCACACAGCTGGAAGAAGACAGTGTGTGCCTTGCTTTCATGTCAGGGAGAAGACAGAAACTTGCACAGTTACCATATACTACTAAGACAGTCACCACTATTTGTGATATTGGCTGTAATCATTCCAATTAGAAAACAGACATGAGTGCATGTTGCTAACTCAATTTTTGTTATTTGATTATTATATTTAAAACCTCCATACTGCAGAGGCAGGGTCTAAGAGGTCCGTTCAAATGAGTCGATTTCTAATCATGTGTAATCATGTTTTGATCAAGTTCCTTCCAAAATTTATATAACCCATTGTTTCTAAAATGTTTTTTTTTCTTTTCTTGTAACTATATAGAAGCAATTCTTTCAAAAGGATAGCAGCAAATTCTTTCAAAAGAACAACCAAGGGACATAGGAAAAGTTAACTATATATATTCTGCCATAGTTTTCTTTTTTAAAGATTCATTCAGAGTTTTCACAAGTGAAACTAAAAATAAATACTTCAGAGAAATATATACAATATTAAATATGTGTCATTTTTAAATTCGATACAGGAAAAATTAACAAATCAAAACCAAAAACTACTCACCAACTTACTAAAATAAATCAGTTTCCAAGGGATCCGGGAATCGTTGAAGGAATAATGACATGTAATCTTGGAAGTTTCTAGATTTAAAAACTTGAGGTCTGTGGACTTTAAAGTTTAAATCACATTTAGTTTAGTGAGTTCTTAAAAAAACTGACATTGTAACAGGACCCAATATCCAGCTGTTCTGCGGTCAACTCTGTCTCTTATCCCAAAGGGAAAAGTTTGCAGAAACGTATTGCCAGTTTGCTTTTATTCCATACTGATCAAATACCTTTCTCTGAATTTTTAAAATGTAAAGAAGTAATACCTTTTAAAATCTTGGGTCAATTAATACTGTATATTTTATAATTTCCAAGTATTTCCAAATACTAAAATGCATGGATTAGTTGGTTTGCAGTTTTTAGTAACATACCAAAAGGAAGGGGGAAGATGTGACTGTAGCATCTTCGGATTTAGGAAATGTGTTCAGGAAGTAAGCAGTCAGGGATACACTTGCATTTGTCATTGGCTTGGGCACTGGCGGGCTACAGAAAGCAAATGTCAGGTGTCATCTCAGAAGAGGCAAGAGATCTATACACATATCCAAACACGGCTTCCTCCTAAAATGGTGTGTTTTTTCCCAGAAATATTAACTGAATTTAGGATCAGCATGCCACCAGATGATGCAATAAAATATTAGCAGTTTTGTTTTTCTATGTCACGCTATGTGATTATTTTTAACAATAACAGCAAAGCATATACTTTTCTTCTTAGGTGAAAATTAACGTGTGGAAGCATGAGTGTGTGGGCATCATAGGTGTCAATTTGCATTGTAATATAACGTTGAAATGAGGCAGAATTTAGCCTAACTTCAGGGTTTAAATTGCAAAGCATTTTTAAATGGAGTATTTAAATATGGGAGGACTTTAATTTTGAAATCAGTTTGAAAGTAAAGATCTAGTGTGATTTACTATTTACTACTCAACTATAACTTGTTTAGTTGTTGCTTCTACTGAATGACTGTGAACCAACTGGAAAAGAATAAATTATATTCTTTGGAATAACTATTCCAATTTAAAGGTTCTAGACATTGTTTCGAGGTCAAGTGAATAATCTGAATGACTTTTGTAGATTACACTTGCTTTTGACCCAGTATGGATGGCTATGGGATATGCTTTCTTCCTGGTGATTAAGATTATGACAGCTGACACTGGCGAGGTCCATTCATTACTTGGATGCTACCCTGAGTGCAGGGCTCCCCGAAACAAGACCTGACACAGAGATGGGGAGCAAAAGAAGTGTGAGAGCACCACTTAGTCACTAGACTCAACCACCTTATTACTGGAATAACTAAGGAAGAAAGATTAAAATAATTTTAGTCGGTGCACATTATGTGGAATTCACACTACTCCTTGCTATCTGCTGACTCAGGCACAGTCCTTACATTTCCAATATCGACTCATTTGTCGTTGCAAAATGAAAAATAAGTTCTGTCCTAACAATGACAACGAAAACACAATCAGTTTGAAAATAAAAATTCTGGCCTCTTAATACACTGAATAGAAATACTATAGAAACAAACACAGGAAGATAACAGCAGTCAGGTACATTTTATTTCTGCCCTCCCTCCTTCATTCCAAATAATTAGAGTTCTACAACACAAATTTTCCCTTATCACACGGGGAGTCTGGGCAATAAATCCAAGTGAGAAAACTAATATGTGAATCACCAGGTTCATGAAGTCAGTTGAAAAAGTCCCTATGTTAAGTTATCTGCAGCCTGATTCACGATGGCTGCGATGGCTGCGTTGAATGTAAGCATTCCCTCAGCATGGTATTGCCAAGGTTATGACATCACTCTTTGCTTTTTACTATTCATGTTACCACATGAATGTTCAACAGACCCAGGACAAATAAAATGAGGGTCAGGGTTACCCTCATTCTTAGAAGGATATTTTTCAATTATATATTTTGTTACATCTTAAGAGATAAAAGCTGGATCTGCAAGTGATTAAAAGATGTTTTATATTCATGGTTTCATTTCTGCCGAAATAAATGCGTAATTTAAACCACACATAATTCCTAGCAATTTAGGCCCATTACAGAGTTCTAGCTTCTTTTTTACGATAGTTACTAATTAAAACAGAGTGCTGCTGCCACGTGGAGCCTGTGACTTCCACATACAGGTTTAATGAATAAAAGGTCCTGACATAGAAATGAAAACAATGCAGGCAAAGCTGCAAGCTGTTGTGTTTCTAGTGTATGGTAAAGATTAAGGACATTCGATGAAGTTAAGAATCATGCAGAGAAAACACTTGTTAATTTCATTCTTTACAGGAAGAATTAGAGGATTTTTTAGTGAAATCTGAAATAGTCACTAATTTTTCTAACTTCTGGACCCCTCATTCCCAGCTGACTGCCCCTCCTGAAGAATTTAAACTCATCAGAGTCACTCTTAAAGGATAAATGATGGATATTTTAATGGAATCCTTCATATAGGTTTAGATTGAAAATGGGAATTGGGACCATAATTAATTATGTTGCCAAGTTTTTTTAACTTTAAGGAGACAGACTGAGGCAAACGAGGGCATTTCATAAGAGTGCAACCTTCTAAAAGTTCATGGGTTAAAACTTTGGTAAAATGACAGTATCTTTTTGACATTTAATTAATTCCATATGCAGAACGAGTGTGAGGAATTAATACCCTTTTGGTGTATTCACTTTCTGAAACCACTGTAACAAGAAACTGACACAAAATCAAAACCAAACATAAACACTGTCTTCAGCTAGGGTACGGCCTTATTATCACCCTTAATAAACCATAATTAATAATGATAAATACGAGAGCCCTCAGTTCACTCTGCTCTGTACGCATATTTGCTCTCGCACCCATCCATCACATCTTTCAGGATAATAAAACAATTCAATCCCATCAAATCCTCAAAACCGCTCCCTCTGGAGGGATGTTTTATCTCTACTTCTGCGAGCCCAGGGAGGATTTTACTTGTTTAAAGGGGGCGGAGAATGGAGCGGGGGTCCTATTTATTTCCATTGACGACTCCCCTGGTTCTCACAGGCGCTCAGGGACCGGGTGGGAGGAAAAAGGGAGGAGGTACGGAGATTCCCTCCTTCAGAAAAGAAAAAGGGTTCAGGAAGCGAGGCAAAAGAAGGGGTGGGGGTGGGCGAGGGCGGTGGGGGGAAGAGGGTAATGTGTTTGGAGAGGTCAGCGACCAAATAAAAAAATAAATTGTTTTTTGATACAGCAGGATCGAATGATGATGAGAAATAGACAAATTAACCAGCCCAACTAAGTTGCTGAAAGGAACTATGTTAAAAAAAAAAAAATCAAACCCAGAGACATTTTCTCAGGTTCATTTCTCGCTCAAGGTCTTGGTTTCAGGGAGCTCCTTGTACCCAGAGCAGGAGATGGACAGCGCCCCGAAGGGGACCGGGAGGGGAACCGCGACCTGGCCCAAAGGACAGCTCAGCGCCCTTGTAGAGGTGCCCGCGGCAAACTCCAAGCAAGGGCCGCGGCGACCGGCGTGGACCTGGTGCGGGGGGCTGCGGCGAATTCTCCAGCCTCGGGCGGGGGTACGGGGGGGAGGGGGCAGGAAGGGCGCACAATTAAACGAAACCGCACCCTAAATTCTGCAGTTTGCGAAGTGTCCCAGGAGAACAGCTGGGACCTGGAACCACTCGTTCGGATTCCTGAGTGTCGGGGCCACCCCAACTCTCAGCTCGGTGGTACTGAAGGTAGCGCCGACTAGAGCGAACACCGACTGGTGCACAGACAGGGCTAGGGCACGACGCCCTGCCGCTGGGTCTGGGGCTGGAGGGAGGGACCCCTTGGTGGCTGCTCTGGTACCCAGGCAAGAGGTAGGGTCAGGTCCCAGGCCTCCCTGCTCAGCTCGAATAAGTTTCCCTAACGATGCTCGGCTAGCAGGCAGAAGACTTACCAGGAGCCAGAGCGGTGGGGGTTCGGCTGGCCGAAGCGGACCGAGATGCCAGCGCCCCGGCTGCGCGGCTGGGGGCCGCCCGCCAGGAACCCGCTCCTGCCCTACCCGCCGGCGAGCCAGCCCCATGAGCAGCCCAGACCCCTCGCTTTTCGTCCCGCACTCACGCGCCTCCAAGACCCCAGTCCCGCAGACTTTCTCCAGCCAAGGGTGGAGGGCATGAACCGTAGAGGGAGGCAGCAAACCCTCCGGCAGGCGGGCAAAGTAAGTGTCCAGGCCAAGTCCGGGATAAAGGTTCTGTGGCTTCCCGGACTCCGCCGCGCCCTGGGCACCGGGAACCCAGTGTCCCCGGCCTGTGCACCCCGGTCTCTCCACCTCCTAACACTGTTCGCGCCGCCCAGCCACTAAGCCAGCGTGGAAAACCGAGGGAGACCTGCTCCACGCCCCTTAAGCCCTCGGCTCCTCCGGATCTGGCGCCCTCGTCCAGCGGTGACGGAGAACCTCGCTGGGCCCCTCTGAGTTAGGGGACGCGCGCCTCCACCCCCATCCCAGATGAGCCCTCGGGTGTGAACGCTCCCTGTGCCAGATTTTGGGGTGGCGGGCTAAGGCGTGGAGGCGTCAGGAGTTTGCTTTCCTCTCGCTACTTACCTTACAAAAATCTGTTTGATTTTCCTGGGATGGGGAGAGGAAAAATCCCTCCCCGAGGTGTGGTGTGCCAAACAGTCCACGTCCCCGGCACCGGCCAAGATGCTAAGCACCAGTACTCAGGAACCGAAGGGGCTGGGAGGCGGAGGAGGAGGCAGATAAAAGAGAAAAATTAAACCCGCCGAAGTGTCCCAACTTTGCGGTGGGCGCTGCAAACTTCAAAGGCGGGCGAGGCTGGTGGCGCGCGGCAGCCGAAGTTGCTGCGAAGTGGAGCAGGGAGAAGCGCGGGGCTGGGGGATCCCGGGACAGAGCGGGGAAGTGGCGGGAGGTCCTTTTAAAAGGCGGGGAGCGTGCGGGGGCTGGGCGGCGGGAGGATGCTGCCGAGCCGAGCGGGGCTGTCGCGGGCTCCGCGGGCGGCCGCTCGGGGCACCGGCGCCTGGCTGGAGTGCGACGCGAAGAGAGCCGGGCGCGCGGCGGCGGCGGGTGCGCGGCTCGGTTCGCTCCGCTCTCTCGCGGCTCCGAGCGGGGACTGTGTGTTCGCTCCCGAGTGTCACTGCTGAAGCCCAGAGCCGCTCCCCCTCCCGCCCCACCGCTGCCCGCCCGCCCCCTCCCTCCTCTGCCCGATGCCTCCCCCCCCCCAGTTCCTCCCTCCCTCCCGCTGCGCGCCACCGCGCGCGCGCGCGCACGCAAACACACACACACACACACACACACACGCCAGGACCCAGCGCTCCCCAAACAGGGACCCTCGCGGGCGGCATCTCGGGGGACACCCGGCCGTCCTTACAGCCCCGCCTGTCTCTAGGAAGGAGAGGGAGGCCCATCGAGACCCCCTAAAAGCCACAAAACCTAGGGAGAAGAGTACGCGGGGCCATCGCACCGTCAGGGAGACCCGGGTGCACAATAAGGGGATCTCTGGGGTTGATGCGGGGGGGTGGGGAGTGGAGCGAAGAGCTAAATCCAGAAGGTCGGAGGCGGAAAGCGGAGCGTGCAAACTGTGCATTCATGTCCCACTTTTCACCCGACCGCCTGCCTACCACAGCCTTCACTCAGGGAGCGCTTCCCCCTCGGTGCACACCGAGCCTCCTCCGGTTTGAAACTCAGCAGCTGTTTTAACAATTGAAAAGCGGCCCTGCAGGACCAGTGAGAGACGGAGCAGAGTGTGTGAAGCCATTAAGGCTGACTAGGTAATTATGATAAGAAGTTACCTAATTAGCAACCTGGCCAGGGCAGAGAAAAAAGGGGGGGGCGGGGGGGAGTACCGAGTGATTTAGTGATCTCATTTTCCCAAATGCGAACCCAGTTTCCAGCAAACCTGGTTTTTATACTCTCAAATTTTAAGTTCTCAGAGAATAGTTTATTAAGATAGAGTGTCAGTATTGAAAGCATGAAAAATACTTGCCCTCTTCTTATTGCCACAGAGAAATGGAGATCAATAAAATGAAAATCAGCCTTACGGAGGTCATATGAACAACTATGGTCTTTTTGTTAAATACCTGGTCACAGAGGGCGGTGCAATGAGGCTCCCGAAGTTTTGTGGCTCCTAGGTGAGAATACTGCGATAGATGGATTTATGAAACTGTTTATACTCCACAAAATAGTTTTGTAAAAGCCATAGAATGTTCAGACGCTTATTTATTTATTTAGGGTATGAGACAATGAGGTGGGAAAAGGGGATCTCTTGGTCACTGCTCAGAAGATCTGGAGAAGTGACTCCAGTACTTACTTAACAGATATGACCCAGAGCTGGTCCTTGGGCATTCATTAACAAACATTTATTAAGTGCCTACTGTGTACTATGTATATCTTTGCGCTGTGATTTCAAGGTAATACATAGTGCATGCTGACTTTAAGGAGCTCATAGCCTGATGGGGAGACAGAAGCGTTAATGGAAGTGGAATTATCACTATAATAAATGTACCTGTTGGGTATGTTTCTGTGTAGGACCATTGGAAAGGAAATAGCTAATTCTTCTTTAGAAGGTACTCTTGATAGAGATTTTAGTGTAGAGTTCTGAAGGATGAGGAAGAGAATGCCAGGCAAATAAGGATGGGGAGGGAAGGGCATTCCATAGAGAAAAGCAAGTGAAGAGGTTAGGAAAGTGTTAGAAGGTAGGCATGGGTGGATTGCTGCTGGAAGTAAGCATGGCCAGGCCACACTAGGCTCTATGGGCCCAAAGGGCCAAAATTCTCCTGAAGGTGGTGCATGGCTGGGAAACTATTAAGGGCTTTACATGAGGACAGATTTTAAGGTTTCTAATTGTCATCCAATAAGAGTTTTAAAAAGTTATGTCTGCCATTGCTGTGGAAGACAAATAGGAGCGAGATGGCAGTGAGGAGGTTATTTCCAAAGAAAAAGTTAGGGCTCAACTAAAGGCAATGGAAGTGCCAGTTGGGAGGTTGGGGCAGCTCTAGAGATATTTAAGAAACAGAACGGACAGGACCTAGTGGTTGATCAGATATGGAGGATAATGGAGAATAGGAGTAGTCTAGACTGACATGGAGGTTTCTGGTTGGGGCAAGAAGGCAGGAGACGGTGCTATTTGCCAAGATGAACAAGAAAAGAAAGGAATAGTTTTGGTAGGAATGTAATGAGTTCTGTTTTAAACTTCTTGAGTTGGGGGCAAATGTGGGATGTCTGAGTTCAGTACTGTGTAGGCTGTTGGAAGGAGTGTTCCTAAGAGAGAAGATCAAAAATAGATGATCCATCAGGAATCATCAGCATTCAGGTATTTCTTAAAGCCAGGGAGAAGAAGAAGGCAGCCAGGAAGAGACTTAGGATGGAACATGGCAGACCACCAACATTCTATTCACGTAGGGAGTAGATGGAAGAAGAGGAGCCTGCAAAAGAAAGAGATGGAACCCAGAGAAGGAGGAGGAAACTAGGAGAGAGCAAGGTTGGTGAAGCCGAGAGAGGAAGGGACTGTTGACCGGTGCAGAATGTGGCAGAATGATCAAGACAGCCAGACTGAGAAGCAACTGCTGCTTCTTACAAATGTCTCCGTGATCTTCACCTAAGCAATTGTAGTTTATGGTATATGTGTGTGAAGGATCCAGATCATAGCAGGTAGAGAAGGTGGGGTCATGGGGACAGAGAACACAAGTTCATTTTCCTAGCGGTTTGGCCTTGAGGGAAAGGAGAAAAGTAGAGGTTGTGCTTTTGTTTGTTTTTCTTATGTGAGACACTTGGTCTTAACTGCATGATCCTGAGGGAAAAGCAGGTGGAAAGGGAAAGGCCGAGAAGTTTATGGAGTTCTCGGAGGATCATTTCCCTCGTCAGAATGGGCAGCGCACTCCAGCTTGCCTGTGAATCTCACAGAGCTAGAGGGGAGTTTGAGTAAACCAGAGATTGAGACAGTACTTTAAAATTGCCATTAGGAAGAAATGGAGTCCAAAAGGCGTGAAAGTGACTTAGCATTAATGCAGACAATTCGTGACAGACCAAATCTATGTGATAAGAACTCTGTGAAGCATAGTTTTATGAAAGTTCCGAAAAATATTTCTGTTTTGAACATCAAGATTTGCATACATATCAATATACCCTGTCTTCTCAAAAAATGTATATGTATTCAATATCTTCAGACTCGGGTGATGTGCCGAATTAGATAGAACGTGCATTATGTAGTCAGGCACACTTGTATTGACTCAGACAACTATTGGCTATGGGGTAAACAGGTTAGCCTCACGGAGCTTCAGTGTTTTGCTTTGTCTTTCAAGTATAAAAATGGAACAAATTATAGCTGACTAACAGATGTTTTGTGAGGATTAGGTAGTATGTCATATTCAAGTGTTTGGCAGAGATTTATTTATTTATTTATGAAATTACTTTTAGATTATGAAATTTATTATTATTTAATTGGGGGAAGAAAGCCCAAAATGATTATAAAATTAAGAATATAATTAAAATCTGTGTAAGAGAACTCCTCGTTCAAGCCTGCGTCTTAAAGCAGCAATCCTCCAAGTACTGTCCATAGACCCCTCAGGGGTTCCTGAGACCCTTTCAGGGAGTTCTACAAGGCCAAAGCTATCACTATATTAATTCTAAGGTGTTATTATTTTTTTTTTACTATGTTGACATTTGCACTAATAGTGCAAAAGCGATGGTGGGTGAAACTGCTAGCACCTTCACATGGGATCAGGGCAGTGGAACCAAACTGTCCTAGTCGTTGTAGTCTCCACTGCCACAAATGTCACTTTCACTTAAGAATGTCTTTGATGAAGCAGTAACACTTATTCATTTTATTAAATTTAAACCCTTAACTCTGTCCTTTTCATATTCAGTGTGGCAAAATGGAAGACACACATAAAATTCTTCTGCGGCTTCCCAAAGCACAGTGTTAGTCTCGAATTAAAACCCTTGGGTAATTGGGTTGTGAGCTAAATTAGTTGCTTTTCTTTCATGAAACGTATTTTTACTTGAAAGAACAACTGACAGACAAGCTACGGTTATTTACACTTGGATGTTTTGCAAATATTTTCTTCAAAACAAATTAAGTGAGCCTGTCACTTCAAGGTAAACAACTGGAAGTATTTATTTTCAATGAAAAATATGGGCTTTCAAGTAAAAAATAGAGAATTTAGAAAACTTGTCTCCGCCACCAAGAGCTTGGTAGTTTTCCTATATTCAAAGTCTTTTGTACTAAGATTGTGATCATTTTAATTAATGTGTTTTTTTGATATGGTACAATGAAATGTATTGACGTTTGGAAGATCTGCGTGACTCAGTGCACCAGTATTTCCAAATGACCAATGACGGATGATGATATAAAATCATTCATGAGTTAAAGATCCATTCAAAGTACAAGATAGATTGAAGGATTTTAATATAATGGAGTATGAAAATTTAATTGACACAGTTTCATATTCCGAACTGCAATTAGAAGGTTTAAGAAACTACCACTTGTTGAATTTTGGCGTAGCATCAAAGAAGAATATCCAGAATTATTAAAAGTGTTATTAAAATGCTGCTGCGTTTTCCAACTACATGTCTATGTGCAATGGGGTATTCTTCGTCTACTTCAAACAAAACAACATACTGCAATACAGATGGAATATAGAAGTGATGTGAGAATCCAGCTGTCTTCTACTAAGCCAGACGTTAAAGAGACTTGCAAAAATGTAAAACAATGCCACTTTTCTCACTAAATTATTTTCTTTGGAAAATATAGTTATTTTCAGGGAAAAAAAGTTATGTTAACATGTAGCAGATATACCACAGTTATTTTAAAATAAATCTATGAATATTTTAACAATTTATGTTTTAATTTCTAACATAATGAGTACTGATAGCAGTAACCCATGTAAACCAAAGTTCCTTGGGATCCTCAATAACTTTAAGACTGTGAAGCGTTCCTGAGAACCACTGTCATATGCAATAGGCTCAATCATGAAAATAGATTGAAACATTATCAATAGACTGAAAGATGATTGTTGAAAGATCAAATAGACTGAAGATCATCAATACTACTGAAGTATTCTGCCTATCGATTGGCCACCACCTTAATTGTATCCGTATAATATATTTCTCATTTTACACATATACATACACTTTCTATACATATACGTAACTTCACAGAGTGTTGTGGTTGACATCTCCACTCTGGGGACTGGGACAAAAGAACTGGTGGAAACCATCATACAGATCCTGAAGCTTGGATGAAACGGTGTCATAGTCCTGGCCATACCACTGAATCAGAAATTGGCGTTCTTTTGTCTGTGGGCTCAGTTTCAATCCCTTTCCCACCCCACCCCACCCCACCCTCTCAATGGCAAGGGTTGTTATGCAATTCTTGAAGTGGTTCTCTAAAGCTCCTTTGAAATTAATGATTACCTCTAGTTTGATGACTCTACACACTGAACCAATGTAAAGTTGAAACGTTAAGCCCCAGTCACCTTTCATTCTTCCAGAGGGCATTAATTCACACAATAAATATTTGTTAAGCACCTACTATATCCCATGGATTATGCTAGCTGCTAGAATAAAAGAATAAACAAGGCCCTTGTTCTCCAGAAGCTGTAGTCTAGTGGAGAATTAGGTAATTACCATGTGATATAATAAGGGGGATGTGTGTGTGTGTGCTGTGCAAGTCCATGAGGAGGGTGGGAATGGGACATCAGGGAAAGATGCTTGAAGAAAATAACATCTAAGTAGAGACCCAACAGATGGATCAGTCATCTTGGGCTACAGGACGGGGCTGTGGAGTCAATGAGGGTTTGAAGGAAGAAAGAACATATCTAGGGAATGTTACCTATTGGGGACATATGTTACATTAGGGAGTGACATATTTAGGGAATATTACAAAGAAGCCATTACTATAGAAAATTGCCTTAATTAAATCACTTTAATTATAAAGGTGTAGATAAGCTCAGCATAACTTTCTTGAGTTTTAGTTTGTTTGAGAAGTAGAATGGTGTATTTAAAAATTACTATAGTACATTTAAATACATTTAACTTAAATCAGAATCACCATTATCTTACAAAAGCATCACTGGATTAAAACATATTTAAAATTTTATTACAAACTTCAAACATAATTTTGCATGGATTTTCAAAGATTAGTTTAGTACATGGAAAAGAAAATTACTCTTACTTTGTTCAAGACACTGTGCTCACTGCTGAAAGAGATACCAAAAAATACATAGAATAGTATTTTCCCAGAACAACTCTGCAAGGAGAGTTCAGACATTTTTTCTTTCCTTTCTTTAGACATTCAATAAATATTTATCTGCCAGATCCTGAGGCTGTATTATTAAAAAGACAGAAGTTGCCCCTGCCCGCAGAGAGCTTACAGCACAATAGTGCATAATTAGTTGGCTTTCAAATTTTGGTCACAACATCTGACACCAAGGGGTGATTGCCAAGGGAGTGGTAACCATCATAAAATAGAACTTATTCACCTTGGGAAAGGTTTGGATCTATGGAGAAGAGAGTGAGAGCATTGAAGCCACAGAAAAGTAGTTGGGAAAGGTTCAGAGGAAGGAGATACCAAGAGGCATTAAGAGGCAGTGAAGAGTACAGCTTGACTAGGATGGATTTTGCTAATGGAATTAATAAAGAAAAAGAAATTAGATACATAGGTTGGGTAGATTGGAGTGACCATATTAGAAGAGGTTTGGACTTGATCTTCTTAGCAATGGGGAAAACTTAGATAAATAAAACATTAAAGCAAGCACCGTTTGCCGCACTTAAGAAGAGCCCTCCTGGTTTGTAAAAGAGGCATTCTTTGGATTCTAGTAAATGAGTTCCTCTTACAAAATATCCCCATTTGTCTTACTTCAAAGTATATATCCATTCATTGCATTTCAATATAGCCGTGCATTTCAATATATATTTTAATATATCAATTAGTAAAAGCAACATTTCTGACATATTACACTTTATCAGTTATGTGCTGGAAAAACTAAAATATTTTTTAATGTCAATCCAGAAAACATTTCCTGAGAACCTCCTATGTTCCAGAAGAAAGAATCTACTGATGACATTGAGTCTTAGCCTGTGATATCCTATCACTGTTCTTTGGTCCAGGCTCGTTGACCAAATCAGCATGGTTTGCTGTTTTCAGTACCCTGCACCAGATCAATTACAATGACCAACAGTGCAAGCCTCAGCGAGTAGCAATATTGTAAGGATAGTAAAATTATATGCACACAAAAATAGAGAGATGAGAAAAGTCTGGAGTATAAAAAGGGCTGAAAGAAACAGGGGTAAGGATGCATTCTTTGCTATAACAGGGAGTCCAGGGGTATGTGATTAATATGTTCCTATAATGTGGGATCATTTAAAAATTGTTTTATTTTCTGGGGCGCCTGGGTGGTGCAGTTGTTAAGCGTCTGCCTTTGGCTCAGGGCGTGATCCCGGAGTCCTGGGATCGAGCCCCACATCAGGCTTCTCCAGTGGGAGCCTGCTTCTTCCTCTCCCACTCCCCCTGCTTGTGTTCCCTCTCTCGTTGGCTGTCTCTCTGTCAAATAAATAAATAAAATCTTTAAAAAAAATTGCTTTATTTTCTATCTCTCGTGGTTTATTTAGGCACAGCTAAAAAGAAAACTCTTCCGTGCGGGCAGTTTGGCCCAAGTGCCCAACAGTTCCATGCCAGTGATATCATAATGCCTTAAGGCCACACAGACACAAAGCCTGGTTATTTTTTAAACGTTGTGAAGCTGAATAGCATGAGATAGAGTGGGAAAAACACAGGCTTCTGAGTCAGAGGTCTTGGGTATGATTTCTTACATGGCCTCTTAATAATTCTGTCACTGTGAACTTGGAAAATTATTTAATCCCTCTGAAGTTCTGTGTTCTTATCTGTAAAATGGGGATAATACAATTGCTCTCATAGGGCTGTTGTCAGAATTAGACTGTTTTAAATATGTAAAGTATCTGATACAAAAATACGTACTAAATAATTGGCAGTTCTTATTCCCTGGATTCAATTTGCCTTAAATTTAAATTCGATTTGCATGAATCATTTGCCCCTACCTAATCAGAAAACCATTTTTAAATGAAAAAAATAACATGAATGGAACATTCAGAATGTGCCCATTAGGATGACCAACACGAGTGATTTGTGTTTGACAAAATGTACTATATCTAGTACTCTTCCCTTTATAAATTTTATCTAGTTTATTCCTTAAAATATCCAGTGAAAAGGACATAATTTTCCATATTTCTCTGATGAGGAAACAGACTTAGAGGCATAACTGGCCAGGCTGGGGTCTGATCCCAAGTCCCTGCACTTAACCAACCCTCCAGGCTCTCCTGATATATTACTTGGAGCCTTTCCACAACTATTTTCACACATTCATTTTTCTCCTTTTGGTGCTGTCGTGTTAATGGGCAATTTTTAGAAGAGGATCTTACCGCAGAATTTGATTTGGTGGCTCCTTGTTGGCACTCCATAAGAGCAAACGTAACCCCACGTACTGTTTCCACAAAAGCGTCCGGATTTATCAGTTCTAGCCACAGACGTCTCCAGTCCCAAGTCTGGAAGATTAAACCAGACAGAGGTGGAGTAGTCCAGACTGAGCTAGCTGTCGGAGTCTTTTACTAGACAACCATATTTAAACTCCATCCTATTGACACAGTGTAGGTCCTTCCCTAAACGTACTTAACAAATGAGCTGTCTATGAAAAATGGGATGGATAGGAGGCCTGACATAATATAAAAAATCTTAACATGTGCAGCTCATTAAAAAAAAGACATATGATTATATGTACTTTTGATTCAACCAGTTTTCATTACTAGTAATTTGTTAACCCTAGAGCTCAATTAAGGAAAAAAAAAAGCATCTCCTCATTAACCCGTTGACTGTCTAATCCTTGTAGTGAGTGTCTACATGCCTGCTACTGCTACTGCTCTTGGAGTCCCCACAAGAGCCACCTTCCAGAGGTATTATTATGATCCCCATTTTAGAGATGAGGCTACCGAGGCTGTCAGAATTTGTCGTATTTTTGCCAAGAAGAAATTTGAACCCAGGCAGCACTTTCTTCTGTGACACGGTCTTCTCCCCTTTTGGAATAGATTCAAGGTGGTCTCTCACAAGTGTAGGGAATGAACCAAATAATGAAAGAACAAGTCAACTCCAGTCATATCGACATCCATTTTTAGCTATTGCTTATAAACATTTTCCCTTTGAGAACATAAAACTTGTCTTGAATAGAAGAGCGTTATTTAAAAATTCCGTTAAGCTTCTTTGTGTGTTATCAGACTCAAATACACTAAATTCCTTATTGGATTAGAGAAGTTCGGGCTGGATTTTGTCACATTTCTAGTTTTCAATACCATGTCTCAGAAAGAAATGTATTAATATTTACTACAGTGTGCCAGATCAGATTCTGCTGTAAAACTGATCAAATAGCAATCACTACTCTGTAAAATTCAAAATCTGTGTGTTCAAGGTAATGAGAAACAGAGGCGGTTCTCATTTTCTGAGCATAACTTCTCAACTCTCATTATGCTCTATTGAAGAAAAAGATTGCATTATTTCGGGTCATGTAAAAGGAGTTAAGCCATTTTTTCTGGATAATAAGTTGTAATTGAATCACTGGAAATATTTTGGGAAAACAGCTTTCATTCCAACAGAGTCCGATGTGACTCTGAAAACTCCTGGTGTTATAAAGGAAAATTATGATTTTTGCTAATGTAAGCTTAGACGATTTAACCTAAATCATCTTCATTCTTCGGATTAATCCTTATATGACATTTTCTCCCTGTAGAATATAATCAACATAGAACCTTGAATTTTTCCTCTCTTGTCTTCCTAGCATTTTGTCAGTATTTCTGTCTGTATTTCTAAGGACGTCAATTTCTCTGAACGTGATAATCATAGTGGTGTTGTATCTATTCCAGTCCCTAAGCCTGAAACTACTCAGTGAAAATCGGAGGGAATCCCATTGTGAAGAAACTGCGAACTGAGGGGTTGGACATTTTTCTGCAATTAGAAGAAAATAACATCATGAACATTCAAATAGGGTGGAAATTCAGAGGTCATTTGAAATACTAAACTCCAAAAAACTCATTTGTACATCTGTCAAAACATAGGAAAATCATTCTGATTTTGAAAGAACTTTTCAATGACCTTATCTATGTGGGAAATTGCACACTGACCTATGAGGAATATGTAATTTGTGTTAAACACCGAGTCTCATTCAAAGACTAAAGATGATCTTATATCCTACACCAGAATGTTTGTAATTTGACTGAGAAAGTTCTTAAGGGAATACGTGAAAGAAATCCAGCAGGATCCAAGTGCAGAAAGACCTTCAAAAGTGCTAAAATGTCTGACTCTATGCTTGCATGAACACACACTTTATGAGCCCCCTACTTGCTCTTCCTCTGTATTTTGAAGCAAGTCCAGCAAGACACATGTAGGGGAAGAAACACAATAAAAAGGAGAAGAAAGGCAGTGGGAAATAGGGATAGAGAGGAGAGAAGAGTGAAGAGAAAAGAGCAGTGATTAAGAGTTTAAAATAGGGAGTCATGAGAAAGGAAAGACAGGTAACAGAATGGTTAAGGCGCAGGACAGTGGTAGAGGGCTCGGAGGCGGAAGATTTAACAAGGGAAGAAGGCAAGAAAAGAAAGAGCGAATGCATCAGAGGAGTGGAGAAATCCAAGTAAAAAAGGGGCGATACATGACTTAGCACCAAATCTAGAGATAACACCGTAAAGCCAATATTTATATAACGGAAAACAAAGCTGAGTAAGGACAGTGACATTTACTGGTGGTGGGTGTGGGCAGGGTAGCATTTTTCAAGAACTTCTGTCTCCTTACCAGTTAGAAAAGCTTCACAGAAGAGCTTGGTTTTTGTCTGAGTGAAAGGAAAGGAATAGAAAGCTGAGGCAGAAAAGACCTTGAAGGTAGAGGAGTCCTTTTAGGAAAAGGAGAGAAACTAAATTGGATTGTATATTTGCACCAAGTGGGATTTGAGCCAATATGCCTTAAAGCAGAATTTCCCCAAAGTTCTCTGTATTTAAACACAGCTTCTACTATTACTTGATTTGTTTAAACTGTAGACCTTCTTTTTTTTACTAAATATTTTATTTAAAAGGGAAATTAACAATCTAAACAGTAATATCTGTTTCATATACTGGTTATGTTCTTTTCTCATACACACTAAATAAATAAAATATTTGCCATGGAACCAATCTAAAGCAGTATCTCATGCCATTGCTGCTTTGTACACACGTGAAGTGAGATAGTCCTAAGAGGAGAAGAAGGCAGGAGGGATCATGTCTAACCTACAGTGTTGGGAACCTCGTGCAAGATCCTAAGGAGACAGGAAATACAGGAAAGCAATGGGCAGTGAGCCCCAAGGCCTGGAAGAGAGGGGGCAGAAATGAGGAAATGGCCCCTTGACATCTGGTACGGAGGTCTCTCTCGTACTGCCACTTCCGTCTCATTCTGTTGATCAAAGCACCTCACAAAACCAGCACGGAGTCAAGAAGTGAGGAAGAAGACTCCACTCTTCCATGGGATGAACTGCAAAGAATTTGTGGCCATTTTAAATCCATCTCGACTCATATAATCACAGGCTCAAAAACTCAACAGAGAGTCATCAACATAATTCAAAAGAGGTGATATGAATCTGGAAAGTCATTTTCATATTTTGGGTTTTTTTTTTTTTTTGAGGCATAAACAGTTTAACTCCAACTCTTGTTTTTATTTCGAGATGCGGATTCTCACGAATCCTATTTGACATAAGTATGCACACTCATGTAAACACACCCCCCTCCAGGTTTATTGTAGGTTTCTTACACTATCTTTGTTCCACCAAACTACAAAATCGTTTTTATAATATGAATAGGAAGAACCAAATTAAAGGCCAACTTAATTTATTTTAGCCTAAAGTAAACACAAAATGTCTTGTTTTTATGATATCTTTCTGTGGGTGAAACTCCTAATTCAAGCATTTAAAGAAGCAAATATTCATTTAAGGTAGAAGAATAGCTCCACTTCAGAATGGAAATGGAGGAAGGATTTATACTCCACTTAATTCTTAACTAAGAGTAATATTAGAGTGTGTCATTGAACACTTCCAGACTGTTACTATTACCTCAAAAGTAGAGAAGAGAGTAATTTACACATTGTATTGACCAATATTTAAGAAGGAGTGGAAAGTTCACAAATCTTCCTAAAACGATGAGAGAACTTTCATTTTTTTACCTCATAGCTAGGGCTTGGAAATGATGATTTTCCTGAAGTCTAAACATATCTGAGGCTCCCTTCCGAATATATAAATGTGTATGTTGCATATATAATATATGTGATTTTGTGCCTGGTATTAAGCTGTTTTCACTCCGTTTTGTGCCCACCTCCCTCTCCCTCCCCTGTTTTGTGGTGTTGAGGCTGGGACTGCGCAGAACCCACTTCTGCTTTGCCACTGCTCCGGGCTCTGCCAGAGCGGTGAAGGCGGGAACGTGCAAGACTGGAGGGGAAAGGAGCACATTGCTTCCTCAGTGCTTTCTGTTTTACTCCCCCGCTGCTTTCCTCCCTGTGCCTCCCTGCCTCACCCAGCACCACTTCTCCCCTTGGCAGGGGCTGGATTTTGCAGTAGCAACAGTTGGCCCCAGATAGCAGTGTTCCCAGGCCACAAAGGCACCCTCGTGACACCCCCTCAGGGACACCAGCGCCGCGGGTCCTCGGGGTCCGGGTTCAGTCCGGGTTGGGGTTCGCAGGCCCCTGGGGCCGTCTCCCACCTGTCAGAGAGCAGCGTGAGCCTGACTGGGCCTCGCCCTCAGAGTGGGCATTTCAGCTGCTTGGAGACCCTCCACGCTTCTACTCCAGGCTCTCGGCTTTGACAATTTCACCTCTTCTCTTTGCGCCCATGGGAACCCACTGCTTTCTTACTTGCTACCTCTATGAGCCCTCAGTGTCCCCCCTTTTTTTTTTTGCCCTTGGTGTGCCCTTTCCAATTCTTTCATACTTGGCGGTGTTAAATTCCGTCTGTTTTAAAGAACAGATCTAATTTCTGTTTTCTGATGAACCTTGACTGACACACATTATTACTTATTTGAAAAGAAATTCAAATTTTTATATCGGCTCCATTCTTACTGAAGAAATTTTGTCAACAAAGTGACTGAAGAGTAACGTAGATGATAAAATAACAACGTAACGGTAATCTTGACCATTTTAGGCACCATCACTGAAGTTCGGGGTGTACCTCCCAGCAGGCTTTATAAAGAATCCAATCTGTAAGAAGTTTCAGGGTTTACCACATTCGGAGTAGTTTAAGATTAAGGAGACTCTCTGATATGAAAACTACATAACATAATGCAGACTTCTCACCTCCAGATTTGGAAGCGCTCTGTAATAGAGACAATTCAGTTAGTTAATCTGCACAATAATCTTGTGAATGTGATAGGGTATAAATATCACATGCGTGTCAGCCAAAGATTGAGATTGTTTCAGGAATGCTTGTTTCAAGCTAATAGAGGGGAAAATCCAAATAAATCATTTTTATACATCTAAGTTAAGCAAGAGCATGTAGAAAAAAAATAAAACAACTGATTTCCAGCGGATTGCAGCTTCCGTTGGAATGTGTGAGAATAGGGACCATTTAAGTTGTTATGGTTCAGAGCAGAAGATGTAGGAACTTTGGGCTTCACTGCGCCCTGTGTTCCCTGTGGGGATTGTGTGCCGAGAGTGATGGTCTTTTCAGACTTGTGACAGAATTTTTCTCAGTGACTGAGTGACTCCTAGTAGTGAATACAGTTAACAGAGCAAGTAGGCCAATTATAGGTGTCAGCCCTGGGTGTTGCTGTCTTTAAAGGTGGTAAGTGGAATCTTCGGTTGGAGAAAGATGTGGGGGGCAGTTGAAGAGTTTAAAAGGTACGTAATAAATTTCTTATAAATATAATATCTGTGGGAGTATAAATTAAAAATTGATGACGTCTCTTGTCCTGAATGAGGGATCTGAGTGGCTGGAAACAAGACTGGGAGAGGACTTGCCTGTTACTGTGCATTTGTATTTTTTGAATTTATGCAAAGTTTATATATTACCTATTCAAAATTTAAAAAACCCGAATGTTTAATTCATATTTGTATTGCTCTCTACAGTTTCCAAATGGCTCCAACCTCCATAATTCTCCCTGCTCCTTACAAAAAGCCAGTGAGGTAAATATGGCAGCATTCTCCTCATCTTATGCATATAATAACTGAGAATGCAAATGTCTGACTTCCTCAGTATCATGCAATCAGTTAAAGCTTAGGTTAAAAACAAGGGTTTCTTTCTCCAAATTATTCTTTCCATCATATTGCACTGCCTTAGGTGTGCAAAGGATTACAAAACAGATTGGATAGGGAAAAAAAGTCTGCCAGGGGCGCCTGGGTAGCACAGTCATTAAGCGTCTGCCTTCGGCTCAGGGCGTGATCCCAGAGTCCTGGGATCGAGCCCCACAACAGGCTCCTCCGCTGGGAGCCTGCTTCTTCCTCTCCCACTCCCCCTGCCTGTGTTCCCTCTCTCGTTGGCTGTCTCTCTCTCTGTCATAAATAAATAAAATCTTAAAAAAAAAAAAAAGAAAGAAAAAAAAAAATCTGCCTTTACAAACCAGAGTTTACAGGCCAGTCTCTGGGCCATGTATCCCTCGATGCCTGGTTGAAAGACTGTTACTGCAGCCACAGTAAACTGCAGACCAGAAAGCAGACCAAAGCTCCATGCTATGTGAGTTAAACCAATAATACGTTAAGTAATGCTATCCCTCCCTCCCTAGTTCAGGGCTGAGGACTTTATATGTGTTATTTGCCGTCTTAGCCAAAGTATTACAAATAGCTCTTCTCCCCATTTTGTAGTTGGGGAAATTGAGATACAGAAAAGTTACATCACCAACAGATGAGGTTAAAAAAATTGTAAGGCTAGGATTTGTCTTCGGTTCGTCTTTCCCAAAGCCCATTCTGTTTTCAAAGCACTGGGCTAGGCTAGTTGTTCTGGGGGATCATAGGTAAGTGACAGCACAAATGTCTTAAAAATGGAAGTGTGCAAGGTGCCTGGGTAGCTCAGTCCGTTGAGTGTCCCTGCCTTTGGCTCGGCTCAGATCCCTGGGTCCTGGGATCGAGTCCCACGTCGGGCTCCCTGCTTAGCGGGACCCTGCTTTTCCCTCTCCCCTTGCTCCTCCCCCTGTTCATGCTCTCTCTTTCTGTCGAATAAATAAATAAAGTCTTAAGAAAAAAATAGAGGCGTGCGTTGTAGAGAGGTGGATGGCAGAGCAGAGAGAAGACAAGTACTGAAAAGCTGTGTGACGAACCCAAGCATGATAAGTCTGAGCAAAACGGCATGGGGTTTACAGGAGGAAGCAATCTCAGCCTCCTTTGGGTGCATAGGACGTGGCTTCATGAGAAAGATAGGATGCGAAATAAGCGTTGAAGAACGACCGAGAAATTGAAATGTGGAGTGGACTTGGAGTCATGAATAGGAGGAAAGTGACGCATTGCAGATGAAATGTGTAATGTTTTTATGGCTGGCCAGTGCCTGAAACATAAACTATGTTAATAAAAAGAAAAATTTGTCTGTTGTTTCCCCGAGGTCAGGTCTCGAAGCAGCAAGAGTAATAGCTGAGATGCTGGGGACCAAACCCCCTCAAAGGAAAAGAATACTAAACAAACAAACAAATAATTTAAAAAATGTTGAATGACTGCGTATAAGGCAACAAAGAAGGAAAAGAAAGCACGGGAGCCCCGCTCCCCCAATTTTCTCTCATTTTGTCTTGGATGAGCTCTGAGTTACACTAGCATCTTATTGTGGTAATTACTTAGTGCTTGCTTGTGATAAAAACAGAACAAAACAGAACAATCCTCAACACTATCAGGGCACCTAAGAATGCCAAAGTCATGCTTTGTTATGTCAGCCAGCTCTCTTCAAGCTCAAGGAGAATGGCAGAATCCAGGACTCCAGTTGCCAAATATCCACTGCCCTCAGGCTAGAGTAGTTTTCCAGCTCTGCTCTCTAGATATGTTGGACCTTCGAAAAAGGCTTCAGGGATTCCACAATAAAGACTTAAATTGCTTGGGAAACTCATGCATTCATTTTATCTGTTTTTGTTTTTCTCTTATTGTGGTTCCAGATAAGATTTTATTGTTAGTAGTCATCATATTTCTAAAGAAACGCAGCCAGACAACACATATTATTGAAATTCATTCTCAGTGTTGCAAGACTGAGAAATTCTGAGCTGGCAGAGGACATTCACATGAGATGCAAATGAAGGGAAATGAGGGAGGTCAACAACAACATAGTGTGATGGGAAGAGCCCCGCGTAGGAAAGTGTGACAGTGGTTTCGCTATGATCCCACTAACGAGATGAAGGATTTGCTTCTTGACCTGAACAATGAAATCTGACCTCTTGGGACCCCTTTCGCCTCATCTATACAGTGAGAGAATTGAGAAAGATGACCCTCTCTTGTCCAGCTATTGCCAATTAGGTATTGAATACTTTCTAGGATTAAAACACACCGTTACTTATTTATTTCTTGTATGCAGTTAGCTATTTTAGACAGTTAAAAATGTTACATTTCACGTGAATCTATAAACTGAGCGGAAGAATTCACTTTAATTTGTGAATGACTGGAATTGTCCAGCGCAAAGTAAAATGATTTCTCCAGTAATTCAGTACAACCTAAATAAATTGCTTCTTCAAGTCAAATGTTACAATGTATAAATACATACACACACTGGGTTTAAATCTATGGAATGTACAGGCCGTCTCTTAGCCAGTTCATTTATTTTGATCCTATTAAAGGTCGTTGTTGATTACCATAGGATGACCCACATGCTATGACGTGGCAACCTGTGTAGAGTTGCATATCTATGTATTTGTCAAACTACAATTTGATAGAATTGATCTCCTACTCCAGGGTAGAGCTTATGTGTATGACCATGTAGTTAACTTCTTAGGTGAAATCACTATTGTTTATGGTCACATGGCAAAAAAACACCTGAAAACTAAAAACTCTTAACCAACCACAGTTGACCTTTTCCTCCCCAGTATGGTAGGTTTGATTACTTTTCAGAATTCATCATATGTATACATTATTGAACACCTACAATCGTTTCAATATGTATCATTCACTGCTTGTGCCAGGTACCCTATTAGGCACTGTGGTTATGGCAGTGCAAAAAATAGACACGGTCCCTGTGTACCAATTCCTAAGCATACCGGTGTTTGTAAATAGGCAAGAACAATTAAGTATAATCTAAAAAGTGTAAGATGCCATTGGAGGTATGTAGGACAAATACTTGACCCAGGTGCAGTAGGTAAATGGAGACTTTCTGGAAGAAGAGATGTATAAGCTGAAAGGCTTGGTAGATGGGAAAGAATTAGCCTTTCAAAGAGGTTAAGAGGTAAGAATAAGGATGATTTAGACATGAGGAACAGAATGTGTAAAGGTCCCAAGGTGAGAAAGCATGGTATGTTGAGGGAACTTGAAGACCTTAGAAGAGCTGGAATGTTGGGCTTGAAGGGGTGTGATGACAGATGAATCCAGAGAGGTGAGCAGTGCTCAGGTTATGGACACTATTGTAAACGATTTTAAGGAAGTTGGATTTTGTTCTACAAGTCATTAGAGTGATTGATATGTTTAACCAGGGGAGATAATCAGATTTGTATTTGTCAATTTTACTTAACCTTCAGCATGGAAAATGCATTTTCAGAAACCAAGACTAGAAGTGGAGTGAGTTAGAAGACATGGTAGAAATCCAGGTGAGAAAGTATGGTGGTCTTAACTAGGGTAATGGGAGAAAGATTGGAGAAGAGGGGTCATATTCAAAAGTTTTGTAGTTGGCAGAATTAGCAGGGCTCAGTGTTTGACAGATTTTTTGGAATAAAAGAGAGAAACAATCCAGGGAAGATACTCTGGTTTCTGGCTTGGAAAGCTTGACAACTGGTACTGCCTTTCAATATGATGAGGAGCAACAACAACAACAAAAAGCAACAGATTTGGGTGAAGGGAGAAAATATGATGAGTTTGTCTTAGAACATGTTGTACTTTGGGTGCATAAGGACCATTCAAACAGAAAAATCTAGCATCTGAGTGTAAAGCACAGAAGAATCTACATCTGAGTGTAAAGCACAGAAGAAAAGGCTAGGATGGAGATCAAACAAAGATACACAAGTCACCAATCTAGCATTTGAAGCTGTGGATTAGATGATCATTCAGGGAAAGTGTGTAGGCTTAGAACAGAAGACCAAGGACAGCACACCGATTGAAGCCCACATTTTAAGAGATGGGTTAAGATACAAGAGGAAATCCAGAAACAAAATGTCACAGAAGTTCAAGATAAGAGGGCATTTGAAAGAGGGAAGAATGGTCAATAATGTTAGGTGAGAGGCCAAATGAGAAAAGGTTTAAGAAGTACCCATTGGATTTAGCAACCAGAAGGTCATTGGTGTCTCCTGTGGGAACAGTTTCACTTGAGTGATGGGGATGGAAGCCAGATCACATAGGGTTCAGAACTGAGTGGGGGCTGTAGTCGTGGTGACGGCATGCGTAGAAAACCCTCTCAAGAAGTCTGACTATAGAGAGAGAAGAGAGATCGAGTGTTAGTTGAAAGTATGTATCAGATTGAAAAGCAGGCCTTAGAGGAGACTTAAGCATAATTAGATGCCCTTGCAAAGAAGACAATAAAGAAGAGAATAGCCAGTGGCAGGAGATCCCTAAATAGGTGAGAAGGAGGGCATGAGATGGTGGTGGAAGCGTTAGCCTCCACCACGAAAACGCAATCCCTCCAAGTAGCAGGAGGAAGGAGTGATGATGGTCCAGGCTGTTGAGTAACAGGAGATAGTGTGATAAGAGCTTTCAAGACACAAAGATGAACACACCAGGATCCCAGTCCTCTCTCAGGTTAGAGGAGGGAGATAAAACATATGCAAATACATCTGTTCTTAAGTAGAAAACGATACATGATATGAATGACTTAGAAATAAAAGGCAATGAATGGTAGCTCAGAGATTGAAATGGTTTCTGATTTGGGATGGAGTAGAATCTCATAGAGGAGGTAAAATCTAACTATATCTAGAAGTATGCAAGAAACTCAGAGGTGTAGACCATTATATAGCAAGAGAAGAGTTTACGCAAAGAGAAAATGTCGATAAAGTGAAGGTGGTGTTTAGAAAACAGTGAGTAGATAATATTTGAGTGAAATGTAAGATACATGGCATAGTAGGCACGAATCTCAAAATGTAAGTGGGAGCTCTGTTGAAGAAAGCCGCTCATGTCAGACCCAAGACTTAGCAGTTGGACTTGTTTTCAGTGAGTAGTGGGAAGTTATAGAAGATATATGTATTTTAGTGCTTAAAAAGCAGAATATTTGGGAATCATATTAGAAAGGTATGACAGCATACTAAATATAAAGACATGGAAAACATTGAATGCTAAACGAGGTATATTAGGAATTTGAGAACTATTGATTAACGAATGAAGGGGTAATTGGATGGATGAACAAGTAAGGGAACGTGCAGTTATTCCCTGGGTTCAGTTTGCCTTAATTTTAAATTCAATTTGCATGAATCATTTGCCCTTACCTAATCAGAAAACCATTTTTAAATGAAAAAAATAACATGAATGGAACGTTCAGAATGTGCTCATTAGGATGACCAACACGAGCGATTTGTGTTTGACAAAACGTACTCTACCTCGTACTCTTCCCTTTACTGGAATCAAGGGTCGTGTTGTTTTGCACTTATCTGCTAAAATAGGACGAGGAGGCGGCCTTCAGCTCTATGTCTACTATTTATACCAAACATCAACGGGGTGCAGTCCTTTCTGTAACAAACTGGCCACAATCCCCTCCTAGGCAATTTAGTTGGCTAGTCTTAGGACTGGAAAATCAGCTTCTAGATGTTTTAAAAGTAAACTGGATAAAGTACGAATTGCTGTTGTATTTGTACTTACGATCATCAAAACCTAATATTTGAAACTTCATTTTGATGAAAGATTTAAATGAAGAATATAAAATTACTATGTTAGTGTTTGAGAACCTTAATTTATTTGCTAAGTTTTACTGCCAAGTGAATTATGCAAGGAAGAATATTTACTCTTAAGACTTAAAAAAATGTTTTTCAATGGCGAGGGCCTTAAGAAGCACTTTAAGAAAGTATTATAACTATTTCAGTTTAATTATTTAAAAAACTTCCCTCTGCTTTTATAGAGCAAAAAAGAACCAAAGTATTTTCAATGACATCATGGTGACTCAGACTTGCTGTATGAAATACCTACTCTTTGATATTTCCGATTATAAAGAGTTTGCCGAGGGGCTGAGTGATTTCTCTTTAGCAATTGTTGAAAGTATTACACTTGTGGGATGACGTGTAGAGGAAGCTTGTCATTAGGGTGGAGGTTTGAAGCCTCTAACTAAAATGCTTTTCTACGGTATCATAACTTGGTTTCCTCAGAATTACACTTCTTAAAGATAAGGTAATAATTAACCTGAAAGCTATGTTTAATTATGGAACATAATATGCCGTAAGACATTAAGTAAACACTTAAAAAATATCAGTCATAAACATTATAGTAAGAAAACAACAAAAATGCTTTAGAAGCTGCCTTCAGTATACAAAACTAAGGGCGAACCATGACAAATTTCAGTTAATAAAGAGAATTTTTATATTCATGTCAGAAACTGCAAACAGGAGTGGAATGTAATTTGCAACTTCACTGCGTCATTTGCCTTAACAAATAGTGAAACAGGCCCTTTAAATACAGTTGTGTACTCGGGACAAGAGTATGTGAATGGACAACAGTACTGTGTTTCTGAGCACTTGACAGACATACCTAATAGACACTCACATTTAATCTCTGTGTGTGTGTGTTTCCACACTTGAGGGTTTTAATTAATTAATTAATTAATTAATTTTTTTGCTAAGCCCTTTAGCTTTAGGGTTTTTATTTAAGTTTTGTGAATTATTTCTGACTCATTAAGCAAGTTCCCAGGATTCTTATTTTAAGGCAGATTTTACAACGAAGATATTTTCATTTGTTTTCATTAAACCTGTGAAATACACAGGAAAAAAAATTAAAAAATAGAACTCAGTATTGAGGCATCTTAACTAAAAAAGTCTTAGAGATGCAAAGGTTTTCAGAAGGTAAGTTGTCAAACAGGATTCATTTTAAGTGCTATTGTCATTTTTATAAAAAAAATTGTTAAGAACAACAACAACAACAACAACAGAAAAAGAACGGGCATTCTCTATCTGTTTTTATGATGTAACTCCCAGTGAGAAAGTTTTTGGAAATGGGCTTTCCAAGGCATCGCTCTCATTCTTTTGAAACAATAGTTCCATCTAGTGGACATTTTACTTAGAAACAAACCTTTGATTCCAAATGCTAGGGTTTTTTTTTTATTTCTTTTTTTTCCTTTTAACAAAATCAACATTAGAAAAAAATAACTGGAATAATAGCAGAGAGACTTTGTTTTAAATATCAGATTCACAAACAATGAACTAGAAACCAAACGATTACGTTGGAAAACACAAAAATGTCTACTTGTAAAGAAAACATTTTCCTGTGCTTAAGAACACAAGAGAAATTCTGCAAAGATTGGGCTCATTTCATCAGCATAGAGGCCCAAACTCCATGGCACTGGAGTGACGGAGTGACTGAGATGAGTCTGGTACAGGTGTTTTCAAACGTAAAAGCAGTGGAGATCGTTCATTTATTTATTCATTTCAGCAAAAGCATTTATTGGCTTCCACGTCAGCTCTGGGCTGGTCCTTTCTAGCACCTAGGATACTGACAGCTGCTTTAGTCCTAGGGCACCAGAGGGTCTACCTACCGATATCACTGGCAGTACGAACTACTGGGCATATAAAAACTTGACCTCTGAGAATGGCTTAATTTGCAACACAATAGACAAAGAGCCCATCTATTTAGATGTTTCATTCAAATATTAATCATCTGGACGTTTCCCTAAGCATCAATATGGTTGGGTTTTTAAATTGATCAGGCAGTGTTACTTCTAATTACATTATCTCTAAAAGCAGATTGAAGGCTTACAGAGTAAACTTCTAAACACTTGCAATAAAGTAAGCCTAAGTCACAGTTCTTGTTTTTTCCTCCTGAACTTAAAACCTGACTCTTCTGTGAATGGCTCTGTTAAATAGACCTATTGCGAATTTCATTTCAAAAGAGCAAAACAGTTGATTGAATCATTATTTACTTTGGTTTAAAATTAAAATGATTAAGGTCTGAGTAAATCGTTTAAAACGTGCAGACTGTGTGTCCAGGTGCAAGGGTCTTCGGATTAAGCAGGGCATTTCTGACTCGCTTGTATTCCCTTCTCTAACTTGACTATGACTGGCTCAACCCAGAGCACACACACTGAGCACCAAGGTAGCCTTCGCTTAAGTCGTGTTTCTGTACCTCTTTTGTTCATATTGGAACCAATCCCAGGGATTCCTGATGTTAGTCTCGATTTAGGCATGTGAGCTAGTAGCCCTCCTGGGATTCCCATATATTTGTGTGGTGACAAATGCCACTTTGCAATTGTAAAACAGTGCTTCAGTGATTCAGCCCTTGGAAGTCTCCTGTCTGGGAGTCAGAGGGTAATTATTCTTGCCCTTTCACCAACTGTCTTCGATACCATAGAAGTATCTTTTTAGTATATGAGCCTCAAAGTAATTCAGATAGACATGAATGGTCTTGAATCTCAAAAAATGTATTCTCTAATGATCTTTCTTCATAGTAGAAGTTATCAACTAGACTTGAAGGTAAACAAGCTTGATAGACCTTTTACCGAAATGTTAAACAGGTTAGAAAATTAAGGAGTGTTATTGTGATCTGTGCAAGCAATTGAAATCAAATTCTTAAGAGCGATGAGAGGAAAACGTGGGAGCAAAGTCCCAACCTGTTGCAATGGGATGAAGGAAGCAGCCTGGTTAGTTTGGAACTGTAGGGGCTGGAGTATGGGGCCATTTGGAAAACAAAAAACAAAAAACAAAAAAAGCAATGACTACCAGTCACTCTTGTTTTACTTGGCACCAAACATTATACTATGTACTTCCACATGTTGTCTCATTTGTTCTCAAAACACTCTGGGCAATAGGAATTATTGCACTGTTTCATTTAACAGACAAAAACTTAAGGTCTACAGGAATTATATTACTCCCCCAAGTTCACACAGAAAAGAGGAGGCAGCATGGCCTTTACTGTCTGATTCTAAATCTTTAGTTTGCTCTACTTTACCAGTGAAACTATTATTTCACCCTCAAATTTAAAACTAATGGAACTTCATGGAAAGTGGTTGAAACCACTGCTGCACTCTATTCAGAAAAAGCTTTACTATTCACAGCAGCATTATTCACACTAAGCAAAGGGTGGAAACCACCTAAGTGTCCATCAGTAGGTGAATGGATAACCAAATGTGGAATGTACATACAATGGAATATTCAGCCTTTAAAATGAGTGAAGTTCTTTTTTTTTTTTAAGGACTGAAATTCCGACACATACAACAACAGGTATGAACCTTGAAAACATGACATGAATTAAGTCAGATACAAAAGGACAAATGTTTTATGATTCTACTAATGTCAGGGACCTGGAATAGGCAGATTCACAAATACTGAAAGCAGAATAGAGGTTACCAGAGGCTGGGGGATGGGGAGACATACGAAGTTGTTGTTTAATGAGTGCAGATCGGTATAAGAACAATTCTGGAAATAGGTAGTGGCGATGGTTGTACAACATTGTGAATGTCCTTAATGATACTGAACACTTAAAAATGGTTAAAATGGTAAATTTTATGTTATGTGTATTTTATCACAATTAAAATGGAAAAAGAGGGGTTGGTTAAGCGTCTGACTCTTGATTTCGGCTCAGGTCATGATCTCAGGGTTGTGAGATCGAGTCCCTCTGTGCTGAGTGTGGAGCCTGCTTAAGAGTCTCTCTCTCCCTTTGCCCCACCTCGTCCCCTACCCCTGTTTGCGTGCAATCTCTCTCTCTCTCATACACTCAAAAAAAAAAAGAGACAAAAACAAAAATAAAAAGCAAAAAGAAGGCTTTATTGAGGATGAAAGAGATTTGAGGAATGGTCAAAGATTCCAAATAAAATTAGGAACTGTGGAGAGGAGTAAACTGTACACTTGCAACACATCTAGAAAGGTCAGAGGCTAGAGCTTGAAAATTTCTGGGGCTGAGCTGGGATCAAAGGATTCAGCCAAGTCTGAGTACAGATGATCAAAGAGAAAAGGGTAGACCAACAGGGCATCAACCTACCTAAGAAAGCATATTGATTTGCCCGTTAAGATCCTAATTAATAGCTGACCCTGCTCCCGACTCAATCCAGGAACAGGAGACATGGTGCATTGCTTTCGCCTGCATTATGGGCTGAATTATGACCCCTTCTCCCTCAATTCATAAGGTGAAGCCCCGACCTCCAGTAAGTACCTCAGAATATGAGTGTACGTGAAGATAAGATTTTTTAAGAGGTGATTAATTTAAATTGAGGCTATTATGGTGGGCCCTAATCCAATCTGGTATCCTTATAAGCAGAGAAAATTTGGACACACAGATAAATACCAGGGATACTCACATATCAGAGGAAGGACGATGTGAGACCACAGGGAGAAGGTGGCCATCTGCAAGCCAAGAAGAAACTGAATGTACAGACACGTTTATCTTCAGAACTACGAGAAAATACATTTCTTTTTTTTTTTTTTTTTTAAAGATTTTATTTATTCATTCGACAGAGATAGAGACAGCCAGCGAGAGAGGGAACACAAGCAGGGGGAGTGGGAGAGGAAGAAGCAGGCTCATACCAGAGGAGCCTGATGTGGGGCTCGATCCCATAACGCCGGGATCACGCCCTGAGCCGAAGGCAGACGCTTAACCGCTGTGCCACCCAGGCGCCCCGAGAAAATACATTTCTGATGGGTGTTTTGCTATGACAGCCCTAGCAGACTAAAACAAGTAAAAAACTTGGTTCTTGAGGTATTCTTGGTCCAGGGTAGAGTACTTTTAGAGGTTCATATCCTGTGCTGAAGAGGGACATGGAAGGGGAAACAAAGGGCTATGATGCTAATAAAAATGGCCTTTGGGTGACTTGAGAAGCAGTTGTCTGGACAGGAAAGTGCTGACCATTTTCTGCAAGTGTCACCCATTGTCGGCTCTGGAGTTTCACCCATATAAGGCCCACTTCCCAGGACCCTTAGACCCTTGCGGCTGACTGGAGTAGCGTGTTAAGGGTCCTGCCATGTTTATTCCTTTATCCTGTTCCTAGAAATGGAAGCAAATGCTGCCCTTGACAAATCACAAGGGATTGTTTTTATTTATTTATTTATTTATTTATTTATTTATTTATTTATTTGAAGATTTTATTTATTTGAGAGAGAGAGAGACAGAACACAAGCAGAGGGAGTGGCAGGCAGAGGGAAAAGCAGGCTCCCCTCTGAGCAAGGAGCCCGATGTGGGGCTCCATCCCAGGACCCTGCAATCATGACCCAAGCCGAAGGCAGATGCTTAACCGACTAAGCCACCCAGGCGTCCCGGAGCTTGAATATTTTAATAAAAAAATTTTATTATTTAACTAGGAGTAAGCAAAACCACTGAACAAGAGAAAATGGCACATTATTTCAGGCACAATAAGAAAAGACATTTTTGAGCATGAGTTTTTGAATTGATTGGAATTTTATACAAAGAAAACGGCTAGCCTAGGACCCTTTGGGGAGGGACCAATTCCTGGCCTGGTGACCACTTCATTCTTTGCCTCGTTGCTTATTTGTGTCTTCCTCCTTTGCTTCCTACCATGAGAATTGAGTTCCTATTGTGGACCAAGCACTGTACTGAGGGTACAGAATTGAAGTCCAGGAGCACAGTTCCTACCCTCAAGGAGCGCCAGCTGAAGTCGTGGAAAGAGCCAAGTAAACGAAAGATTTCCCGCAGTGCATTACACCCCATCACACAGTGATACAGAGTCCTACGAGGGGGCACAGCCAGATAAGATGGAGGCTGGGGGAGGCTATACTCAAGGGCGGTTGCCAGGGAGATGCTTGAGTTTAATTTTGATGGAAAAATTCATTTATTCATCCAACCAATAAACATTTACTGAGTACTGTCATGTGCTGGGCATCTTCCAGTGTTTCCAAAGTTAGGAGTGCATTGGAATCATCTGGAGGGCTTATGGAACCACAGATTGCTGCCTGCGGAGCCAGAAGGTCTATAGCATGGTTTGAGAATTTGTGTTTCTAACCCATTTCTAGGTGATAGTGCTACCGGCCCAAGAATCATACGTCGGGAACCACGGCTTTAGACAGAGCAGTAAGCAATGGGGGAAAAGACAAGCAGCACCGTGGGTTGGGTTGCTCAATTTTAGCAAGAAACAAGGCTTGAGGACAGGTGGTGGTAGCAAAGGGCCTTGAAATCCAGCCCCTACTGCACGTGCTGAGTCCTGAGGGCTACCTCTACCTGAGGGAAGAGCCACCATTTTGTCCATTTGGCAGGGCCCCTTTGCAAAATGTCTGTCCTGCGTATCTTTTCATCATTGGTCTGCTCAAAGGGACCACTTTCTTTTGTAACTTGCACAGAGGTATGGCGGGGGGTTGCCAAGGGTGGAAGCGATGTGCGAAGCAGGGCGTGGGGGGTGGAATTGGAGATGGGTCCGAATGCTCAGAACGCACAAGCGATGGTGAAGCTGTGGTGGCGCCCTGGCCAAGCCGACTTCTCTCTGTGATCTATTCTCTCAGCGACCTCGATCCTCTTTCACACGAGGGGACAGGCCTCATCTCACCCTGTCTTGGGTCCACCCTGTCACTGTGGACCCTGTCTACTTATAGGCCAGGTGCAGCTGCCAGATACTAAAGCAGTGCCAGAAGAAGGCAAACATAAGGGACCTAAAGGACCAATCGAAGGACACTCATAAAATAATGGTTTAGGTGAAGATAGTCAATGAATGGAGAAGACCACGCAGGACCAAAATGCAAGATGACTGCAGGACATGTGGGCTCCAGGCCTAAACTTGGGGACTCATGTGAAAAGATTAAAGGGAATGACTGGCATGTGAAGTCCATAAACAACAACAGAAAAGATGATTAGAGTGGCTGTATTTAGAGTTGGCCTGAGAGGATTAAAGAGACTTTGCTCCAAGAAGAAAGCCTATTAGGAGTCTAGAGTCCTTGGGCAAAACCCATTCTGAATGAGAGATTTAGCTTCAGTAATGAAGAGAGAGAAAATCCTGCACATGGAGATTCGTATTTTTAAAATATTTAAAAAAGGCCCACAGCCTCCGGGTCATTTTGGGGAAACTGGTGTTGATGTTGCTATCTCTGGTGTTCCCACAGCCTAGAATTGTTCATCCCTGTCTTTTCAAGAGGGCTTGCGGCGTCAGAGAATATGATTCATGGGCTAAAATGGATTTGGGTGAAAACAAGAAAATATTGAAATTTCACCATTTCTGGAGTAAAGGCAAAAGGCTGAAAAAAGATGATTTAACGTCTTCAATGTATTGCTTATTAAGACTTTCAGCAGCACAAGACTCTATGTTATCCAATTCATGTGCACGTAAAATCTGCTGTCTGCTAAGTACCTTGCACGTGAGAGCTCAGCGTGCATCCGGCCCCTGGAGGGATTGTTCAAACAGACTGGTAGACTCCCACTCCTGGAATTTCTGATTCAACTTCTGGGGTATGACCTGAGAATTTGTGTTTCTAACAAACAAGTTCCCAGCAGATGCTGATGCAGCTGGTCTGGGGACCACACTTTGAGAACCACTGTTTGTAAACATTAATAGTGTCATTAGGAAATCAGTGTTTAAATGGCAAAACTCACAGCTTTTGGATGGTTCATGAAGCATTGTGGTCAAGCCACTGGGTTAAGACAACACTTGAGTAAACGTGAGCCCCTCTCACTCTGCCGTGAAGAGATCTCACCGATTTTGACCAGCCTGCTTACCGAAGATTTCATACACAAGATTACACGTGCAATATGGAAGCGTTTGATAAATTTTACCTCAGTGGGAGAGAGCTGATGATCATTTGAAGCAAGGCTGATTGGGTCATGCCAAATAAATGGAGGACATGAAAAATACGAACGTTGGTTTTGAATTTTCTATTAGATGATAAAAAGATTCCTTACAGGTAAATCTGAGGGCCAGTATTTGCACCAGTCACCAATCAGAGCACACTCTGCTATCTATATGTTTGAACATGCCACTGTGTTTGAAGAGCACTGTCGGTTGGAGACAAGCACAAAGAGACTAGCACAGAATAGACTTCCTGGTGATGTCCACAAGCAGGTCTGGGAACATGCCTGGATCTCAAATCAAAAGAGCCACCACTGAGATTCAGCAAGCTACGGCTCCCCCGTGCATTACTTAAGTATTCCTAGATTAAGGGGCTTCTTTGGTCCCAAATAAATCACTGAAATAATTGGAGACTGAAGTAGCTGTTAGACACTGTTCTTCTTCCTTTGACCGCTGAACACACCTTTTCAGTGAACAGGTTTAACCCAATGAAATAATATGTAGATCAGAACTACTATGGAATAAACTCGAACTGGTGAAGGGGCTGCCAGTATTCATCTGTGAGCCACCAAGCCTTCTCTAGTATATATTATGTATAGAAACTGGTCTATTAATATGTAGCCTTCATTCTACAAGCTAATTTGGGAAAGCAGTATGTGATACGGGCCTCTTTCAACTGGACAAGTTTAACGTAACACTTATTCTGAAAAATAGCACCGTTGGTTCCAAAAATGAAAATGTGGAGGCGCTGAATGAGTATCATAGGAAACATTACCGAGTCTTATTAGGAATGCTGTTGGAAGGAGCTGTGGTGGGAGGGTGGGGCTCAGGCCCTTTAAGAGGAAGGTTGGGCCTATTGAGTTCCAGCGGCTCCTCTCATTAAAAGGGACTTAAATGAAGACTCCTGACTGCGCAGGGGAGGCCAGCCAGGCTGGGTGAAGGAGGAGGCTTCTGCTAACAAGCCTGGTATGGGGCCTTACACAGAAAATCAGCACAATTGACTTCCTTTGTTGTTTCTACATGGACGGATGTATGGGAGAGAAGGCCCTGATGGGTTAGTTAGGGGTATCCCTTTTGAGGGAGCCCTAGAAAAGGAGCCAGATGGTAAAATAAAGACTAGCTGAGATCAATGTGACCCAGCCTCCATGGCACCCTTTAGCGATGGCTCTGTCATACTGGAAAAAATGTGTTTGTTCCACTTCTAGTTACACGCTATGCTGGTGTGGCGTGAGGTCTTGAATGCGCCCATATAAATGCAAAACGCCAAGACCAATGTAGAGTGTTATTTCACTGTACACACAAAGGCACCTCGATTAGCCCTCTTCCCACGATGCAAGTATTTGCATGGTCGCCATTCTTCACTCTGCATATGGGCTAGAGCCAGGTAACCACAAATCCCAGATGGACTGATCGGGAAAGACCCACTCCGGGCCCACTTCAGTCAAGCAGCTGGTGTTTTAAGCACTCACCATGTGCTCAGCACCCTTATGTTCTCAGCTTTTGTGAGTGTTTGGGCTTCTCCACCATGGAGGATGACCCGGTCCCCACAGTTTATTCCCTTCTGCTTTGCCTTCAGAAAATGTGCTCATCCTAAGTGAGTCCAAGAAAAAGATCAGATTCAAAACTGAATAGTCATTACTGCAGGACTGTTTTCATTAGGAATATCTGAGGATATCATGCATAAATTTGTTTTTCTCTTCTCAACCAAATAATGTTTTGAAAAGTGTTGTGAAACCAATGGGATCGAACCTGAAGAAACTGCAAGACGAGGGTCCTGGAGGTGAGAAATGACACAATGATGGTGATTGTCATTTTTCTGGCTTCGTTTTTTTTGCTTTGAAGGGATTCCCTACAGAAGTTTGTTGCTTTCATCAAAGCAAAATGGCTGACTCTTTCAGAATATCTATTGCCTCCACTCATGCTAGCTGTCCAATTTGCCAAATAAGAATTCTTGCCTTATCTTTGGCATCTGTAAAGTAGCTTTTCTCCTTATCTTCGGTCAGTGCTGCATGGAATTTATTTTTCATAGTTGGAGGCTGCAATCCAGGATCAGTGTGCCAGCAGAGTTGTGTTCTGGTGAGACCCTTCTTCTGGTTATAGAACTTCTGCCTTCTTCTCTGTGTCCTCACATGGTGGAAAGGCAAGCTAGCTCTCTGGAGCCTCTTTTGTGAGGGGACTAATCCCATTCATGAGCCCTCTGCTCTCATGACTTAATCACCTCTCAAAGGCCCTAATACCATCACCTTGGGCATTAGGTTCACAACATAGTATTTGGAGGGGGACACAAACATTCAGACCATAGAACCGGGGTGTCTTTAAGCCATTTCAAAAGGGACACTGGTATGGGTGTCCTCTTGAAATTTACATATTAAAGACCCAACCCTAGTACCTCACAATATAATTTTATTCAGAAATAGGGTCATTAACGATATAATTAAAGTTAGGATGAACTCGTACTAGAGTTGGATGAACCGCTGATATGACCAATGTCCTTATAAAAAAAGAGAAATTTGAACACAGACATGCACACAGGGAGAACACCACATGAAGATGAAGACAAAAATGGACTGCTGTTTCTACGAGCCAAAGAACACCAAAAAAAAAAAAAAAAAATCAATTAACCACCAAAAACTAGGGGAAAGGCATGGACCAGATCCTTCCACACATCCCTCAGAGCAAACAACCCTGCTGGCACCTTGATCTCCGACTGCCAGCCTCCAGACCCGTGAGACGAGAAATTTCTGTCATTGAAGGCACCCAGTGTGTGGTACGTCGTTATAGCAGCCCCGGCAAACTCACGCCCACGCCATTGCCCAGCAGCACTTCATCCACGCTGACGCTACATACGTCACACAATGAGCCGCTTGTCAGGATGTGCTCTGCAGATGGTGGCGGTGTCGTAGAGCATGTTGGGAATGATACCCTTGGGAGCAGGGGGCAGGGTCCTTCCTAGTCACCTTGGTCAGGGCCAAGCCTGCTAAGAAGTTTCTGAGGTCGTTTTATGTGAGGAGGTCACCTCTGCAGGTCTTTTGTTTTCTGGTTTCTTTAGGCCTGGGAAAAGTCTTGTAAGGAACTCTAGGCTGAAGTTGTTTACCATGTCAAGGGTGGGATTGGGAAAGAGGATGTGCTTTTTCTTCATTCCTTCACCCCCTGAGCTTTGACCTACGATGATGGCAAATGGCCTAACCTGGGGCGTCCTGAGAGCAGGAGGAGAAGAAGTATGTGCAGAGCGTTGTGGAGGCCCATTGCTTTAAGTGCCTTTGTGTCAGACATTTGGAATGAGTCTCTTTTCCTACCTCAAGTTTTGTCACCAGATTAGTTAAATCTAAGTACATTTTCAGTTTCCAACAAGAGAATAGAAAAGCTAAATGGAAGTTGGTTTGATATGGAAATATATTTACCTCTTAAATGTTAGATTTGATATGGAAATGTATTTACCTCTTAAATGTTAGATTCATAGTGCATTAGAACATATTAAAATTAATATTATAACTTAATATTACAATTATTACTAATAATGTTCAACACCACCATATTTATGCAATGTAGATTCTGAGGCTTTGCTGGAACGCGATACCGCTAGTAACTACTGCCTTTGGAATGCCTCCCATGCATCAGGTGATTTACACGCATTATTAATCTTCCAAAAACCCTGTCAGATGTGTACGCCTTGCAATTAAGATATACAAACTCTGATTTAAAAAAAGAAAAGGTCAAGTAAATTGTGTAAGATTGTCCAAGCAGTAAGTGGAAGGGCTGGGATTGAACGTAAGTCTGTATGACTCCAAATCCCATGTGTTTTCCACCACAACATTTGTCATTATTACGTTTTTCTTTAAAAAGAGAGAATGATTTCCACAAACAGTATAAGAGGGTTCCCCTTTCTCCACATCCTCACCAACATCTGTTAGTTTCCTGTGTTGCTAGTTTTAGCCATTCTGACAGGTGCGAGGTGGTATCTCATTGTGGTTTTGATTTATATTTCCTTGATGATGAGTGATGGTGAGCATCTTTTCATGTGTCTGTTAGCCACTCTGGAAACAGTATGGAGGTTCCTCAAAAAGTTAAAAATAGAACCACCCTATGACCCAGTAATTACACTACTAGGTATTTAACCAAAGGATACAAAATACTGATGTGAAGGGGGACAAGTATCCTGACGTTTATAGCAGCATTATCAGCAATAGCCAAACTATGGAAAGAGCCCAAATGTCCATCAACTGATGAATAAAGAGGAGGCGGGGTGTGTGTGTGTGTGTGTGTGTGTGTGTGTGTGTGTGTGTACTGGATTACTACTCAGCCATCAAAAAGAATGAAATCCTGCCATTTGCGATGACATGGATGGAACTAAGATGTATTATGCTAAGCAAAATAAGTCAGAGAAAGACAAATATCATATGATTTCACTCACATGTGGAATTTAAAAAACAAAATAGGTGAACACAGGGGAAGGGGGAAGAAAAGAGAGAGGGAAGCAAGCCATAAGAGACTCTTAACTATAGAGAACGAACTGAGGGTTGATAGAGGGAGGTGGGTGGGGGGATGGGCTAGATGGGTGATGGGTATTAAAGTGGGCACTCATTAGATGAGCCCTGGGTGTTATATGTAAGTGATGAATCACTAAATTCTATACCTGAAATCAATTTTACCATACATACCAACTAACTAGAATTTAAATAAAAATTTGAAATGAAAAAAAATGAGAGAATGATTTAAATATATTTGGAAATAATCATATCTTTTTATTTTAAAAAATTTCAACTTTGAATATGGCCTAATCTATCATAATAGCAAGTTCGGTATCCCAAACTCCATGAAAATAATGGATGCTTTCCTAAGATGCATCCATTATTCCTCATTGATTTCACTAAATTTCACAAAGCTTTTTTTTTTTTACAGCATCTATCTATGCATTTTACTTTTCTTAGATTCCTATTGGAAAATACCTTTATTTTAAATAAAGTTACTTTATGCATCTTCTACTTTTATGATGCTTCTTTTTAAATGTACTTAATTAACTTACGGACATTGAACTAAAGAATTTGCACATTCTGGTAAATTCTATGAAGTGGTGGCACCTATTGACAATGCATGATATTGCAGTCTGACATCATTAGAAACAAATTCTTAAGATTTTAAAATAGGAAGAAACTATTTTGTCAAGTTTTAAACTACAGAATGCATATTCCTTGAGAAATATGGTATGTCTGGAATATAAATAGAGTGGAGTCACAGAATACATATGGCGCATCTTTCTGACATCTCAATGTTAGTCAATATTTATATATGAAAACAAATATATATCATGACTTAGACAGCAATACTGGGCTAAGTTTTTTATCTATGATGGAAATCTTCCAAAAAGTGTCTGTGTTGCAAACATTTTCATTCTTTGCTTTGCCATTAGAGGTTCTTCAGGGGAAAACTTTTAGGAAAACTGGGTCAAGTTCATCTTCCTTGTGTGAAAGACGAGAAAATGATGTTCCAGCTCTGGGTCTAGGCTCAGACACAGTGCAAGGAAGACAGAGTTCCAAATTCTTAATTCTACATTCTTTCCGTATGAATTCACCACAGGATCCTCATTTATATAGTATGTACCTAATTAAAAGTAAAAGAAATGTTAAATTTGGAGAATCACAAATGTGTGGTCAAAAAAATTGGGGGAATGTGACAAGTTCCATAACCTTAGAGTTACTGGAAATTGGTAGCAATGCTAGAATGAAAATATCTCATCTGAGAAATCTTTGCAAGTTCTCAAATGACTGTGAAGAATATTAGCAAGCACATTTTCGAAACTGATAGTTTCTTTTTGCTGGAAATTTTAAAATTTAATTCTCCCTGGAGTTTTTGCTTGGGAATATACCTTTAATTTTATCACATCAAACAACAAATAAATCACCAGCATTAGCCTTATAACACAGTCAACATTCTGAAACACAGCAATTCCATATAATGAAGAATCTTCAAATTTAGGCCAAAATTTTGAGTTCAAAGAGTAGCTTTGAAATAAGACTCCGGGTGAGTCTATTTATTATTTGATTTGTAGCTAGTTAGATCTCCAGATTTTTTTTTCACATATGCCTTTTGTGTTTTTTTCCAAAAAGCAAAGGGACTTAGATAGACAAGAGACAGACCACTTCAAAAATTCTAAGTGATTGCTCAAAATGAAATCGTAGACTGAGGTTGGCAAAGATAAGAACTGAAAACATAGAAGGATGTGTTACTATTGCAAATAACCATGCTAAAATTGAATAAGTGAAAGATACACTTAGAGGAACTAAAGAAAAGGAAAAAAACCCACAAAACTATCCAGTCAATGTTTTCATCTATCCCTTCTGCTATTTGGGAATTTAATCTGTGATTTCAGATTAGCAAAGGCAAAGGCAGCCTACGATCTTCTGGCCACCCTCCCTAGCTAGTGTATACAAAGTGTAGGAAGCGTTATGACTTGGTCTGCAGAATGCTGGGAGAGCCAGAGTCTGGCCCAGCTGCCTCTTTCCCCAGCACCACTGCATGTGTCCTTTGTGTTTACACATACACGACTTCATCTAGCTCCACGTGTGTGTGCCTGCTCCTGGGGTGGGGCGTCCTGTGGCAGAACAGGCACAGGAGATGAGAAGGAAGCCATTTGTTCTCAGGGAGAATCTTGAGCTCTTGGGTTCCACCAATTCAACTTAAAAGGACTGTCAAAGGATGGAGACTGTGTAGATAACATAGTGGAAATTGATGTAGATAATTTCGTCCATACTGAATATTCTTATTATGCTCTACATTATCCTTGGAAACTAGATTATAGGATTTTTTTTCCTCACACAAGATTAAAGGGTCAAAGGGATGTTATTTTAATGAATCACTAAGCCAGGATCCCATGATTAGGATCACGACAAGAGTTCTTAATCTTCTCTTTGGAAACTTGAAAAACAATAAAGAAAGGCAAACCTCAAGAAAAGTTTCTACTAGAAACTGGTTATAAACATTTTTTAGCGTAAAATAAATACTGTACTTGGAAAGCCTATCTAGTAGTGAGTAATGCTCTAAAACCGTGTTCAGCTAAGCCATATTTATCTGTACTAATCAGGCTTCTTTCAGATAATATGATTCTGAGAATTCTGAGATTCTATGAATTACTGAAATGTGTGTTGTTCTCTTTGTTACTGAGTATTTCGGAATTATATATATCTTCATTAATGCAACAATAGGCACTGAAGGCCAGTATGTTCCAGGAACTGTTCTGGGTGTTTGAGATATGTTTGTGAACAAAATAGAGAAAAGATCCAAGCCCTTGTGAGTTAATGTTCTAGCGGGGGTGATAAACCTAATAAATTAATAAATATACTATGACAGAAGGTAGTAAGTGCAAGCGGGGAGAAAATCTAAAGCATGAGATACGTTGCCTTTTTAAATGAGATGGACAGGGTAGACCTCATGGAGAAAATTGTACATATGTAATATGTGTGTGTGTATGTATTTACCTGACTACAGAAATACAACCTAAATTAAAATTAATTATTAACTATATATGTATACATGTATTTTTATACTGAATCCATTAATATGCCCTTCACTATTTTTAAATTTGTGATCATTCAAACATTGAATTGGTTAAAAAAATTATCTTTGTGTTTTCCATGAAGAGCTTCTAATATAAAATAACTCCCAAAATAATGTTTCTGTAAATTTTTAAATTTTTTTGTTCCAAAATCTTGCTTATTTTAGAAAATTCAGAACATTGAAAAGAAAATAAAATCACCCATAGTCCCACTGTTCATAGATAACTACTAATATTTTAGAAAAATTCCTTTTTCGTACCTGCATTCTTTCCTCTNTCCTTCCTTCCTTCTTTCCATCTACCCATATAGGTAAAATGAAAAATAAATATACAGATGTCTAAGGTTTTTTTCTTTTATTTGAGACTGTGCATAGGTCTTCAATCCCTTACCTGAAACTTTTGGAACCAAAATATGCTTGGGAATTGAGAACTGGTTAGCTATAAAGAGATAATATGGTATAAACTGTATATTACACAGTATCCCTAGTGTGGTCTGGGGCAGGACCCTTCAATCAAATACATAACATTGAAATGTTTGAAGTTTAGAATGAATAAGATAAATAAAGACTATAAATAGCCTCATATGCATCCAGGTCTTATTTTGCTATTAAATGAGTTACAAAATACTTTTTATTACTTGGAGCTTCTAAATTTCAGAATTATGGATATTGAATTGTGAACCTAAGTGCATTTTTTAAAATGGTGACTTTTCTTTACTTAAAGCTAAATAAACATTCTACTATGCTAAATTTTTGTAAATAATTTTAATAATGACAAAATGGCTCTTATGTGTTTCCTAATTTATTTAACAACTCTCATGTAGAACTTTGATTACATTACTGGCTCTTTAGATTCTTGGAAGAGGACTTTACTGGATCAAAGACTGGAGCATTATTAAAACACATGATATGTGGCATCAATTGCTTTCCAGAAGAGGTGAGCTAATTTGCATTCTCACTAGTAATATATGAAGATTCCAGGCTCATTTTAGGTAGCATTGAAAATAAGTGCTTAACAAATATTTATTAAATAAATGTGTTTTTAAAGATTTATTAAAACTATTTATATGTTAGACATATTAGATAATTGTCCACCATATTTGATATACATATATATTTCTGGTTTATTTGATTTTACATATTTATATTGTTTTTAAAATATTCACTTATATGTTACAAGTAAATACCACATACGGTATTTATGGTGTTTACCTACACGTTTCCTCATTTATATTTGCATATTTATGGTTGCATTTTATAGATCGAATGTATTGGTTTTCTGTTGTTGTTTCTTCCGTTTTGCTAAATATTGCTTTTAGGGTTTTATATTTTCCTTTTTACTGTTTAATCTGTCTAAAATATATTCTTTAGCTCCAAAATATCTTTAAAATATTGTTTTAGACTTTCACATGGATGATATATTTTCTGAGCTCCTGTACATAGGAGCTCATGGTACAAGATTTTGGCAAGTATATTGGGTCACAATATTTTCTTTTCAAAATTCTATAAGGATCCGCTCTGGCTTTTGAGAGCTGGTCTGGCTCAGAGAGGTGCTCTCAGCCATGTAGAAAGCTCAGGAACACAGTCCTGACCCCTTGAGGGAAGGGCCACTTGGCTCAGCATGGCTGGTGTTGGGTCAATATGAGAAGGTCCTCAGTCAAGTATCATCTTCAAAAAACCAAAGACAGTAATTGTGAGTGATGAAAAAGTGAAGGAAAAAAGGCAGCTTTTTTCTTAAGAAAGTTTCTAAAGAGTAAAAGAAGAAAATCCAGCGATTTTGGTGAAGGCCAGTATAGCAGAGCAAGGACAGCCACTTTCTCTTATGGGTTCTCAGAGCTGACCTGATACTAGTAAAGAACAGAGAAACTTCTTAGGCTGTGAACTGTGTGCCAAGATTCAAAAATTCCAGAAAAGAACAATGACTCATTCCATGAGCCATACAGTGTTTTGCAGAGAAGTTTTCTGTTGGCTGGCCTGGCTGATGGTCACCATGTAGCTTGTCGTGGGCGTGAATTTACCTCAAGTCTTCAGCGACACTGGCACTGAAGTTGGCTTCTGGCTATAATGTTCCTGGGGTTCTCAAGTAAGTGGTGTGCATCGGTTTTGGTCACGAATGTGTCAGACGATGGGTGTTCATAGATGTCGTCCTTTCTCGACCTCACCTATTAACCTGCCATCTTCTCTCTGTCTGCCAGCTCCTTTCCCCTTACTCCCAGAGCCTAGTGAAATCAGAAGACCATGAAGGGGCAGCTTAGATGAGACTGGGAGAAGAATTTTTTTTAAGCTTACTACACTCTGAGTTCTCCTTCTGATTCTAGCAAACCTCTGTCCAAGAACGTGCAAATGCCACACCAGCATGACTGTTTCTAACTTTTACAAGCTACATGTAACATCCTTAGCAATCAATTTGGATATCCCTTATAAAGAATCTGAAATGGGGCACCTGGGTGGCTCATTCAGTTGGACGGTCGACTCTTGATTTCCACTAGGGTCATGAATTCAGGGTCCTGGGATTGAGCCCTGCACAGGCTCTGTTTTCAGCTAGGTCTGCTTGAAATTCTCTCCCTTCCCCTCTGCCCCTTCCCCTGCTGGTGCTCTCTCTCTCTCCCTAAAATAAATAAATCTTAAAAAAAAAAAATCTGAAATGTACCAGGTGACACGTTTATCGGTGCAAAAGAACTTTTAGAAAGTTATCAGAAGAAAAAAATAGGTTTATCAAAAGCTTAGTTCTTCTTTCATTGTTACATTTCTGTTAGAATATTTTCATTGTCTGTTTTGTGCTCTATTTTAAAAATATATGTAATATTTAATATATATAAGTTATATGTAAGTTGTTTTCACAGGTTAATTATAAAGGAAAACATTTGGATTTTATGCTTTTTACCACTAATTTCCTGCTACTTTAAGAGCTTCGGGTATATCTATGGAATATTTATACTTCTAATTTTTAAAATAACCTAATTAGGAACTTGGATGAAAATAATCAACAATTTAATTGTCTTTTGGAACCTGGAGGTGCCTTGCAGACGTGAATATCAAGAATGTACCTGGAGCTGCTTGACTCTGGAATATTGACCAAAATTCCTCCACATAAAGTGGCATATGTAAGTTCGGCTTCATCAGGGCACCTACAAACTAGAAAATTATATAAAAAGCTGTAATTCTGCTAGATTGGTAACCCTGTATCCACGTTTGTGATTTAGTTTCTCCTTCCATGATATGATTTGTTTTTTTAAGGGAGATAAACATGAAATCTGAGTTTTACTTGAAGTTCTTTTGAATTGCAAGATAGAATAAAAATTATAAAAAGGATTTTGTGCAATGGCCAAAATGTAAAATGCTCTTAGGTTTCAAAAATAAACACTTCTTACTCAATTAGTCTTTGGCTTTCAACTGTGACCTATATATTATAAAAGTAATAAAACCTTCAGATTTTCAAAATTGGAAGATAAACTCTCAGAGAGACAGGCTCCTTGCAGTATCATTGCTACATTCTAACTAGCCATAGATATGGTAAAACTTAAATGTATTTTTAGAAGTGCAAATATATATTACTAAGAAATAAGGTATTCATTTTTTTTATTTTTTAATTTTTAAAAAAGATTTATTTATTTGAGAGAGAGAGAGAGAGAGCACAGGTGGGGAGGAGCAGAGGAAGAGGGAGAGAGAATCTCAAGCAGACCCCAGCCTAGCACAGAGCCTGACGTGGGGCTCTATCTCACGACCCTGAGATCACAACTTGAGCTGAAATCAAGTCAGACACTCAACCGACTGAGCCACCCAGGTGCTCCCAAAATGAGGCATTTATAAATTGCCTTATAATAAGTTGTTAGAACATTATAGAGCAATTTATATAAAATTTAATATAACTTCAGTGTGTTATTTGTATACATTCAGTATGTTATTTACATTGATATCTGAAAGATGAGTGAAAAGGTAAATGAAAAGTAAGAGTATAATGTAAAGAAAGAAAGACAAGTCATACTCCATTATCCTCCTGTATGTTGCATTGTCCAGGATTGGTTGGTATCCCTCTACTGTTCCTTTGTAGACCGATTGATTTTTTTAGCTTGGAAACTTGTATGAGAATTATTTTTAAATTCATTATTATTACCTTATCTTTGTAAGACAAATTTTTTCAGAATGTGTCCAGATATTCCATTTTGTTTCACTCTTTCCAGATCAGGATAAGCCCTTTTGATTTGCATGCTTTGATCCATCTTTAGTTATGTTCACTTTGAACACCATTGTAACTCCTTGTTGGATTTTCCTGGGACTTACATCAAAATTGATCTTCCCTTGTATGGGTCACCTTCTATTTGGCATATCACACCAATTCACAGGGCTGGGCTTCCCCCCATCATCTGCACCTGTCCATCCCATCAGGGTATATACCTCCTTTTTTGTCCTTCTACCCTGTCCCATCCTATGGAAGTTAATCTTAATGATATGCAACATCATAACCCTTTCTGTGTTTGGTCTAATCTTTTAATAAGCCTAATATATCTAAATTTAGTTGAGAATTTAGAATTTTATGCCTCTGTCTTGCAGAGATTAATCTTGAATGGCATCGGATTTTTGTGTTAATTCTATGTATGTTCTCCTTATCAACATAACTTAACATCTTAACATGTTGGGAACAATTCACAATTGCAAGTTTTGCAATTTGCAATGTCACATGAAGAGATATGAGAAGTGCCCTACAGTAAAAACTCAGTTGGACGAAACACATCTTACACTCACGGGGACTTTCCTGCATAGTTCCTATTTCCCACCTACCAAGCACACTTTGGGAAATGCTCCCCGAGAGAAGCCTCTTTCACCATCACAAGAAGCAGAAGGAAGCTAACAAATACTGAACACCACCCAGTGCCAAACATTACATGTTTGATGCGAATTGGTTTTTACAAAAATCTTCCGAGAGTGTTTTCTTGTTGTCCTTTTTCACTTATGGAAACTGAGGTTCACTAATTTAGGCACATTGTTCATGTTCACAGCTGGTACAACCAGGAGCAGAATCTGCACCTGACTCCAAATCCCAC